>NC_140170.1:162303728-162903728 GCF_963971535.1 Notolepis coatsorum | reverse complement strand
TTCATTCCAGAAAGCGCTACTCGGTAACACGTGTGGATATTAGAAGCAAATTTGGATAATAATCAGTGTTGGGGGGGGGGGGGGGGGGAGTAGTTAACTACACAGACCAGTTAAATGAATAGCTTAACAAAATTTCTCAGTAGTTGGGTGGTAGTTTAACTACATTAAAATCTCTAGCTTCTTCAGTAGTTACTACATATTGCCATAGAAACGTGGTGCCACCTCAACCACTGCTCCCTGGTACACACCATTGGGCATGCCTAAGTGCCTGCCTTAGTCCCTAAATCAAACGCCAATCACACTTTACTCTGTCAGTTCAATTACACCTCTGTGTACCACTAGGAGATTCCAGACTCAGATTGTTTTTGGCAATGTAGTTTGGATGTAGTTGAACTACTTTTTGAAAGTAGTTTTAGTTTTGACATTTTTTAAAGATGTAGTTAAACTACTTTTTATTGTGAAGTAGCTAGTAGTTTGGTAAACTACCGTTTTAAAGCAACGTTTCCCCAACACTGAATAATATTGTTTGCACCAATCCAGTTCTAATATCCACACAGAGGCATTTGAGGTCTACACACTACTACAATTTTGTGGGCAAGACTGCCCACCCTTCAGGTTAAAACGAAGACTTGGGAAGCTAATTGCGGCCTTTGGCTAGCTTTTTGGGCATAAGCACTGCCTGTGCGGCAAGTACGTAGTTATTTAGTGCTGTTCACAGTTGGGGGTAGGTCTATTGTGGCTGTCCTTTTACACAATGAAAAGATTCAGGAAATAAACTTGTCCTCAAGACAAACTATCCCTCTTTGACAAAAGATTCAATCAAATGGGCACATCAGGTGTGTCCTTCACATTTTCATGCACAATTGACTGTTTGCCACCATCTACAAAGACTTTCTAGTTCAGTGTAAAAAGCTTCTTAAGAAAACATAAAAAGGTAACACTTGCATAATTATTTTGGGTCACAAAGAATTGACTAGATCCGTCCCTAGCGACTGGTCTCTGGCTACTGTGTGTAACCTGAGGTTACTAGAACTGTCAGTAAAAAGGAGTTGAAACGAATGGAAAAAGGTGAGACAACAAGATGATTGTTTGTTGTTTGAAGTGTTGCAACCGACGGGTTTCCTGCTCCTCCTGCCCCCCCCCCCCCCCTCCTTCCAAGGCTTCTGAGATCAGGCGTTGGGGGTGTTAAGTCATAATTTCCAGTAGTCCAGCAGAATCTGAAGTGACAAACAGTCGCACACAAACATACACCATTCACGCGCACACACACGGAAGAGATCAGGCTCGTTGGCTCCCTGGCGGCTCCGCGGCTCGGCCGGACCGTTGCGGTGGTACTTTGGGCCCGCGCTTTTCGCCAGAGCCTCTTTCGAACTTTCGCCCGCAAGTCATCGGGCAACATGGCTGTTCCTCCTCCTTCCATCCATCCATTCATGCAGGAAGACCTCTCAGTACACGCGGGACGTCGAGGCGTCGTCGCTACCGTACTCCCACCAGGCCGCCTGGTGGTGCACTTATATGCCTGGCGTTTCCCCCACATCGCGCCCCAACCCCCTCCCCACATGGCTTTGGGAGAAACACTTTAATGACCATGACAATGCTTTGACGTCACTGGGCAGTCCAGATCATCTCCACCCTGAGGATCGTGGGAAGCTGAGAGTAGAAGGCCTCGTGCAGTCCGGGTCAGCTTGCAGGCTGCCCGCTCCTATTTGCCGTCCGTCCACTGCTTCCGTGAACAGAATCCGGATGCCGTTGTCAGGGACGAGCCTTTGGCTGGTGGGAGGAGGGGGAGAGGGAATCGATGTCAAAATGGGTGGTAAAGTCACGTCAATACAGTGCTGTCATCGTTAGGCTGTCAACACAAAACGATAATGCCCATTAACGCAGCCATTCCCTGTTTCCGCTCACTGTCGATTTACTATTAGGAATTAACTTCAGTGTTATATAAAGAGATTTCCACCAAGTAACAGGGAATGACTGGAGCACTAAAAATAGGGACCCATTCCATGGAGCTGCCAAGATACACAGCTTGCATCAAAAGGTGTTCATTTGCTAATAGGCCTAGCAGCTTTGAGCCTCAAAAGACTGAAGATGTAATTACACACTACACACACTAACTAATGATACATTCTCTGTTAGGCCTCGACATATACAGTATTATCGATGCACCAATATAATTGGCCCATACTGAATTGTCGAGATATATTGTTTTACGAATATAGATGATTCCGAATCAGTTTAAGGACATTCGCTGGCTCCCTGTTGAGTTTAAGGGTGGTACAGTTAAAACTCCGTTTTTAAGATGTCCATGGCTTTTGTCCCAAATTACTTTTCAGGCTATTTCAACTTGAGTCGCATGCCATAATACAAGAGCTAGTGTGGCCAATTTTAGACGGCAACATTTTAGAACTACGATAGGCAAAAGTACATTTCTCAATACAGGTGCAGAAGAGTGAAACAAACTGCCTAATATAAAATGTAATTAAAACTATCCCTACACCGGGTTCTCATATAAAAAAGGTCTGAGGTCTGGGTCTCATATCAAGAAGGCATGGGTCTCATATCAAGAAGGTCCGAGGTCTGGGTCTCATATCAAGAAGGCCTGGGTCTCATATCAAGAAGGTCCGAGGTCTGGGTCTCATATCAAGAAGGCCTGGGTCTCAAATCAAGAAGGCCTGGGTCTCATATCAAGAAGGTCCGAGGTCTGGGTCTCATATCAAAAAGGTCTGAGGTCTGGGTCTCTCATCAACAAGACCCGAGGTCTCAAATCAAGAAGGTCTGGGTCTCATCAAAAAGGTCTGGGTCTCATATCAAGAAGGCCTGGGTCTACTATCAAGAAGGTCAAGTTTCAAGACCAGTCCCAAGTTCACAGCAAAGTACAAGACAAGTAGAAAGTGACTTGAGTCGAAACTGTGAATTTGGACACATTCAAATACTTTCCTCCTCACACATTAAACTGAATACATTACAATGAAGCTAAGAGTAATAAGAAAAACAAGCACATCATTCTTGATGAGCTGTGACCATCATTGTGCAGGTGCTCTCAAAGTAGCACTGAGGTTAATATAACTGTAAAGAGCATCTCTACAGCTGACAAATTAGTTATGAAAGGGGGCATGGCTAAAGCATAGGGGGCAGGGCTATCCTACACCAACGAAAAACTACTCGACGGAGTCTGAAAGCCAAGCAGTTAATGAGTTATGAAAGGGGGCGTGGCTAAATTGGGCATAATTTATGTTGCCACTCCTACTAAACAAACACAAGGAGTGTGTGGCTGAGCATCTACTTCTGGTGGTTACTCCGTTAGCTGGTGGGAGAGAGAGTGGAAAGCTGATTGGGAGAGATGATTCAGGTATTGATTAATTCAAATCGCCATTGTAAATCGAGTAGCGCCAAGTGTCATTCATTATGGCGTCTGGCTCTACCAAATTGGCACCCTCTGTTCTGCTGCCAATGTTTCTTAGCAGAGATCATTTTGGTTGGCTACATACAGAGAATGCATCAGTTGTGCCTCAATCTGGTAAGTGAGTTTAGTGTTCCTTTGCTGTGGAATTTCAGTTTAAATGCAGCCCTAAGTTACCTTGCGTCGTCTTCATTAGCCCCCTGGCTGGGGCTAGCCATGGCCAGGTTTGGTATGGTATGGTTGGGTTTGCCTCTCCATTTGCGTTTCTTGTAAACTCCGGTTGCTAGGCAACCATTAAAAATTCACACCAACAACCACGATGACACAACAGTCCCAGCCAGCTTTGGCCAGGTTGTGTCTGTCTTAGCCAGGTCCAGCCAGCTTTGGCCAGGTTGTGAAATGTGTCTGTCTTAGCCAGGTCCAGCCAGCTTTGGCCAGGTTGTGAAATGTGTCTGTCTTAGCCAGGTCCAGCCAGCTTTGGCCAGGTTGTGAAATGTGTCTGTCTTAGCCAGGTCCAGCCAGCTTTGGCCAGGTTCTAAAGACAATGGAGACACTCAGTGTGTGCCAGACAGGCCACAGCACGGATAAACCCTGGCTAGTGGAGACAAGGCATTTATCTGTAGTCATCTGTGATTTCAGCAAAGAGACACAACCTGGCTTTGCTCAGTTGACAATGAATTGGAAAACGATTTTGTGAACTTGGAACATCCACATGAGAATGGTTTTATTCTATTAACCATTATGAACCACAAAATGTAGCCTCATCTCTTTACCATTATGAACCACAAAATGTTCCCCTTAACCATTATGAACCACAAAATGTAGCCTCATCTCTTTACCATTATGAACCACAAAATGTTCCCCCATCTCTATATCCCTATCGTGCTTCCCACAAGTTTGATCAGTATCCAGTTAGTCTTGCATTCACTTTAATTGGCGCAGCTCCAAAAGTTGACATCATTGTAAAGTATAGCTTTTTTTCTAGCGTTGGAGACTCCAAGATCACAGGAATAATATATTTGAATTGTGTTTCAGAATGGATTTTTAAGTAAAAACATTTTTGCCTAATAACAAATAGTACCTTGATAATAACTAAATAATAAACTTAACAAAAATGGCTTCTTGAGAGTAATATGTGTGACATTTATCTTTCATGATGCAGCCATAAAAGACATGTTCATCACCAGCTGTACAAGATATTGTAATCTTTTCTCAAATCGATAAAATAAATAATCCTAATAATATATTAATAATCCTATAATATATTAATAATCATATAAGTGGTTGGGCCTTGGGCTCAATGTGTGACAAATTCTATGACACATAATCAACAAGAGCATTTTGATACCTAGCCGCCAAACCCACCTGATGTAAGTGGGAGTTGTTGGGCAGCCCTGGCGTCCCTGGGACGCTGCGCCCGTGCTTGCCATGGATGTTGTTGATGGTGGGCGACTTGGCCACCTTAGGCCTGCCCGGCCCCGGTCCTCCTCCGCCCAGCCCCCCTGCTCCGCCCCCGCTGTTGATTCCGCTGGCCGCGGGGGAGCTTTTGCGTTTCTTGCCCTCCAGGCGTCCGTCCGAGGCGTGGTGGGCGAAGCCGGCGTGGTGGTTGGACGAGGCCTGGTGGTGGATGAAAGGCCCCAGGGAAAGAGTGGAGTCGCTGCTGTTCATCACCACGCTCATGCGCTTGATGGACTCCGCCGGGCTGCCCGAGGGAGGGCCTCGCGTCGGGGGCCCAGAGGAGCCGCCGGCCGCCCCCCCTGAGGGCTCGGCCTTCAGGCTGAGGGAGTTGGTCCGCACAGTCGGGCCGCAGTTCAAGCCCATGCTGTGGACCCCGCTGTGGGTGGAGGACGAAGAGGGGGGGAGTGAGCCGTGGTGGTAGGCGCTACCTGAGCTGCTGACGTTTGCACAGTTTTTCTTGAAGGAGGAAGAGGAGTAGTTGGCATTAGAAGAGGAGGACTCGGAGGAGGCATGGGAAGAGGAAAGGAGTGAGCTGTTCTTTCTCTTTTTCCCCGAGCTGATGCTAGTGCTGCTACTGGTGTTGTTGGCCCCACCACTGCCCCCGCTGGTGGAGTTGGGGGTGACAGGCGCGGAGGACCCAGATGAACTCTCCCTGGGCCTGAAGGAGGACGACTTGGTAGTGCTGCTGGACGAACGGGACTTGAGCGCCCGGCCTGAGGCTAGGGAGGGAGCCGAGGATGAGGAAGAGGAGGAGTGGGCTGAAGGCATCTGCGGCGACGAAGACACTAGTCGGGCCTGCGCGGTGCCGTAGGCCGGGTGCTCGGCCCCGGCCTGGGGGGAGGCGCGGGCGTTTAAGGTGGTCCCGTAGGAGAGCGCAGACTTGCCCTCGTAGGATTGGCTGTAAGGGGGCTGGGGCAGAGTGGCAGGGGGGCTCAGGAAGCCCGAGGAAGGGGTGCTACCGTGGGAGTTTGTGCTTGTCCTGTGGGCTGCTGCAGTGGAGGAGGAGGAGTTCTCCAAGGCCAAAGGGATTTTCCTAAAACAGCAAGGAGCAGAATCATTTGATTGTCAGAAAATCCAAAAGGGTTACCAAAAACACATACCTAACCTTGTGTCTGTCAGGATCTAGGGGTAACAGTACTGTATATTTGAATACCGTTTATGTCACAAATGTATCAGTACTAAATACCTATATGTCCCTATGCCATAAATGTCATGTATGTTGTGTATGTCATAAATGTCTATATGAATTGAAAATGGTGGACCCTGATGGAAACAAGACTAACGTCTTTCTCAGGTCTGCATCCCCTTAACAATTGTATGTATTGAGCCGTACTGTATTGTACCCATTCTGCAATCTGTTAAATAAAGTTCTCATTCATTCATTCATTCCCTTGTAGGTACACTATAATCTACACCTTTGATCTGTATACCGTCTGGCCAGTGTGACGTTGATCTGTATCCCTTCTGGCCAGTGTGACTTTGATCTGTATCCTGTATCTGAATCCACTCATCACGTTGTCATTTTTCGCCTGATTATCGAATCTTCCTGAAATCAACGCTAGATTATCATTATTATGTCTCCTCGTGCATACATGAAATGGGCCCTTCTGGGCCAACGCTTTATCCAATGGAGAATAGGACTTATTAGCGAGAGCTTAAAGGGGAACTATTTTACTATTTCTTTCACTATTTGGGCACTTTTACACAATTCCTGTGAGTCTATGGAACACCTCTGTAATATATATATTTTTTTTATTCATTGTTTTGTATTTCTAATAAAGTCCTCAAAAACAGCATTTTTCTACCTCAAGATCTCGAGCTGTTTTGCAGCCGCAGCTGCAGGTTCCACCTAAACCACTGTGCAGCGTGAATGCCTCTTGAACATTAACATGCAGCAGCGACTATGTGACATCACATATAGGCACATTTTCAAACGACTCAGTTCAGTGAGGGTGAATATTGTGAGAGGAGAATTGGAAGAATGCGCCAATATGAGAATTTTGAGACATAGATCATATTAATATAAGTTCACATAGCTAGGAAACAATGCTAAACACTCAAAAAGGCCATTTATAAGATAGTTCCCCTTTAAAACATATAACAAAATCAACTCTGCCTCTCTTTGTTAACTACAACAAGCAATGCCATTTGTTATTTAAGATGAGGTCGGACTCAGCACTGACAGATTTGTGTTCATTGTGCTGCTTTTATAAAGCCTCAAATGACGGCTTACAATATTTCATGAAAGCAAAGTGTTTCGTTTGTCTAAGATTTAAAAAGGTTTAAACTTGACAGCACTGACAATTCTCTATAGTATTTTTTATAGTGTCCCGACCAATATAAAAACATGTCTTAATAAAAAATAAAAAATGAAGTTGAATTCTGCCTTTGTCTCTATTAACTACATATAAGTATTTATATAATCATTTGCTTTATAATAATTATAATAATTTAGGACCTGCTCCGAGGTCATCATTTGGCACACATGCGAACCATGCATACAATGCGTATCTGCGATTAACCCATCCCGTCGTCCTTCCCCCCCAAGGGCAGCCGGGAGCAGACAGGCGCCACGTGAGCCGCGCCAGGGGACCAATCCAAGTGCTCCTGTCCGTCTTCGTCAAGGACGCCACAGCGTTAGCGATCTTGTTGTTGTGCATGTTTTTCTATTGGGTTTATCTTATCGGGGGGGGAAACCCTTGCGAGCACGGGGAGAACATGCAAACTCCACACAGAAAGGCCTGGGAGATACCCCACCTGGGTAACTGGCATCATGGAAACCTGGTCCCCAAGCGGGATTCGAACCCTGGACCTTCTTGCTGTGAGGCGACAGTGTTAACCACTACACCACCGTGCCGCTATAAAGATAGTAAGCCGTCATTATAGATGAAGGTTGCAACATAATTATGTAATGTAATGTTGTTGGCTGTGTAACGGAGAGCAAGCCACCCAGGCAGCGCAGCTCCCGACTCATTAATTTAATTAATTAATCTAATCCACTTTATTTATAGAGCACAATTAAAAACAACAAAGTTGACCAAATTGCTGTACAAGTCCAGCAACATAAAAAATATATATATAATATTATTTATTTATAATATTTTTTTTTTAATCTCGAAGCTTCGAATTAAAATCGAATCTCGGCCGCCAAGATTTGAATGCCAAAAGAAAATTCGAAGGTCAGCCCTACTGGCCAGTGTGACTTTGACCTGTATCCTGTCTGGCCAGTGTGACTTTGATCTGTATCCTGTCTGGCCAGTGTGACTTTGATCTGTATCCTGTCTGGCCAGTGTGACTTTGATCTGTATCCTGTCTGGCCAGTGTGACTTTGACCTGTATCCTGTCTGGCCAGTGTGACTTTGATCTGTATCCTGTCTGGCCAGTGTGACTTTGATCTGTATCCTGTCTGGCCAGTGTGACTTTGATCTGTATCCTGTCTGGCCAGTGTGACTTTGACCTGTATCCTGTCTGGCCAGTGTGACTTTGACCTGTATCCTGTCTGGCCAGTGTGACTTTGACCTGTATCCTGTCTGGCCAGTGTGACTTTGTAAAACAACACAGATGGAAGTGGACACGTACAAGCTAACATTTTGGTTCGACAGACTTACTTCCACATCTGAGAGTTGACGTGCTTGTCCATCATGGCGGTCAGCGCACATCGCATCCGGTCGCAACGCCGGTCAAACGAGTAGCAGCTTCTCCCAAACAGTCGGCTACCAAAAGTACAGTACTGGGAGACAAGAGTTGAGGGGTTAGAGAGAGAGCTTTCAAAAGCAAACATGTATTCTTTTTCGTTATGCCAATTCCCTTCCTGGTCGTTATGCACATTGCCCTACTGTCGGTCTGGGGAGGGTGTAGACCAGGGGTTCCCAATAGGAGGCCCTGTGAGGCATTTTAATTTTAACGTTACATACAAACGCCGATCGCATGACTTACGCAAGTAAAACAACTGCCTATTGTCTATTCGAAACTGAATCAAACCATAAACAAGGTGGCCTGTTGGGATGTTAGATCCTAATGGGAAAAACTGATTTTATATGTCTGCACTTTATGTGCTCATTTTATGCCTGTCTTTTTTCTGTTGTGAAGCACTTTGAGCTGCAGTTTCTGTATGAAATGTGCTATACAAACAGTGATGGGCAGTAGCTAGCTACAAGTAGCGACGCTACGTAGCTTAGCTACATTTCTCAGTAGCGTGATGGTAGCGTTGCTACTTTTGAACCAAGTAGCGTTCTCTGTAGTGCAGCTATTTTTCAAGTAGTGACGTAGCGTCAGCAAAACGCTACAGGCTGCGTCTATATTTATCACAGCCGAAGAGTGCGTCGCGTTTCTCTGATTGGCCATGACGCCCATGTGACCGCGGCAGCGCGAGAGAGCGGCAGTGCGGAAATAGGCTGCATCCTCCACGTCAAGAAAGACAGACAGGCATTCTCGGTGACAAACCCTAACCTTAACCAACTCCGAAATAATGCCTAACCTTAACCCTCCCTAACCTTAACTTAACCCTAACCTTAACCAACTCCGAAATAATGCCTAACCTTAACTTAACCCTAACCTTAACCAACTCCGAAAGAATGCCTAACCTTAACCCTCCCTAACCTTAACTTAACCCTAACCAACTCCAAAATAATGCCTAACCTTAACTTAACCCTAACCTTAACCAACTCCGAAAGAATGCCTAAACTTAACCAGTGGAAGAATGCACGTTTATAGCGAGAGATGATAAACGTAAAAAAGAAGAAAAAAAAGAAATTGAAGTGATTCGAACTTGTGACCAACCGCACCGCAGGCTCCACAGCACGGCGGCGTACCAGTTGAGCTAAGCGTTGATGGAAAAACATCGGGGATTACGGCTACATAATGCCGCAAGCTCTGCCGCTCCGCTCTCCGCTCTGCGGCTGCCGCGGGGCGTGTCGCAGCCAATCAGGGAAAACGCGGAAGCACTCTTCGGCTCCAATTAAAGAATAGGCCTACAGGCTACTATCCGGAGAAACAGACTAAAAAAAAAAAAAATCCCTGGAGAAAACCCACTATGATTGGTTGGTTGGTTTAGATATGAGTATGACGACTCACGATTGGGTAAGGTTAGGCCAAAACATTACGGGTAGGCCAATCAGAGGCAGGATAGGGCGGGACATGCCACTCCAGCTCCGCAAACCAGGAAGTAAACAAATCAAAACACAGACTGAATGAACCAGTCCGCGCGAAATGGCAGAAAGATTCGATGTGTCCAGGGCTGATGGCATTGATGAAGATGATGTCAATAACAACAATGCCTCTCCATGGCCCTATCTGGAAAAATGTATGAGTTTGACTGAAAAAACGCCTAAAACATATGTGTTTAGTGTTTATTGTGTCAGCCAAAAACGAAGCTTCTCTCAACTTCCCACACGTCCAGCACTAACTTGAGAACACATCAGGTAAGCTGATGAAAAGCTTTACATAAACATTGTCAACTGTTCCCAAACAGCACACAAGTCAGTGCACTTTTTGTCAACAGATTTAACTAACAGATAGCTGCTATCATGTTTCACTGTAGGCAGAAAATGAACAATATTATGGGGGTGGAGAAAAGAAAAAACAAACTAACATAAATAATACATACACTAAGAGGGAAAAGATCACCTAGAGCAGTGGTTCTCAACCTGTGGGTCGGTCAGGACCCCCCCACATGATTTTGGGGCCATGGAATGTTTTGTGAGTTACATATTTAAATACATTTGGTCATTTAGCTGACGCTTTCATTCAAAGCAACTTACAAATTGTGTACAACAAGTCAGCAAGAGTGGTACATATCTAGCAGCCAAGGATAAGTAGTATTGTTTGTCTAGCAGTGTCGAGCTTGAGTGTTATACTCCGAGTACATACTGTAGTAGTATAGACATATTAGCATAGTTGGTGGTAGTATAGACATGGTAGCATAATAGTAAAATGCAGTAAGACAGTTATTATTAGTTAAAATTCTGATATTGAAGAAGTGTGTTTTTGGTTGATAAAGTGGGCAGTTTATCCTGTGCTGAAAAGTCTCCATTCCAATAGAGAGTATATATTTGTGTTTATTTGATTGATTTGGCCTTTTATTTATTATGTTTCCACAGTTCTTTCCTCCTACTTTAACATTTTGTACATAATACAAGTTCATGTTAAAATGATGACACAAAAAGTTGTTTCAGTTTTCTAATAAACAATCAAACTGAACCTTTTTTTGCCTGCCTATTTGTTTGGTGGAAACTTGATCATAAAGTAAAAAAAAAAAAAAAAAAAAAAAAAAAAGTGCCGATGTAGTTAGCTATTTTTGCCATGTTCTTGTAGTGTAGCTTGCTACATTTATCTGGGGATAGCTTCCATTGTAGTTGAGCTATATTTAATCGAGGGTAACTTGTAGTGTAGCTTACTACATTTTCCAAGTAGCTTGCCCATCACTGTATACAAATAAAGATTATTATTAGTGTATGACATGTATGAAAAAATGCCAAAGTTACACAACATATTTTGTTTAAAAGTCACCTTATTGTTACGCAATGGTTGTTGTGTTTTTGCAAATATAAATTAAAAACGTACACATTTGCTGGAAAATGTGTTTTTTTCTTCTTTTCCAAAAATCTTGAAAAATTACTTGGGCAATTATCGTATGAGGCTAATGATTTGGACTTGCATTTCATGCAACTGAAATTACAAGCCGTTTGCCCTTTTCAAGCTCAGAGCCATTCCCAATGATAACGTGAGGCTGGATGGATGAAAAATTAATGGATATCGCTAATAGGAGAGTCCCCTCCTCTACTCCCTGTACACACACGACTGTGTGGCTCAGCGGAGTAGCAATACAATCATCAAATTTGCTGACGACACAGTGGTGGTGGGCCTGATCTCTGCCAACGACGAGAGGGCCTACCTGGAAGAGGTCAAGGTCCTGGCGGGATGGTGCCAGGAAAACAGCCTCTCCCTGAACGTCAGCAAAACAAAGGAGATGATTGTGGACTTCAGGAGGTCGGGGGTCAAGGACTACAGCCCCCTCAGCATCGACGGGGCACCGGTTGAGAGAGTCAACAGCTTTAAGTACCTCGGAGCCTACATATCCGAGGACTTGACATGGACCACACACATTGACAGTGTTGTGAAGAAGGCACAACAACGCCTCTACTTCCTCAGGCGCCTAAGGAAGTTCCAAGTCAGTCAGAAGATCCTTAAGAACTTCTACTCATGTACAATAGAGAGCATCTTGACCGGCAACATCACCTCCTGGTTTGGGAATAGCACTGCACAAGACCGAAGCAGACTACAAAGAGTGACACGTTCAGCCGAACGCACAATTGGAGGGGGGCTCCCCACCCTCCAGAACATTTACAACAAGCGTTGCAAGGGCAAGGCTAAGAGAATCATTAAAGACTCCAGTCACCCGAACAACTGCCTCTTTGAACTGCTGCGGTCAGGCAAGCGATACCGGAGTCTCAAGGCGAGCACAGAAAGACTCAGAAGAAGCTTCTATCCCCAGGCCATCAGGCTGCTAAACGAACAATGAACACTACACAACAACAACCACCAAACGCACATAGCACACACATCCACACGCACACACTCACTTTAAACAAACACACTGTAGCACCCACTCCACACACTTTATAGCACACACCCACTTTAAACAAACACACTGTAGCACCCACTCCCCACACTTTATATTTATTGATGTAGGATTGCACTACAACTCGTACACCTTACTGTAAATTGTACCTAAATTGTACCTCATCCCATTTCTGCTTTGCACTATATAGTACTGTACATTAGTACACTGCATAGTATTGTATATTATATGGTAACTCAGAACATTGTACATATGTCTATACCGAACACTGTGACCTCATTTTCTTCTTCTAAATTACATGCTATACTATGTTATTTGATACTATCTTGTCTAGCACAGTCTCTGGAGCGTAACAGTAAGAAGCATTTTGTATGAAAGTATTCTGTACTTCTGTATGACAACTATTAAAGAAACTTGAAACTTGAAACTTGAATAAAAGAAATAACGATTAAATAACGAGATTTCTCGTCATTGGCACACAACGCATGGCGGCCAACAAGATTTCTCGTCGTTGGCACCCAATGTGTTAAGTAAAAACGAAATCATACGTTAACGTGGAAGCTCATACGTTTCAAGCATCAACAATGTAACTTTAAGAATGAATGCTTTTATTTCCGGAAATAACATTAGCCTGGTCCGAATATGTACATTTACATTTATATGTATATGTAGCTGTTAGCAATGGCCAGCTAGCTCGCTTGTTGGGGGGGGGGGGGGGGTGTCTTCGATCAGTATCGAATAAATGGTAAATGGTGCATTTATATAACAGCTGTTATCCAAAGCGCTTTATAATTTTTGTTCCTCACATTCACACACCGACGGCGGAGGCAACCATGCAAGGTTCCAACCTGCTCATCGGGAGCAATTAGGGGTAGGGGTGGGCGATATGACGGTATTAAATAAATATCGGGTACAGTTCATTAACAATACACTTTTTAAACGTATCGTGGACATCGTGATGTTTTGCACAAACCCTCACGTCAGTTTCTAAGGCGCCGCGGCTGAGATGAGACTTGCTTTACCGGCAGCGCTTTCCCCTCTCGTCTCACAGACACACACACACACACTCCCCCAACTTATGTCACGTACACGCATACACACGCACGCACACAAAGGGGCGTGTTTGTTGTGTTTGGAGGAAAGAGGATAGAGAGGGTGAGAGAAGTGACGAGAGTTTAAACGTTAGCCCTACGTGTTTTATTCAGAAACAACAATGGAATATGGAGGCGGACGAACTGGTTCCAAAAAATAGTAGCCTCGCGTTTTTACCGTTAGCATTGCGGCTAGCGTAAATTAGCTAATAAAGCACTGGTGTCATAGCTTCATAGCTAGCTTCGAAGTCCTCTATTGTCCGTGTGTGTCGCGTTGAAGATGACGTCACAGCGTAATACTTCATGTTTCATGAAATTAAAAAGTAAATATATATGATGATGATGCCAGGGATTAAAGCAAAAAAGATTCTCCTGACTGAACTTTTTTTCAGGCCAAGTCATATTCTTATTTTAACCTCCACTTTAACCTATTTTTTTTTTAATAGCATTAGCGTTTTAAGGGAGCCTACTTGTAGAGCCTACTGTCCTGACCGTGACTATAGACCCTACTGTTGTGTTTGTTGTGCCAGGCAGGGAAGCTGTGTGCTGGAGAGCGTGAATGCAAGTCTTGTGGCTAGCTTCTGATTGATGGCGAGCTAGCACCCTTTTCCCATTACTTTGAACCATGAACTAAACGACTTGTTATCATACAAACAAGGGACTAAACACGTTTCGCAATTATGCCACAACAACAATGGACAGTCTCCTCCCCACCGTTTGTATATATTTTTTACCACCCACCCACCCCCTCCTAATGTACAGTCTCCTCCTCATCATATGTATATATTTACTGTTAGGATCTCTGGGTAACAGTACTGTATATTTGCATATTGTATATGTGACAAATGTAACAGTACTATATACCTGTAAGTCATGTATGTCCCCATGTCATAAATGTCATGATGTCATGTATGTTGTGTATGTCATAAATGTCACTGAATTGAAAATGGGGGACCCTGATGATGTAAACAAGACAAACATCTTTCTCTGGTCTGCATCCCCTTAACAATTGTGTGTATTGCTACTGGATTTACCAGATCCAGAGTGAATAAATGAAAACTTTATTTAATACACGAGACCCTCTTCTTGGGACCAAGTAAGGTTTTGTCGATAATCCAATGTACAGTTACCCCCCACCCCGCCTACCCAACCACCTCCAATGTACAGTCCCCCCACCCCACCGCCTCCAATGTACAGTTTCTTCGTCAAATGTATATACTCTCTTTTTTAGACTATTTTTATATCACAAACAATACTGTATTTGTAAATCTGGTATGTCATAAATGTATAGATGTAGCAGTACTGTCTATCTGTATGTCATGTGTGTCATATATGTTATGATGAATTGAAAATGGGGGACCCTGATGTAAACAAGACGAAAGTATTTCTCTGGTCTGCATCCCCTTAACTATTGTGTGTATTGAGCTGTACTGTACCCATTCTGCAATCTGTTAATAAAATGTTCAATCAATCAATCAATATTTAACAGATTGCAGAATGGGTACAATACAGTACGGCTCAATACACACAATTGTTAAGGGGATGCAGACCAGAGAAAGACTTTCGTCTTGTTTACATCATCAGCAAAAAACGACTGTCGTAAAACCAAAACACACCTCAGTTTTAAATTATTTTACATGACTATTTTGTTACCCTGCCATGTGGCGGACAGACCTCTCAGACCTCGCAAATGACACTCGCCCCAATAGCCTCCAGCTGCAACCGCGGAGCGAGCAGCGTCCCGTCTCTCGAGTCGCTGAGTGATGACTGCTTGGCGCCCTTTTTCATGATATTTGGCGCCCGATTGGCTCAATTTTGTTTCAATCTGTATGCATCTACAAATCATATTATACCAGGTAGCCAATTCCGTCAGACTGCGAATCAAATTGACGGATCTCCCCAATCAAATTGACGGAAATCCGTCTGGAGACGGAACACTTTAATGCCTGTGATGCACACACACCTTTACAGTGTTTTGTTTACCAGTAGGATGTTATAACATTGCTGATAATAAAATTATTATTATTTTCTCACAGTAGTGTGTGTGTGTGTGTATTTTTGGCTAAAGTTGATAGAAAACACAGTACTGTGCAAAAGTCTTGGCACCCAAGAGTTTTTATATAAATTGTCTTAGATGTTAATACATTTGTTTCTGTATTAGTGTGTCAGTAGACTACCGGTACTTAGATTTTTAGAAACTTTTAATTTAATTATTTTTGAAAGCCTCTTCGTGGTTTAATGCAGGCATATGTTGCAGGGACTATTATTATGGATGCACCGATCTGACTTTTTCAGTCCCGATACCGAGTACCGATCCGATACCCATTGTTCAATTAATAAACTGTATGCCTCACTGTGTGGAAGAGACTGGGATCATTCTTAAAACATTACTTTCCTAACATAGTGAAACAAAATGTAACAAATTAACACAGATATAAATGTACTGAATTGTTATTTCTTATTTTATTTCTTATTATATTATAATAAAAAGAAATTATAATAAAAATATATATTTTTCCCCCCCCCAATACCCGATCAAGCTATTTTAGTCATATCGGGGGCCGATATCCGATGGCATCCCTAACTATTATAATCATCATGTTGGCGTGACTGTATGCATCCAAGGGTTAAAGCAAACATTTTTAAGTGCTTTAGAGGAAATGTCAAAATATCTTGATATATATAGTGTATCGCGAGTGTGACATATCGTGATTTCATTTAGAGGCCATATCGCCCAGCCCTAATAGTCTTGCTCAAGGACACTTCGACGCGCTGCTCGGGAATCGAACCGGGAACCTTCCAACTACCAGACGACCACTCTACCTCCGGTATAGTATAGTATAGTTCCCAGTGACTATCCAATAGCAAGTGTATGAGTTTTGCCCATCCCTAGCGATCATTACATGAATTGTAACGTAAAATTGCAAAATCGTAATGAGTGGACTTACAGCTGCCGGCCGAGGGTGATAACCTGAATAGTGACAGTCCAGTTTGTCCGTGCTCTCCTCCCGGTCCTCGTTCTCCCCCTCGTCGCTGGAGGGCCGCAAAAGGCCGTCGGGGGCGGTTGCCGGGTGGTGCGGTGACTCGTGGAGTAGCGAGGGGTCTCCAGGGGTCCCGCCACCTCCGTGACTGCTGTTTAGCCTGATGGAGGCAGGGGAGAGGCTGTCCGTTAAGAGGCATTTTCATCTCAAGGATACAGAACAAACCCTTAACTACCTAGCTGTGGGGTAAGCGCTGCCACAGGAACATAATTCATAGCAAAGAAGTCCAACAATCGCATTCATGAAGCGCTATGTGCAGCTGAAGCTGTTGTCAAGAGGAATACAAATGCAACAAGGTCCTGGATAGAGCCCACATGACAGTGCTATAAAAGCTCACTGGATAAAGCCCACATGATAGAGCCCACATGATAGTGATATAGAGCTGACTGGATAGTGATATAGAGCTCACTGGATAGTGATATAATATATATAATAATCATATTATTATATTCTTTTTTTTAATAGTCGAATTTTATTTTCATATTCGAATCCCATGCCCATCGAACGAAGCTTCGAAGTATTTAAGACAGCCCTACTGGATAGTGATATAGAGCTCACTGGATAGTGATATAGAGCTCACTGGATAGTGATATAGAGCTCACTGGATAGAGCATGGCACCAATACTCTCAGGGTTAGAGATCGGATTCCCACCAAGGCCACTCGTGCAAAAAGGTTTGCACTCATGGCTTTGGATCAAAGTGTCCACCAAACAGCATAAGGTTATGCAGAGCCTTTGCATTTCCTCAACCAATCACAATGCAGGGAAGCGTTAAGAGCCAAGCTACCTATGGGGGAACACACGGGATGATTGGCATGGGGAAACACCTACCGTGGAAGACCAGAGTTGTGAGGCTTGGGCTTGCCCAGTGGCAGAGGCTTGGCGGCGTCCGGGGCGGGTCCATTGCCGTGGGCCACTTGGTGGGATTCATGAGCAGCGGCGAGGCGAGAGGAGGGGTGGGGGTCCCTGAGGGGGGGGGTCTGTGGGGGATGGGGGTGATGGAGCTCCCTCTCCCGCTCCCTGGCTCTGCTTTTGTGCTCGGCCAGCAATGTGTCGAATCGCTTCCTTCGCCCTTGCACTGCCCTCCGCTGGCTTAAGGAATGTGTCTGAGGGCAAAGGGGGGGGGGGGGGAAGGGCAAAGGTCAGATTTGGGTGTATACTTAGGTCCTCTGCTTTGATATCTGACTCAGGAGGACCTATAGAAAAAGTTTTAACTTAAAGGAACACGCCAACTTTTGGGGAAATTTGCTTATTTTCCATCTACCCTGGAGTTAGACAAGCAGATACATACCCTTTTCTTCTTCCCGTTTTTCAAAAAACAACAGGGCAGCAGTGGTTCGGCAATAAATTATTCAGAGTATATATCTGCTTAGAAAGCAAATATGTAAAAAAAAAAAAAAAAAAAAATTGTGGTAAATAGACCGGTCACAATTTTTACAGGAACGTTTTGGAGTTATATTTAGAGTGTATTTGGTGACTGTTGGGAACTAGGCTACACTGGCACACCTACTTCCAGTGAATGACGCTAAGCTAGGCTAACGGTGCGGCTGTTCCCTAAGCCTAATGCATGCACAGAGAAGAAAAGGGTATGTATCTGCTTGTCTAACTCCAGGGTAGATGGCAAATAAGCTAATTTCCCAAAAGGTTGGTGTGTTCCTTTAACCCTTTCAGTGCCACGGACGACATATCTTGTTTTATCAGCCCCCCCATTGAGTGCCCACAACGACAAATATAGTTTTATTTTTTTATTAGCGATCTGAATTCATATTTCATCAACCGAGTCTCCCGTTGGTACACCAGCCCCTGCAGGAGCTCAGATTGGAAAAAAGCGCCCCCTATCGTCTATCCCTGTGTAACTGCAGGTCAGTCGCTTAGACTGACCTGGGATCTGTAGATCTGTGTGGGGGGAGCCAACTGGCTCCTTGTGCTGGCAAGCCGTCTGATGAACATGGAAGTGATCGCGGGACGGAAAGCAGCCTGGATTATATATTCACAGCAGCCAATAATCAATCAATGCGATCGATATTTGGAATGGCGATCAGGAATTGGAATAATCTTTTTGGAGAACATCTGATCTAAGGTAAGGAGTCTATGTTACCAGTCTTGGGGTAATCGGAGCTGTATTCGCTGAGATAACAGCGTGTCCCCTATGTGCCATGTGTGTGTGTGTGTGTGTGTGTGTGTGTGTGTGTGTGTGTGTGATCTTGCGGGAACGAGATAATCGATTTTTCAGCTTGTGTCTATAGCGTGCATACGTACACATATACTATCGATAATCTAGCGTTTATTTGAAAACGATTCATAAATAGGCCGACAAATGACAACGTGTCTAGTGTATTCGAGAATATTCCAATAAATGGCGTTTATGAGGGAATCTTTCTATCTTCCCGGATATTTTCGAGAGAACGATAGCTTTTCGAAATGCTATAAAAAGGATATGAACCGATTAAAAAACAATCCGTTTCGACAATGTTGACTGCAAACAAGTCATTGATAAGCGACGGGCAGATTAGACACATAGCCATAATTTAAAACATAGATTAGGCGTTTTTAACGCTAACATTGAAGTGGATGGTGGCATTCAACAGAGTAAATCAACGTTAATCAAAGGCACTGAAAGTGTTAAGATGCTCCACCGTTTACCAGACATCACAGGTGAATCACACGCCTCTCCAGTACTGCACTTTTGAATTGACCTTAAATCGTATTCCATTCAGCATTAACATGCAGGATATGAGTCAATTCTGATTTGCACGTAGGATACATTTCCAAAAGAATGAGGACAACATCATTCCTTCGCGGCTCGGCTGACGGGAACATTTATAGTGGCAGCAACTTAAAAATAGGCTACTATGCACACTTTGAAAGAAAGGCAGTCTCTCTACCGTGAGGCTAGGTGTTTTATTTCACACAGATTAATTTTCAGAGTTATCTATGCAGTCTATGCGCCGTCTCCAGTGTTCACCGGCTCGATTCCACTACACGTCACAGACATAAGTGTGACAAAAAAATTCACCACAGTCAGAAAGATGAAATTTACACTGGCATTTGTTTTAATATAAAGCCATAATTAGAGATTGTCCAAACTACATTACCCCGTTGTTGCAATGGACCTCTGGACCATATAGACAATACAAACAAATGACTGGCGCTGTGCTGCTGAATGGTGGAACGCCCTACAGGGGACATCGAAACTAAGCACACTAGTGTCCATGGTATTGATTTAGAACACTGGTGACCAAGCAGGTCACCACAATCTGTAATTATTATGTTCAAGTGTGTAATGTTTTAAAGGAATCCATTTTTCTATCCTTATAGTACAGTTGTATTTATTTGTATTACTATTTTGTCTTTGATGGGTTAGGGTTGATGACTATGATACTCAACAACACTGTAAATGAGGGTTTCTCTGTGTCAATCTTCGAGTCAAAATAAAGATTGAATCAATGAATCTCAAATAATACAATTGATCTTTTCTTTTTTTTAAACTTTGACCAGTCAGCTGGTTCTTTTAGCGTTTATCGCTTTTTCTGGTCAAGCATGACCGACAGAAACAGGTTGAATGGGGTATAGATCGGGGGAAAGACACTGAGAAAATACGGCGAGTCCGGGAGTCGAACTCGTGTACCCCAGATCCGTGACGCGCACGGTTGTCCCCGACGCCGAAATAGCGTCCGAGGTGAGCTACTGGAGCTCCCCATACAATTGATCTTTTCATGATTCTATTATACCAGCCTACTCATTTAGCTAGACTATGTCCTTATGATTAGTTGATTAGCTGCTATTCTGTAACTAATAATGGGGGGGGGTATCAGGTAGCACTGGCTAATCTCTACTTGATGACATCACTGCCCGCAACATCCAGTCATAAGACCGCTGAGTCAGACGACTGAAGAAACGGTAACAAGCTAAGTAGCGGAATGTCTTCTACAAACTGACGTCAAGAAAACCAAAGTTAGCGCAAGGCAGGTCCAGTAGTGCCTCTGGTAGGAGGCTCGACATGAGACACACTGGCTTGGAACAGAAAGTAAGTACGGCAGCAGCCGGGTACCTTGCATGTTAGGGATCTTGTGCATGGCTTGCGAGCGGTCATATCCACAACGCCACAGTGGACATCTGGGTTGAACTCCCGGTCTGAGAGAGAGGACACGACAGAGAGATGAATATGTGTGTGTGTGTGAGAGAGGGAGAGAGAGAGAGAGAGAGATAGACAGAGAGAGAGAGACAGAGAAAGAGAGAGAGGGGACACAAGGGAGAGGGATCCAGTCATTATGAGCCGTTACTAAACTGACAGTATGCCGATGGCAGGTGTGAATAATTAGCTGATTAGGCAACAGTTCTCGGGTTTGTCTCAGAAACCAGACACATCGTAGGTTTTGACAAGTAGTGTGTTTACATACACATTTCTGTTTTGGTGTTGTTGATACTCCAGTATTCCGGTTCCAAGTTGACACATAAAAAAGGTATATGCTGTTTATAACAGCTGGGATAAGCTCTTATCCTGATATGAAACCCGAAAATGATCTTTGAGATGTGCCGATATCATCTCTGGTATATGCCGATAATAGCCGGGATATTGATGCCTTATCCTGTTACTGTTGGGTATTGTGGTCTGGAAGATACTTTTCCACTGTAATATTCAGGATATTGTTTACGCATGCATATAGGAATATTTGTGAGCCATATGTCAGGATGAATAATTAATCCCTTATTGCAGCTGGGGATTTAAGAGCCACTTCATCAAAAACAATGTAGATTTATTTTGCAATAGTTTTGCACACATTCATTTAGTTCGACAGTAATTGTGAGTAAATGAGGTGAATATGGCCACCAGCGATGTCATCGGGGCCAGTGAATCCTTGTGTTGTGTTAATGAAATGATAAGGTAGCAGTCCCTATAAGACAAGCAATTTTTTCATTACATAATTTGACAGGAGGTATAGCAGTCGTCTGGTAATCGGAAGGTTCCCGGTTCGATTCCCACTCCTCCCGGGCGGCGTGTCGAAGTGTCCTTGAGCAAGACACTTAACCCCTAGCTGCTCCCGACAAGCAGGTTGGTACCTTGCACGGTCGCCTCCGCCGTCAGTGTGTGAATGTGTGAGTGAATGGGTGAATGTGAGGAACAGAAATGGTAAAGCTCTTTGGATAAAAGTGCTATATAAATGCTCCATTTACCATTTATAATTTCACAGTGGTGTAATAAACACAACACATGACATCACCAGTGGCCATAAACAAAACAAATTTACTCTCAATAACTGTCAAACTAAATGAATGCGTGCAAAACTGCATTCGAGTTTTTGGATGCATGAGATTATGTGCAAAATACATCAACATTGTTTTTTGTATGAAGTGCCCCTGTAACCTTTAAAGTATTAGCTAGTGCCTGGAATACTGTGTACTACATGTAAACACACTTGAGAACAAAGAGAGGGAGAGATAGAGAGAGAGATAGAGAGATAGAGACAGAGTGAGAGAGACACAGAGAGGGAGATAGAGACAGAGAGAGGGATATAGAGAGAGAGACAGAGATATGAATGTGTGCAAACTGCGTTTTTGGATGTATGAGATTATGTGCAAAATAAATCAACATTGTTTTAGTTTTTTTGTGCCCCTTTAACCTAAAGTATCAGCTAGTGCCTAGAATACTGTGTACATCCTGGTCCTCCACCACGGTCCTCTCACCTGACAGTCTCTTGCAGAGGTGGCGTCTGCTACTGACGCTGCCGCCGTCCTGCTTCTTGTCCGACAGGACCGACAGGTGCCCCTTGCCATTGGGGATCTGGCCGGGGGCCAACAGGGGAGGCTTTGGTATGGAGGGGCAGTTAAGGCCTGGCTTGAGGGCCGACGAGGAGGTGGAGGTGGTGGTGTTGGAGCTCACAGTGGTGCTAGAGGCGGAGGAGGCGGAAGAGGCGGCGGAGGCAGGGATGGAGGGAGCAGACAGCAGTTTGGTCAACGGGTCCACCTTCAGATGCATCTTCTCCACCTTGACCGCCGGGATGAGGCTGACGGGAGGAGCACACGGAGGGAAAGAGTGAGCGAGCGAGTGAGCAAGAGACAGAGCGATACATAGACCGAGAGAGAGAAACAAAGAGGGGAGAGAGAGACTTACATGTACACATATCTTTATTCTAAATCTTTAGCACAATTCTCTCGTTTTTTTTTAGTTAAGTCTTTACATTTTCTACATAGTATATCTGATTACAAAGTTGCAATGTGACACAGCCCTGTCCACACAACTCTATTCTAGTAGGCCTATATTTTATTTTAATTGTACATCGTTTTTAGTTTCTATTAAGTTTAATACATTTTGAATGTTTCGATTGTTCTAATAATAATAATAATAATAATAATAATAATAATAATAATAATAGATTTAATTTATATAGCACACTTTAAACTCAGTGAGCGCTCAAGGTGCTTCACAGCAGAAGGAACATTTTATTTTAAATAAAAGGTTTAAAACATGAAAACATTCAAATGAATTAAATAAAAACATGAATAAAAAGGTTTAAAACATAAAAACATTTCAAATGAATAAAATAAAATAAAATAAAAAGTGCGTGGGATGGCAAGGAGGTTTTGGCTGCCAGACCTGTGTGACCTGGATGCAGGTTTGGCAATGTAAACATATGTTTCCCATGTCAATAAAGCGAGCCCCTTTGAATTTAAATTGAATTGAGAGAAAGAGAAAGAGAGAGAGACTGGGGGGGGGGGAGAGAGAGAGAGACTGGGAGGAGAGACAGAGAGACTGGGAGGGGAGAGATAGAAAGAAAGAGAGACAGACAGACAGACAGACAGACAGACAGACAGACAGACAGACAGACAGACAGACAGACAGACAGACAGACAGACAGACAGACTGGGAGAGAAGAGGAGGAGAGTTCTCCTAATGTAATGCATCAACCATCAAAGAGCTTAGTAAAAACATCATCTTAATGGACCAGATTTTTGAAAGTACAGTATATTTGAATCCCCTGGTAGATGCTGAGCATGTTTTATTGAGTGGTTGGAAATGTACTAAAGATCTGGTACAGCGAGGTTTGAACTCGGTCGTATAATATATGCTTATTGTGGAATGTTAATGCCACAAGTATCATTCTGTTCTGCTTCAGAAGTATAGTTTGTTTTGATACAACTGTCAGCCTCTCTGAGCACAGCCAGATCTCAGCAGGGGGCGCCCTTCTGTGCACGAGACACTATCCCTTTCACTGCCGCACTACCAACACGGTTAAATCTTTCACTTTCATCTTTCAGAGTGACCCGTGTATGTTATGCAATATTTCAGAGGAAGCCGATTGGATATCTGAAACGGCTTGATTTTGTTGATATCCAGGGGGATAGAGATCAAAGGGCTTCAGTCATCATACAACAACAACAGTTCTAACACGTTGGTTAATTTTACATCAACATAGCGTGTGTAAAAAAAATTATTATAATAAATGAAACACAATTTTCATTGTATTGAATCTTTACCGCAAGCGCTTAGTGAGTGATACTAGCTCATCTAGAGGATGACTTAGTGAGTGATACTAGCTCATCTAGAGCAGGGGTTCCCAAACTTTTCAGGCCAGGACCCAGAAAATAAGGCGTCAGAGAGCCGCGGCCCAATGCACATCGTCTGGCCTTTTTTTTTTTTTTTTTTGCCAGGCAACCGATTTTTTAAGCCAAATATCACTTCAATCCTATTAAGTTACCGGTAGTTCAAGTTAGTTATTCATTTATATGTGCTATTTATGAGAAGGCTAACTTGTTGCAAAATAATAATGATAATAATAATAGCCTCATTAAAATACTATTATTGCTTCGGTTGTTTTCAGCGTTTTATGTGCATAATCTGTTATTTAGTTTGAAATGTTTGTTGAAATACCGTAAGTAGATTTTTCGTTTTTGTTTATTTATTAAGTTAATATAAAACCATATACCGGTAGTCACATTTTAGAATACAATAGAATAGAATTTTAGAATACAACTAGAAACACTGTCCTGGCCTGCTTCTAAGTTCAGTGGCCTGACAATTTTTTTTTTTTCTTTCTTTTTTAAATCATCTCGCGGCCCTCCCGTGGCTGCTCGCGGCCCACCTTTGGGTCGCGACCCCGACTTTGGGAACCACTGATCTAGAGGATGACTTAGTGAGTGATACTAGCTCATCTAGAGGATGACTTAGTGAGTGATACTAGCTCATCTACATGACTTAGCGAGTGATACTAGCTCATCTACATGACTTAGCGAGTGATACTAGCTCATCTAGATGACTTAGTGAGTGATACTAGCTCATCTAGAGGATGACTTAGCGAGTGATACTAGCTCATCTAGATGACTTAGCGAGTGATACTAGCTCATCTAGAGGATGACTTAGTGAGTGATACTAGCTCATCTAGAGGATGACTTAGTGAGCGATACTAGCTCATTTAGATGACTTAGTGAGTGATACTAGCTCATTTAGAGGATGACTTAGTGAGTGATACTAGCTAATTTAGAGGATGACTTAGTGAGTGATACTAGCTCATCTAGAGGATGACTTAGTGAGTGATACTAGCTCATCTAGAGGATGACTTAGTGAGTGATACTAGCTCATTTAGATGACTTAGTGAGTGATACTAGCTCATCTAGAGGATGACTTAGTGAGTGATACTAGCTCATTTAGAGGATGACTTCGGTCAGAAGTGTCTTCTTAAGTGCGGCGAGAACAAGGGAATACGGAGAAGAGCAGGTCAGATCTAAACGCAAAGGAAGGCACAATGAAAAGGAGAGGTTAAAGGTTCTAGAATTGTAGTCTAGAGTTGTAGTCTAGAGTTGTATAGTCTAGAGCTGTAGTCTAAAGCTGTAGTCTAGAGCTGTAGAGTCTAGAGCTGTAGAGTCTAGAGCTGTAGAGTCTAGAGCTGTAGAGTCTAGAGCTGTAGTCTAGAGCTGTAGAGTCTAGAGCTGTACTCTAGAGCTGTAGTCTAGAGCTGTAGAGTCTAGAGTTGTAGTCTAGAGCTGTAGTCTAGAGTAGGGATGCACCGAAAATTCGGCTACCGAAAATGGTTAAAAAGGCTCTTTCGGCTTTCGGCCGAAAGGGTTTTAGCACCGAAAATATATGACCGAAAGTCAAATAACGTGTTGTTGTGATGACGTCATCAAAACGCGACTACAGACATACCGGTAGCATGCGCAACATGTAACGTGAGCAGCTTGGCAGCTCTTCCTGCATTCTACAGCCTGTGATAACTAACTCCTCTTGGGAGTAGGGATGCCCCCCGAAACCCGGTTCTAAACTAAATTAGAAAAAACCGGAGTATTGATCAGCTCCGACGTTAACGGTACAGCAACAGTGGACACTGAGTAATGTTAACGTTATGACGAGTTCATACTACACTACACGTATGAACTCGACATAACGTTAACGTTACTCCGTTTAAATGAAGTGTTTAATTAGCAGCAATCTGTTGTTGAAAATGTATCGTTAAACCGGAAATGGAAATGCGAGGACAGGAAGTCGTCATCAATCGTTGTAGTCTTTTAGTCTTAACAGTCTGGAATTAATGTATGCATTCAAAAGTGCTGAAGAAATGTTTTATGGGCCCATAATAGTGATTATTAATATTATTTAAGTTAAGTTTAGCCATAATCATGTCTTTTGCCATAATCAGGTAGCTAAAAAAATATATATATATATATATATATTTATATTAATCATTTTCGGCCTTTCGGCATTCGGTTTTCGGCCAACTGTTTCCTATTTTCGGTATCGGTTTCGGCCAAGAATTTCCCATTCGGTGCATCCCTGGTCTAGAGCTGTAGTCTAGAGCTGTAGAGCTGTAGCCTAGAGTTGTAGTCTAGAGCTGTAGAGTCTAGAGCTATAGTCTAGAGTTGTAGTCTAGAGCTGTAGTCTAGAGTTGTAGTCTAGAGCTGTAGTCTAGACCTGTAGAGTCTAGAGCTGTAGAGTCTAGAGCTGTAGTCTAGAGCTGTAGTCTAGAGCTATAGTCTAAATTTATAGTCTAAATTTATAGTCTAGAGCTGTAGTCTAGAGCTGTAGTCTAGAGTTGTAGTCTAGAGCTGTAGTCTAGAGTTGTAGTCTAGAGTTGTAGTCTAGGTTAGTCTAGAGTTCTAGTCTAGAGTTGTAGTCTAGAGTTGTAGTCTAGAGTTGTAGTCTAGAGTTGTAGTCTAGAGTTGTAGTCTAGGTTAGTCTAGAGTTCTAGTCTAGAGTTGTAGTCTATAGTTGTAGTCTAGAGTTGTAATTTACCATTTATTTAGTTTAGTTATAGTCCACCACTAGCCTATGTAAAGCCATGGGCTAGCAGTAAGCCAACCCCTAGCCTATGTAGGGTAGCCTACCTTTTGCTGCTGGGGGCATCATTGGCTCCACATGAGAGCAGAAGACAAATAAATAACACAATACAGACTACATAGCGCTAATTACACAATCATTTTGTCCCTCAAATCATCTTTGCCACCATTCTGCACTAATATGCCCTTCTGTGCCACTTAAATAAATGTATCATGCTGTGATTGGACTTTGGGGTGTGAGTCCAGCCGTTTTATGACTAACGCTCATCCCTAACGATCCACAATTTGTTGTTCGTTAACAAGAGCGAAGTGTCGATTTGGGAAATCCTCGTGAATAAGCATCTCTAATTGCACGGTAACAACTTACATCTTGTCTGGCTGCAGCACCCGGAAGGGGGGGAAGTGGGGTCTTCGCTGGATGCCAGGCAAGGGCTTCTCTTTGGCTGGTTTGAGGAGTTTGGAGTTGGAGGAGGCGGCGGCGGCGGAGGAGGAAGAGGAGGGGATACTGGAGCCAGCCACGGAGGGTCGACTCAAGATCGCTCCGGTCGCGACCCCGGACCCCGAGCCCAACCCGGGCCCAGCTCCGAGGCCACTCGCACTGCTCCGGTTGCGGCCCGGCAGGGGGAAGGGCGTGGCGGAGGGCGGCTTGTTGGCCGAACTGTGTCTTCGCTCTGGGGGGGGGAGACAGGATGACAGACTAGGGTTGTGGAATAGCCTTCAACTTGTTGATTTGGGTACCTTTTCATGTTTAGTACAAGAGTGTAATATACTAGACAAGAGGGAGCCTTTTCCAAAAATACATACTGTATATATACATATATTATTGTCTCGTCTCTTGGGTCTTTGGAAAGACCAGACGAGGTCAGAGGAGTTTGATAGTAATTACAGAGGATGGCCAGATAATGTTGATATTTAAACATAATTTATTTTGTGTGGTGTGTTACAACAATAAATAACTAAATGTTGACAAATTTTTTACAACTGAAATAGAAAACATTGTTATTACAGAGTACAGACAAGAATGGATAGTCTACAGTCTACACCCTCCCCAGACCGACAGTGGGGCAATGCGCACAATGTCCAGGAAGGGCATTGGCATAACGACTAAATTGAGATGGGAGAAATAGATAGAAAAACAAAATAAAAAGACAACCTGTAGAAAGACCCAAAATACACATTCATAGAAGTCTAGTCTTGCTACGACAAGTCAAAAGAGCAGGTTGCTTCAACATCAATTAAGTAGGACTCAGATCTATGCCAGAGAGCTCAGCCTGAAATAGAACTAGTGTACCAGGAGCTGCCTGCCTTTAAGCCATCTTACTACTGCAGATCAAAAGCAGGAAGATACAGGGAAAGGTTAGGATAGACTGAATGGTTAAAAGGAGACACAAAAATAGCAAAGAATAAACAATGAAAAAGGCTAAACAAAAATACTTTCCTCTATGAAACATGAAGTCAGTCAACACAGTTTGCTAAAACGTTATGTTGCGTCCCCACGATTGAACCCTGGCACCGGAGAACCATATCATTGAATAACCATTCTTGGACAGTATATTTGCAGTTGTACAAATCAAACTCCCAAATCACTTGGGAGTGTGAATGTGATAAATCACCAGAAAGTAACTCAGCATCTACCATCTTTAACTACTGAATGAAGACAATACTCTCAACTTAAAACGTTTGAAAACATTGGGCCTCATTCAACAATACTCTTATTATTTTTCTTATATTCTTGCTTACCCGTCTGTTAAGAGAATAAGAAAAGCCACCGCCACATTCATCAAGCCGTTCTTAACGTCGAAATCGGTTCTTACCCAGGTCGGTTGCATGATGAATCCCACTCATTCTTAAATTCAAATGCGCGTTCGCGCTAAAAGCATTTGCATACAGACACGCCCGTCCATCTCCTTATAAGGCAAATGAGGCAGGTGTAAAACAGCCGAGTTTCGGCATCTGAACGCGGTCTGATATATTCAACAGGAAGCGTTTTGGGACTGATCTCAAAATGACACACGCATACATCTCACGACTCGCGACTCAGTGCATGTGTGTGTGTGTGTTCCTGTGGGTCGTTCATCACATGCGTGTGTGTGTTAATTAATACCGCGTACTGTATAATGCAAAATCAATCGTTCCAGCAAAGTGGGCGTTGTCAATACTGAACGACTTGACGACGCTTGTCAAGAACCAATCGCGCAGTAGGTTGGGAAATACTGGATCTGTCACCTGCCATCTCTCTCTGAAAGGTCCCTGTGTAAAGTTGAGCAACTTTACACAATTCCTGTGAGTCTATTGAACACATCTGTAAGTTTATTTTTCAAAAGAAATTAATTGTTTTATATTTCTAATCAATTACTCAAAACCATCATTTTTCTCCCTTTGGATTTCAGGCTGTGTTGGCCTGGCTCCGCCCATAAGCACTTTGAGTGACAGTCAATTTCGCCGCAGGGGGGGGGGCATAATCCCACGGGACAATGCATTGGTAACTTGTTTCAAATGACAATATATACCTCTGATTATTATTGTACGGATCGGAATACGGGCGTGGGAGCATGCGCTATGATTAGGGATGCCCCGATCACGTTTTTTGCCACCGATACCGATCGTCTTGAGCCATATCGACCGATACCGATCGTTTTTGATAAAAAAAAAATATTTTTTTTTTATATAATTATTTTTTTATATATAAAATATATATATTATATAATTAGACTTGTACTTGTAGTTGTATTATCTGCGAGACATCGCCACCACGCAACAAGTCAAAATGCTCGCTATCTGCAAACAGCTCCACTGTCTGTGTGTACTCGAGTAGCCTCCAGCTACGGCCAGGATTCTCCGGCGCTGCAGCTGGACCCTATTGGTATAAATCACATTCACCATGCCCTCAGCTCGAATACGCATCGAATCAATGTTATAAGACATTGATATCAGGAGCTATCTGTAGCTACTGCTAGCCGGCTAGATAACGTTAAGACAACGCCTCAGTGAACTATTTAGTTTAGAGCTAACGTGAGCTAACGTGAGCTACCGAGTCAACGGAGGTAACTTATCATGCACTCGACTATTGCTGGAGCATTTGTTGATATCAGCAGCTATCAGTAGCTAGCCAGATAGATAACGTTAGACAATGCCTCATGTAGTCACTGGGTCATTTAGTTTAAACAGTAACGTTAGCTCGGTAGGTAGCTAACGTTAGCTCACGTCGCATGCACCAGACTATAGCAGACTGCGAGGCATAGGAGCCTGTTGTTTACACGAGTGCGGGAGGGGCTGGGGAGGAGGAGGGCCGTACGCTGCACGCAGCTCTGTGTGTCTGAGAGAGAAGTCAGCAGTGAGATCTCCGCTAAGAATTGGATCATGTTTTTCGATCGGTTTTGACGATCGGCGAAAAAAAGCATTATCACCGATCACCGATCTCATATTTATACTGAATATCGGCCGATACCGATCGCTGGCCGATCGATGGGGGCATCCCTAGCTATGATATTACAGTGATGCTAGTGCTCCCGACTGCGAGGGAGAGAGATAGAGAGGGAGAGAGAGAGAGAGAGAGAGAGAAGGAAAGAGGGAGAGAGAGAGAGAGGGGGGGAGAGAGAGAGAGGGACACACGGAGGAACGAAGCATTTATTTTACACACAACCTGTGTAAATGCTCTGTGTGTGTGTGAGAGAAGACACGCGGTCCGATCCCTCTCTCTCTCTCGCTTGCTTGTTCTCTGCCTCTGTTAGAGCTGCCGCGATAACCGCATTACCGCGGTAACGCTGTTGCATCACGCTCAACGCAGAGTTAGGCTGAATACCGCGTCACCGCTGTTTTTTATCATAATAATAAAGTTGGCTTGCGGCTTGCGGCTCTGCAGATATACCCTACTCGGTTCCAAGCGACCCTATTGGGTAGAAGTGGTACCAGAAAAGTCATGTGAAACATTGCAGACCACTGACTGGTCAGAAGAGAGACGCGTCACACTTTGTAGCCTCAGTCTGAACAAAAACAGAACGCCGGCGCCGCCATCTTTACTGCCTCGCTAAGGATGCATTTCGTTCAGGATTTGTTTGCGACAGAACCAAGCAATAAACAAAAAAGAATGGATTCACTGTGTATTCTGCCTTATTTATTGATGAAACAAAACCGACATCAACCCAATTTACCACCGAGCGGAGAGTTTAGTGTCACAACAAGATCGCTGATGTGTTAAGTTTGTTGTTGTTAATACTACCGTCAGCCGATATACACGAGAGGTAACGTTAAACCCGGGTTTGCTTGGTAGAATACACAATGAGAGGTAACGTTAGCTTTGGCAGAATAGACGCAACGAGAGTCTGGTTAATGTTGTTATTGATTGATTGATTGATTGATTGAAACTGTGTTAAACTCTGGCTTGCTGCAAGCCCTCGGACATCTATGCCCACGGAGCTTTCAGTGTACACAAGCGAGCGGCCCCGCCTGCATTCCCACACGGAGACAAACGGAGTAGTACCTGGCTGCAGTGGAAAAGGAACAAAGTACCAGGTGCCTAAAGCGGGTCGAGTCGAGTAGGTACTATGCAGTGGAAAAGCGCCATTAGACTAGAGGCAGGCTATAAGAGTAGACTATTAAAAAAAAAAAAAAAAAAATGCATTCAAACTTTTATTTTTTTTTGTGCGCACTGTGCGGTAATTACCGCGGCGGTAGGAAATATTTCGCAAATTCGTGCGGTAAGGAAAATATCAATACCGCGGCAGCTCTAGCCTCTGTCAAACCCTGTTTGAGGAAGTGTCGGGTTACACTATGCCCCTCTCTCCCTCCCTCTCTCTATCACTCTCTCGCTCACTTGTTCTCTGCCTCTGTCAGACTCAAAACCTGTTTGAGGAAGTGTCGGGTTACACTATGCGCGCGCCAATCAGATCACAATCAGCTCCATCAGCTCCTTGTTACGTCACCTTGTGAGTCAAATCAGAATGACCTAATTCACTGGAGGAGGAAATAGTCTCAACTGAATTAGAGCAATCCGCCAATATGGCAATTAGAGACAGACTAGGGCTGGGCGATATGGCCAAAAACGTTATTGTGATAAAATACAATTATTTTCATATAACTCGATATCGATAATTATCGTAGATATACATTTCTGTCAAGTTTAATTAACTTCTTTTGCCCGGTGCGACGGGCTATTAATAGACTCACTTGTTTTGATGCGGTAGAACGAAGCCGTCACTACGAGACGAGTTGGAGCAGTCGCGTGTCGAGCGAGCCAACCCTTTGAGAAGCATTGTGGTCCCGGCTTGAATTCTCCATGAATGTGTCCAAGTCCATAATCCATACAAATCCATTTGGTTATATCCAACACAGTCTGAATGAATGTTTCTTCCTTGTGATTATGCCGCGTGATTATTTTCAAACTACCAAAACTGAATGTCTTGTCTCGAGTTGATGTCGTCATCAGTCCGCGCACCTTCTTCTACGCAGTACACACGGCCCAGTGCATAGATTATTATATTCCACCGGGGGGCAACCTACGCATATGCATAGAATGGAACACTGTTTGGTCCAAGCTTGGAAAATCGATATATCGAAACTTTGCGACCACGTTTCATGTTTATTTCGAGTAAATAATTTATCGCGATGATTATCGTTATCGTTATCGCCCAGCCCTAACACAGACCCATTGATACTAACCCTAACCCATATTGCTATAAAACAATGCTAAACACTGGAAAAAGCCATTTATAATGCATAGGACCTTTAAAGCTCAATATATCAAAACGTGACACTTTACAGTGAACAGGAGGTCTATTTGTATTAAAAACAAGATTGTTTTTCATTTAAATGTCTGGAAGAGCTCAAATTAAAATGTCAAATGATATTTCCGTTGCCTCCGTTGTGTTAAATGGGCATATAATATCGTCTCATATCGATCGCAGGCACCTGAATCGAATCGTATCGTGGCAGACTTTGTGATATCGGCAAATATCGTATCGTTGTCCAAAGAATCTATATTGTATTGTGATGAATAGGGCTGCAACGATTAGTCGACATAATCAACGACGTCGATCATAAAAACTCGTCGACGCCGATTTCTTTGCGTCAATGAGTCATACAAATTATTTAAAAAAAATATATATATATATATATTGTGGAAGTGAATCAATGAGACGAGCAGACGGAGTATTGAGTCTCTGAACTTTACTTCCAAACAAATCCAACAGAACCAAGGTACAGCCACACCCTTAAGTCAACTCCCTCCTGTCACTCAATCAGTGTCCATTCTGAAGTGAGACACCTCCATCTAGTGTCCACCACACAGGCCCCCCCCGAACATTCAGAATTGACATTCAGTGCAACACCAAACAAACGGAACTGAACACAACAAACCCCCAAAAACAGTGCACCCAGTGTCTTCAGTCTCTTTTAGGAGGTCTGACCACGCGGCCATAACGACTGTATTTAACAGTCACAGGGAACGTGGAAGGGGAAAGGGTAAGGGTAGGGGCAGGGGGCCGTCCCCGCCGCCGCCGAGGCTTCGTCGGTGGAAAGGTAGGGGTAACAACGGCCGGAGGGCATGGGACAGGGGAAAACTTGGGTGGCCGGCCCCGGCGCCGGGGCTGAGCCAGCTCCACCGGCCCATTTGGGACCACATGAGCAGGCTTAAGACGATCGACTGAGATCTGCTCCTTATTCCCCCCCATGTCCACCACAAAGTACTTGGGGCCCGGCTCGAGGACGCGGAAGGGCCCGTCATAGGGAGCCTGCAGTGGAGAACGGTGGGCATCATGACGGATGAACACATACCTCGCAGTCATCAGGTCCTTAGGAATGTAGGACTGGGGAAGGCAGTGATGTGTGGGAACTGGGGCAAACACCCTCGCTGCGTCCTGGAAGGCAGATCGGTGAGCTGTAGTGGACCAAGGGGCAGAGGAACCAGGAAGGAACTCTCAGGCATCCCATCAGCCGGCGTGTAGTGGAGGAATCCAATGCCGCGACAACATGGTAATATTTCGTCTCATCCGACGTTATTCCGCGGAGGTGAAATTGTGCCTCGATGTGCTGAAACCACGGGGCCGGGTCATGCTGCCAAAACTCTGGCAACTTGACTGTAGCTGCATACACTGCGGGAACCACAGCCGGTGGATTCTCGTTATTGCTCATATTTCACACGTCAGGGTCACCACTGTGGAAGTGAATCAATGAGACGAGCAGACGGAGTATCGAGTCTCTGAACTTTACTTCCAAACAAATCCAACAGAACCAAGGTACAGCCACACCCTTAAGTCAACTCCCTCCTGTCACTCAATCAGTGTCCATTCTGAAGTGAGACACCTCCATCTAGTGTCCACCACAATATATATATTATTTTTTTTTCTTTTTCTTTTTTTGCACTACCTATCTTTGTGAAAGTGGCTTCTCAGCTCTGGTCCAGCTGAAGACAAAGCAGAGGAACAGATTGGACATTGAGCATGACCTCAGAGTTGCTTTGTCTACCATCACCCCAGACTTTGAGACTCTTGTCAGGAGCAAACAACATCCCCAGTTATCCCATTAGTTCCCTGGGATGTTAAGCTAAGAAGTCTGCTAAGAGGGATATATTATTTATTATTATTATTATTATTATTATTATTATTATTATTATTATTATTATTATTATTATTATTATTATTATTATTATTATTATTATTATTATTATTTAATTTCATTGTGTTTTTAGCCCTAGTTGCACTTTTGTTGCAACCCCAGTTATCCCATTAGTTCCCCCAAACTTACTGTCGGTCTGTTATGTTAAGCTAAGAAGTCTGCTAAGAGCCCGGAAAAGGAGCCGCGCCCACAGGAAGCAGAGATGGAGGGTGTGACAGAAATAATCATAAGATTAGTCGACTAATCGAAAAAATAAGACAGAAATAATCGTTAGATTAGTCGACTACCAAAATAATCGTTAGTTGCAGCCCTAGTGATGAAACTGGTGATTCCCACCCCTACTGCCAACTGGAAGTTTAACGTGAAAACTCTTGTTTTTAACGCCACAAACCACTCTCCTCACTGGCCTTACGAGGACGCGAGGATTGCAGAAAACCATCTAAGTAAGAACAGGGAAGAGGGGAGAGGAATACAATAGAAAAGCAGCAAATGTTAAGAGGACACAGCCTGAATAGCCTGTGCTGCCGAGTAACACCGGAAGACAAGGGGTTTTAATAGAAAGCATGTGGCTGGCGGTAGCTAGCTAAAGTGGCGAGTGGGGGGGGGGGGGGGGGGGGGGGGGGGTGAGTGAGTGAGAGTGAGTGTGAGAGTGAGAGAATGAAAGTGACTCACAGGCAGTGTTCTTTTTTTTTTATGATGTGTCCACAGACATGTAGTGTCGAAACTAGGGGTGTAACGATGCGACCGCAGAACGATTAAATTCTATTACGATTCTTCAGGCAACGATTCAATGCATCATGAAATCTCTTCATTTGACCACGATTTTCTATCAGTTAATTCCCCCATGATGCACTGATTCACTCAGCATGAATGGACTGTAGGTCAATAAAAAAATTAAAAATTAAAATATTATTATTATAAATTTATTTTTTATTATTATAATCGATTCTAATATTTTCAAATAGATGCAGTTGAATGGTCACATTAGGATCGATGCATTTCGAGGTGGTCTGAACGAATAACCAACTAGCTAACAGTTGGCCTGAACGAATAACCAACTAGCTAACAGTTGGCAGGTGGTCTGAACGAATAACCAACTAGCTAATAGGGATGGGCGTGAGTAATCGATTACTCGTAGCTATGAGAAAAATCAAAAAATAATAATAATCGAAATTATAAATTTTTATGAATTTTATTATTTTTATAATAACATTTTATTATAATCCCCTTTTGTCTTCAATCTAGACCGGGGGACAGCCAGCAAGCCCTGATCAGACGACCCGAGCGATCTGTTCATGGTGTAAGGACGCAGTAGGTCGCAGATATAGGCAGGTGCCTGACCATGGAGTGCTTTATATGTGATGACGAGAACCTTAAATTGAATTCTGAATTTGATGGGGAGCTAGTGAAGGGAAACTAAGATGGGAGGAAGAGTGAGCGGCCAGGCAGTGCTGCCGCGAGCTCACCTGGAGGTGCCGCTTCCTTTTCATCACCCATCCCTCCATACGGGTTTAGAAATGTGTGCGATATGGATGACCGCATGTCCAGGCTTCATAGCCTGGAGCACATCAACAGCCCTGCAGGGTTGCCAGGATGGCCCAGGTTAAGAGGTAGAGGCGCCAACCTGTACCAAAAGGGTCACTAGTTCGACCCCCGGCACCGTTGGGTAGGGATGGGTACCTTTCACATTTGAACCGATATGGTACCGGTACCTGTGAATCGATACCGGTACCAAACGGTACCTTTTTTCGGTACTTTAGTCTCAAGAAATTTAATTTACCTACCTCAGTCGAAAAAAATAATCCAAACTTCAAATAACTACAATTTCGACAGTTTTCGGCTTGCCATTGCTCCGACTGCTTTATTGTTGAATCAAGTAAAATCCTAGGTAAGCATATATTGTGCGTGTGAACGTTGACATGAAAAGAAAAAAAGGTAAAAAAAAATTAAATAAAAGTATATATAAAAAAAATAGAAAATCTGTATCTCACTTGAATCGATACTCTGTAGTACTGACGTGTTTCGGTTCGGTACCTCAAAAGTACCGAATTCGGTACCCATCCCTACCATTGGGAAGGTGTAACTTGGACTGGTGAGTGGAGGATGGCTGGTATTACCATGCCCTTCAGCAAGGCACTGAACCCCCACAACTGCTTTAAACACTTGAAAACACCTTTTAAACATCACACCGTATTCTATCTACCTTTTTTACACATTTGCACTACCTCTTCTATCTAATTTGAGCATTTTGTACATTTTAGTTTTGTATATTTTGTAGTGTTTGGTCTTTTACTGTATGAAGCACAATCTCAGGAGGCTCATACAGAACCAAATAAAACAAAACTTGAAACTTGCTCCATCCAGGAGGCGCTGCTGCACTGTGGGCAAACTTTTGCTTCGATCGCTTTGAAGAAATGCATTATGTCTAGGGGGCCGTGGGTATCAAATACAGATGTGGATGAACACATTTCAATTGCCTAGTGTTAACTGAAAATACATTTTCTTTGTCATATAAATAATAACAATGACTTACATCAGCTTGAACTCATATTGCACAACACCTAACTTTCTTACTGTCTTCTACTATCATGCACTCTTGCACCAAATAATCTTCCTTGCCTATATTACTACCTACTATACTAATATGTCTCTACTACTATGCACTTAACACAGCAGCACCCAAGTTTCAACACAGTTTGATGAACATTGTTACTCAGCTGAAAGAGTTGTACCCTTCCTGCTGACTTGTTGTACAGAACTTGTAAGTCGCTTTGGATAAAAGTCAGCTAAATGACAACATGTAAAATGTAATGTAAATGGATGTGCGAGTGCTTCACGTTTAGCCGGGGCAGCGTGTGTGAGAGAGGCTTTGCTGGCGGCCATATTCATAAACGAACGCAAAAATTAAAAAAATGCAGCAGAGCTCGTAGCTCCCTATTCTCTACTGCTTGTGTACCCCCTGCTGGCAGCAGCCTGGGCTGACGAGCAGAGACCTAACAGCACACGGATGGGCTTAAAGCAACACAGAGCGCAGAGGATCCTGTGGAGACCCATCTCTCCATGCCGCTGAAATCAGCAGCTTGGCCGCGAGTCAGCGCTGCATGGGGTTCTCCTCCGAATGACATCAGACAGAGGCCATGGTTACACTGGCGTAAAACAGCAACGTTGTATTTTCGAATGATTACGTTTGCATGTCCAAGCTAAAAAGAAACGCCCTTTTCCTAGTGGCAACGCTGAAAGGGTGTTTTCGTTTTGGAAACTCGCTGACAATGGTGCCATGTAATTTGCGCGAGCCGGATACAGAGCCGTTTCTTGCCCAACGCCCATGCGCAGTAGTAAACACTGACGCCAAATTCTCCCCTGGCTGGACCGATACAGGATATCAGCTGTGTCCTCCTCAGATTGCCTGTAACTGCGGCTAAACTAAGATCATGTGTTGTCAAGTTATTGTTATAAGGAACCCAGTACTCCAAACTACAACAGTCTGCATTCCCTTAACAATTGTTTGTATTGAGCCGTATTGTATTGTACCCATTCTGCAATCCGTTAAATAATGTTTACATCCATTCATTCTGCTAGCATTAACGTTACTACGCTGCTAGCCACAATGCTATACTGTTATAATGGCATATCCCAATCACGTTAGCACGTAAGCTAACAAAATTGGCGATATTTTTGTGAGACTAAACTCCTCTCTTGGTGGTCAATTGTGTTGATGTTAGTTTTGTTTCATCAACAAATCATCAACAAATGAGGCAGAACACAGTGAATGTATCCGTTTTTGTTTATTGCACTTTATTTCTTGCTGAAAAATAAATGCTATGTTGCTAAAATGGCTCATGCGAGGTATAAAGATGGTGGCTTTGAGATTTTGAGCAGGATGTGGAGTGACTCGTTCAACCTTTCTGATTGGTTGAAAATGGCCTTCATGTTTGAACTACATCGCCACCTACTGCTTTGGCATTGTACTACATGTATATAGTAGACGAGACAAAACGACGTCTAACTTAACTCTAACTTGCCTGCCAATACGCAGCGTTCTGAAAAGCGAAATGAAACTAAATGAAATAGCCCTAATGTAACCGCAGCCAGAGAGTAGAGCCATATGAAATCCGCGTTCACGGAATCGCGGAATTGAGCAATAGAAATGGAATCAGAATATTGCAGAATTTGCCCTAATCTGGACTGAAATTCCGTGTTCGGGAGAACATGGAACGTTTGGTGCAACGCGAACATGACCGGGGACGCTACAGCGCGTTACACACAACACGCAGCAATATCCAAGCGTCTAGCTGCTTCTGTGTTAACGTTGGAAGAAATTCCACACTAAGCCCTAAATTCAAAGCAGCGCCGTATCCTAATGACTTGTATATGACCGGCGATAAGGTGTTTTGCAAATTCTGTCAACATGCCGCGAACTGGACTTGCAAAACACGTGCGAAGATCACTCTCCAAAAGCCATGTCAGGAACACGGAAAAACACTGTGCTTCAAAACAGAGTAGGGTATATCTGCAGTGCCGCAGCCCAGCCATGTCAGGAACACGGAAAAACACTGCTTCAAAACAGAGTAGGGTATATCTGCAGTGCCGCAGCCCAGCTCTCTAACGATGATCCCTGGTGATCACAATAGATACAGCTAGAGGGCGAGGCTAATCACTGACACTATTGTGATGAAATAGCTATGTAACGTTGCAGTACATAAAAGTACACAGGACTAGAAATTATAGCTTCTTGCTAAATCTGGTGCACCCATCTATTTGTTTAATGCAAATGATTGTCAGTACACACTGTCCTTTAGAAACTAAACTAAAGGTTCCTAAATTATGCATTACTATATTTCATCACAATAGAATAGATATAGCTAGGCTACTTACATTGTGATAATGTCAGTAGTAGCTAGCTGTATCTATTGTTTGTTTACACTTGAAATGTGTATTTTTATTTTGTCACAATATTATTTGAAAACAATTGTGTAAAAGTGAACTGTATTTCTGAGTTGCAGCACTTAAAAACATTAAATGGACTGTTATATCTTATTAAATTGTGGACATTTATTCATTCCCACTTATCAGACACTATTTCTGATGGTAAAATTAGCGTACAAAGCAAAAAACAGAATTCTGAAATATTAAAACGGAAAAACGGAATTTGGAAAAAAAATAAAATGGAATTTGGAAAAAATAAAATGGGTTTCATATGACTACCAGAGAGAGAGCAGGGGGGAGTCATGGCAGAGAGCAGGGCAGGAGATACCTCCAGTGCTGGAGTTCACATTGTAGGCAACTCAGAACCCCAGCGATCATGAAGCCCCCCCACCGTCGAGAAGTTTAAGTGGGTCTATATGCTTTTAGCATTTATTGATGTTTGGCAACACCGACATTTGAAATCAATACAATCGGTAGTGGTACCATACAATTCAAGAGGCGTTGAACGGGTTCATTACCCAATTAACAAACGGCACACATTTGTGCTAACGATAGAAATGCATCCTAATTATCTAATCGTGTGTTGATAGAATATCAATTAGCTACGAGGTACAGCTTGAAGTCATTGCCAAATGGTTGAGCTAATTACTTTGAGGGCCAGCGCCACTTATCAGATTGTGTATTATCAGTCCGACTGCACCTCGCCGCAGGAGATAAACTTCACACACACAGCCACAGCTGCCAGTATTGTACTTGAAAGCCACTCGTATCGAGCCACATTTCATACACTCACTTTGCATGCTCTCTTGGATAGGAACCAGATAAGTACAGTGCTTGCAGTGGTCTCGCAATCTAATCATACGAGACTCGTGAGTTTGAAAACCAGCGATTCTCACTCCTCAGGGCAGGAGGAAGTGTATTCCATCTGGAGTATTGTGTGCAGCGATGACCACGTGTTGCTGTACCACCCTCTTGTGGCAAATGCCGGGAAATGTCAGGACGTTAATGCTACTACTCTGTGCCACTGAACAAAAACAATTATATACATCTATAAATAAAACTAGCCTACATCTAGGAAAAAACAAATCCGAGGTATATTTAAGACTGAAATTGAGTAAGCCTGATGCCCAGAGATGGTGTAGTGGTTAAGACCTCCCTGCCTCTCGAACCACATGCTGGGCCTAGTGGTTCCAGATCAAATGTATCATCATAATGGACTGAAGGATCGAGGCGAAGGCAAACTCTCCCAGAGCAGAGTCACAACAACGCCTTACTATTCAGATAGCATTCAGGAGCCTCGTGTAATAAATGTTTTAAGTAGCCAATGTGAAGTCCTGGTCATGTTCATAGCTGGGGTGTGCTCATATCCCGAGTACAAGAAACCAGAATATGACAGCTAGGGACACTGGGATATTAGCTTGTATCCAAAACAATGTGTTTAAATGCATGCAGCGGCGCGCTATATGAACTGATCCACAACAGAGAAGAACTAAAGGACTACATATTAGGACATTATCATAATAGCCCCAACTTGAATCTGCAACCTTGCAGAAATGGCCTAAGGAGAGAGACAGTTGAACAACTAATTGCTCTGAAGCTCGAGTATGAATCAGGGTTTCCGACTGTTTGCGAGTCGGCAGCAAGTGTGCGAGTTGAACAGGGTTCAACTGTCAGGTTTTAACGAGATCCCAGGGAAAGGGATTCCTTGATTCACACAAATCCATAATTCACCAATTCTCCAGCCGGCGGTTTAACAACCCACGCAGCCTTGAGACCAGTGCAGACGCACACACCTCTCTGAAGTAAGTTCAACACAGTCAGAGATCAGACATTTTGAGGACAGCTTTACGTGGTAAAACAGCACTTTAGCAGACAGCAGGCACATTCACAAACCAAAGGCGTGTGCCACTCCGCCCTCAGATTACGGAGAAGTGTGTGTGTGTGGGGAGGAGGGGTTAATATGGGAAATATTAACATGCACACACACACACAACCCTCTTAAGCACAGTACACGTTCCATGTAAGGATTCCAGAGGTCTCTCCTGGAATGCACTGTACAGGATTCACACAAGTTTTGTTTTGCTCATCAGATTCCACAAGTCCTCCTTGACATAAGAGAGTAATTACCAAATATTTGTCTCACATTCAAATGTTTCTGATGATTCGCTGGTTTTAATCTCCCCCAAGTCTAGTTTTGGCTAGCTACCCACTTGAGGACATACATACTTAGGGATGTTTCTTTATTTAGTTATTATCTTTATTCAAACATCCAAACAGATATGTATGGTTTCCTATAACTTATCAGAGTATTAAAACAGTTTTCAACTCCCAAACCATCTAAAGCTATTCCATGAGCACAAGAGGTAAGACTATAGCTTCCCCTTTTAGTGGTCTGTCCTTACTATCCCAGACCCAGCTGTCCCTTTTAGTAGTCTGTCATTACTATCCCAGACCCAGCTGTCTCTTTTAGTGGTCTGTCCTTACTATCCCAGACCCAGCTGTCTCTTTTAATGATCTGTTCTTACTATCCCAGACCCAGCTGTCCCTTTTAGTGCTCTGTCCTTACTATCCCAGACCCAGCTGTCTCTTTTAGTTATCTGTCCTTACTATCCCAGACCCTCTGTCTTTTAGTAGTCTGTTCTTACTATCCCAGACCCAGCTGTCTCTTTTAATGATCTGTTCTTACTATCCCAGACCCAGCTGTCCCTTTTAGTGCTCTGTCCTTACTATCCCAGACCCAGCTGTCTCTTTTAGTTATCTGTCCTTACTATCCCAGACCCTCTGTCTTTTAGTAGTCTGTTCTTACTATCCCAGACCCAGCTGTCTCTTTTAATGATCTGTTCTTACTATCCCAGACACTGTCTTTTAGTAGTCTGTTCTTACTATCCCAGACCCAGCTGTCTCTTTTAATGATCTGTTCTTACTATCCCATACCCTCTGTCTTTTAGTGGTCTGTCCTTACTATCCCACCAAGACCCAGCTGTCTCTTTTAGTGGTCTGTCCTTACTATCCCACCAAGACCCAGCTGTCTCTTTTAGTGGTCTGTCCTTACTATCCCAGACCCTCTGTCTTTTAGTGGTCTGTCCTTACTATCCCAGACCCTCTGTCTTTTAGTGGTCTGTCCTTACTATACCAGACCCTCTGTCTTTTAGTGGTCTGTCCTTACTATCCCAGACCCTGTCTTTTAGTGGTCTGTCCTTACTATCCCAGACCCTCCGTCTTTTAGTTATCTGTCCTTACTATCCCAGACCCAGCTGTCTCTTAGTGGTCTGTCCTTACTATCCCAGACCCAGCTGTCATTTAGTGGTCTGCAGTTACAAGTGCATGCATCTCTTGATGGTATGCTAGCTGATGCACACTGTGCTCTACTGCATAGTATGAGGTTGGGAGAAGATACTACAGGCCAGAAAACAAATGCTTGTCACACGTGCGTGACTTCAAGATTACCTTGTTGGCTTTGTTACAACATTCACTGGATCGTTTGTAAAGTGCAATGTTTATGATCCCAGCACTGTTTGCATATGACTTTTCCTCAAACTGAGCTAAGCAATCTGACACGCGATTGCATTTGCAGGTGAGACTGGACTGGAGCCATGCAAAGATTAAATGACCTGGCAGGTAACTTCAATTAGAGAAACCCACAGGAAGTGGGCTAAAAGGAACTCAGAACTTTGTCCTGGCAGGTCACCTGAAAATGCAAATCATGTGTCAGATTGCGTAGCTCAGCTTGAGGAAATGATTATAAATATTGCACTTTACAAATGATCCGAGTGAATATTGCTACGGTCCTGTGAAGTCTGTGCATCGAGTCGTGTCTGTATGGGCGGGCGTTTGTTTTCTGGCCTGTATAGAAGCTAGACATTACATTTACATTACAATCATTTAGCTGACGCTTTTATCAGCTTTTATTAAAGTGACTTACATGTTCTGTACGACAAGTCAGCAGGAATGGTACAACTCTTTCAGCTGAGTAACAATGTTCATCAAACAGTATTGAAACGTGGGTGCTGCAGTGTTGAGTGCATAGCAGTAAAGACATAGTATATTAGGCTGTAATATAGGCAAGGAAGAGTATTTAGTGTAAGAGTGCATGATAGTAGAAGACAGTAAGAATGTTAGGTGTTGTGCACTATGAGTTCAAGCTGATGCAAGTCATTATTTATATGGCAAACAACATTTATTTTCAGTTAACACTAGGCAATTGAAATATGTTCATCCACATCTGTATTTGATACCCACGGCCCCCTAGACATAATGTACATAGTAGGTAGTAATATAGGCAAGGAAGAGTATTTAGTGGAAGAGTGCATGTTAGTAGACAGTAAGAAGTTTCATGTTTTTTTTCTTCTTCTTCTTCTTCTTTCATTTCAGATATTGATCGAAGAAGTGCGTTTTTAGTCGACCACGAAAGATTGGTCGGGTTTCGACTGTCCGAACTGTGATGGGAAGTTCGTTCCACTATTTTGGAGCACACGGTGCATAGACAGTATGCATGTGGGTCTGTGTGCGAGTGACTTACCGTAGTGTGCCTGGAACGCCTGGGGCTTCACTACCTGACTGCAGTGGCTGCATATCACCAGGTAGAAGTCGTCCTGTGCGGGACACTGGCCAAATATGGGCATGTCTGCACAAAGGAAAGAAACAGAAGAGGGGAAGAGAAAGGTAAACAAAGTAAGCCCACAGTCACTCAGTCAGGTGCAGATTAGAGTTACTTAAAACGCCGTCATAACCTAATTTTGCATCACAACATGCGGTAATATTTCATGCTGTGGGGCCAACGGGAAATGTAATATGTAACTTATATTAGGTGGTTATAACCGTTCTCTCTGCGCTTGTCAATCATGCCGCCGGCGGTAGAAAGACCGAGCGATGACGAGCCAACGACAGGACACTTCCGGGCACTATTCCAAGTTTTCAGAGTAGAGAGAACGTGACCTAGTGATAAGGACAAGGAGAGGACCGAGCCAGCGATCCAAAGGTTACTGGCTCTCTCTCTTTCACACACAGACATGTATTGGTGGTAACACTAAACATAGGCTACCTTCTAAAGCTCATAATGCCTGGCTGTATCAATAACCAAAATAAACGATATATGTTGCTGGACTATGATGTTACAGTACCAGCTAAGCAGGGCCAGTAATATAATATTATATTATATAATATAATATGCAGTGTGAGCCCAGAATTTGTAATGTATCCGTTTCCTGACTATCAACAAAGATTTAATCTAGTACTCAATATTCTTGTATTAACATAAATAGTCTGATATGAAGCTATATAAAAACTGATATGAAGCTATCTAAAAAAAACTGATATGAAGCAATCTAAAAATGTATATCAATCTATCTAAAAACTGATATGAAGCTATCTAAAAACTGATATGAAGCTATATAAGAAGCAATCTAAAAATGTATATCAATCTATCTAAAAACTGATATGAAGCTATATAAAAATTGAAACTGATATGAAGCTATCTAAAAACTGATATGAAGCTATTTAAAGACTGATATATTGTCAACCAATCTAAAAACTGATACGAAGCAGTCTAAAAACTGATATCAAGAAATCTAAAAACTGATATGAAGCTATCTATATCAAGCTATCTAAAAACTGATATCAACCAATCTAAAAACTGATATGAAGCAATCTAAAAACTGATCTATCAAGAAATCTAAAAAGTTATATGAAGCTATCTATATCAAGCCATCTAAAAACTGATATCAAGCCATCTAAAAACTGATATCAAGCTATCTATATCAAGCTATCTAAAAACTGATATCAAGCCATCTAAAAACTGACATCAAGCCATCTAAAAACTGATATCAAGCCATCTAAAAACTGATATCAACCAATCTAAAAACTGATATGAAGCAATCTAAAAACTGATCTATCAAGAAATCTAAAAAGTTATATGAAGCTATCTATATCAAGCCATCTAAAAACTGATATCAAGCCATCTAAAAACTGATATCAAGCTATCTATATCAAGCTATCTAAAAACTGATATCAAGCCATCTAAAAACTGACATCAAGCCATCTAAAAACTGATATCAAGCCATCTAAAAACTGATATCAAGCTATCTAAAAGCTGATATCAAGCTATCTAAAAACGGATATCAGGCCATCTAAAAACTGATATCAAGCTAGGCTCAAACAGGTCCTGAGAGCAGCTGAAAGGAAGTATAGAAAGTCACGCCTCACTGCTGACATCGACACATATCACAACCTCTTGTTAACATTCTCCAAAACCATTACTAATGCCAAAGCTTCTTTCTTTCACCATAGGATCGAGGCCTCTGCCAAGAATCTTCGCAAACTGCATGCTACCATGTCCTCCCTCCTCACTCCCCCCCCACCCCCCCCTCCCTCATCTTTCTCTGCCGAAGACTTTGCGATCTTCTTTGAGGAAAAAGTGGAGAACATCCGCAGCTCCTTCTCCCAACCCCCACCCATTCCAAATGCTGAATCGAGAACCTCATCCTTCACTCTGTCATCTTTCTCTCCCATTACAGAAGCCGAGACCCTGACACTGGTAACGTCGAACCGTCCGACTACATGCCAGCTGGACCGGCTACCTTCCCCACTCCTCCAGACCATAGCACCAGACATCCTCCCATTCCTAACTGCAACCATCAACTCCTCACTCAACTCGGGGGTGGTCCCCACCTCCCTAAAACAAGCCAGAGTCACGCCCCTCATAAAAAAACCATCCCTGAACCCTACCGTCATAGGCAACTACCGTCCTGTCTCTCTTCTCTCCTTCCTTTCTAAAACACTTGAACGTGCTGTATCCAACCAACTTACTGCTTATCTCTTACAGAATGACCTCCTAGACCCTAATCAGTCAGGCTTCAGGACTGGTCACTCCACAGAGACAGCCCTCATTGCGGTCACAGAGGCACTTCACTTAGCAAAAGCGAAAGGCCTCTCCTCTGTCCTGATTCTCCTAGATCTATCTGCAGCCTTCGACACAGTCAACCACCAGATCCTCCTCGCGGCCCTCGCAGGAATGGGAGTGGCTGGCTCTGCGCTGACATGGTTGTCATCATACCTCAATGACCGCTCCTACCAAGTGTCATGGAGAGGGACCCTGTCGGCCACCCGCCCCCTGCGGACGGGTGTCCCCCAGGGCTCGGTTTTAGGACCCCTTCTCTTCTCCCTCTACACTAAATCACTGGGTAACATTATCACGTCTCATGGCTTCTCCTACCACTGTTATGCCGACGATACTCAACTCTTCCTCTCCTTCCCTCCCTCAGATATCCACGTCTCTGAGCGGATCTCGGCCTGTCTGTCCGACATCTCCGCCTGGATGACGACCAACCACCTCAAACTGAACCTAAGCAAAACAGAATTGCTCCACCTGCCGGCCAAATCCTCCCCCCTGACCGACCTTTCCATCACAGTCGAGAATGCAGCTGTGACCGCGTCCCCGACCGCCAAGAACCTTGGTGTTGTCCTCGACGACCAGTTGAACTTCTCTGCTCACATCGCAGCGACAACCAGAACCTGCCGATTCCTCCTGAGCAACGTCAGAAGGATCCGCCCCTTCCTGACAAAAGAAGCCACCCAACTCCTCGTCCAATCAACAGTCATCTCCCGCCTCGACTACTGCAACGCACTGCTCGCTGGCCTCCCGGCCACTGCCACTAAGCCTCTTCAACTCATTCAGAACGCAGCGGCCCGCCTGATCTCAAACCTACCGAAGTCGGCCCATGTCACCCCACTTCTTAGGGACCTGCACTGGCTCCCCATTGCTGCACGAATCCGCTTCAAGGCCCTCGACCTAGCATACCGTGCGGCAAAGGGAACTGCTCCCGCCTACCTCCGGTCAATGGTCTCTAACTACACAACCTCAAGACCCCTACGCTCTGCATCTTCTGGCCGCCTCAGACCTACTCCTATCCAAGCTCCGGGAGGGTCATCAAAGAGAAGTCGCCTATTCTCAGTCCTTGCCCCACAATGGTGGAATGAACTACCCACCCCAGTTAGGACAGCCGAAACACGTCCAATCTTTCGCCGTCGACTAAAGACGCACTTCTTCAACCATTATCTGAATTAAAAAAAAAAAAAAAAAAAAAAACCTAACCCTAACTAACCATACTGTCATGCACTTGTCCTAATAAACTAACCTACACTGTAGCACTCAACACTTTGATGAACATTGTTACTCAGCTGATAGAGTTGTGCCCTTCCTGATGGCTTGTCGTACAGAACTTGTAAGTCGCTTTGGATAAAAGCGTCAGCTAAATGACTAAATGTAAAATGTAAATGTAGGCTTGGGCGGTATGACGGTATTACGGTATACCAGGGTATTTCGAAATCCCGTCGTCGGTATGATTTTCAATACCGTGACGTCACAGACTGTGCGCCAAATCACAGATGCGTTGCTTGTAGTGCACAGCACGTGCCAGCAGAGGGCAGGGCAGTCTGTCTTTCCAGTCAGAGCTCAGCAGAGCCACGCACGTGTTCCTGTGGGCCTTTCATCTCGCATGTGTGTTAATCTGCATGACAAATAAAGACTTATTCTTCTATAGAATGCGGTTATGGACCGGTGGCCGTCCGTTTATTAAGGTCGAATGGATGGACCATAGGTCCACTTCCAGACATTGGATGATTGAGGAATCGGGAAACGGAGCTTTTTTCTAACGTTTTGAAATGGATTCGTGCATGAATGTGGACTCGGGACACGTTGTTTGGGTAACGCAGGGCTCGAGACTAACGATGTCCCGTCGTCCCGGGGACTATCAAATATTGATTTGGGACGAACAGAAATCTTTTTTTGGGACGCAAACGGGACGGAGAGGATTTTATTTTTTTCACAGGAAATGTCAATTAGCCGACGGTCATATATGAATTATTCTACGTTAATAAAACATACCTGGTGATCAACTACAGTTTGCTGTAAACATTATGATATGTGTGTAGCGTTCTGATAACGACGGCTGCAGCGGGAGCTGGCTCATGCTGGATTTGCGAATAGCATGCAGCTGCAGAGCCTTTATTTATCTCTAACATTTTCAACCATAAACACACATTTGTAATAACAAAAAAAAATTAAACGAAATAAAATACAAATACATTTAAATATATTTTCCTATGGAAGGAATAATCAACATGGCTCCAATTGGTTGACTATAACAGCACCGTGACCAAATATCCCTATACTAGCACCTTGTTAAACACCTTTTTTTTAATATATATATATATTTATTTATTTTTAATCATAATTATTCTTGTGAAATCTTTCCACCTGGGAGCCTTTTGACTAAATCAATTTATTCTCCCCTTCTCTGAATGGTGTTTCTTATGGCAATAACAACTATAGACGACAAAACCAAAGTAAAGAAACGACATTTGATTTTTGGGACGGTTACATTCACTTTGGGACGGTTAAAATTGTATTTCGGGACGGTTCTGGGACGGTGGTGAAAAAAGTTAGTCTGGAGCCCTGAGTAAGTTATGTTATGGTTAAGCGTATGGAAGATGAACGTACGAGTTATGAATGCCGGGAGTGTATGTTTGGTAAAGCGTTCCAGTTTGACTGTGTGTGTGCGTATTGGCTTGGTGATTCACTACAGGGGTTTAATAACGGCTTAAGCTGGGTTTTGATTATCACTTAATCAATGCAGAATAAATGTTGTGTGTCTGTATATGTAGTTGTGTACTACTGTCATGAGTCACATTGGTCTAATTTCAGCCTTCGTTATACATTATTTGTTCCGTATGACTCGTTTCATGCGTGTCTCGAATGTGTGCGCTGATGTGACGTTGGTAACGCGGGTCGCTAAGGAATTTAGGTTCGAGGTTGAAGAAAGTGCACTTTTAGGTTGAAAGAACAGCCCTAATGTCAACGTGTTTCAATAAGCGTTATGTATGGTGATAATGAGTATATTGTTAACTTTTAGGTAATGTGTTTTTGCCATTTGGTAGAAGTATTTCTTGGTCAACAGTCACACAACGCAAATACATTGTTTTTTGTGTGTGTGTGTGATTCTGAATGCATCTCCAAAAGTTCAATATATTTGGGTCCAAGGTGTGGCACAACTTTCATTATGACATACCGTCCCTTCCTTCTTTATAGGTTCCTTAACAGCTACCAATATAAGTGAGTCTACCTTGTTGCCACACAGAAATGAGAACTATTATAATTATGACCAATAACCTGTATCCTGGTAACTTCTAGATTAGATTAGATTAGATTAAAATGCATTGTCATCATACAGCACAAGTACAGTACAACGAGAAGATGTTTGGCATCCAACCAGAGTGCAAATGTAGCAGTAAAATGCAACAGCAATATACAATGTACAGGTGATTCAACTGGGTACAAAATAAAAATTAGTACTACTGGGTGTAGTAATCAGTAATCGGATGTATGTACGTACAGAGTTGTAGTATAATATGTACAGTGATACAGGTATAAATACAGTATGGTAGTAGTCATACTGGCCAGCAGCGTAACTAGTACGAGTAGGATATTATGTACAGATATAGTATCTACAGATATGTAAAAGGACCATGTGCAGGTAGTACAGACAGGTGTATACCGGTAGATATATATGCGGTAAGAATAAATATATATATACAATGGGGGAAATAAGTATTGAACACATCAACATTTTGTCCAGTAAATGTATTTCCAATGAGCGTATTCAAGTGAAATTTGCACCAGACTCAGAAAAAACAGACAAATCTAAACATTAAAGTCCATATGTAAATAAAGTTACGTGTAATAAAGTGGAATGAAAGAGAAAAAAAAGTATTGGACACACTAGGAAAAAGCAGTACACAACAGCAAGGAAAGGCAAGGAACTAGCTAAAAATGAATGAGGAGGCAACTCTACCTCCAATCTGTGATAATTAATGTCAGCTGGATTAGAATATATTGATGGGCTATAAGTAAAAAAATTGTTACACAAGAAACATCTAATGATGGGTAAAAGCAAATCGCTCTCAAAACCTTCGCAGACAGATCATGAAAATGGAATTGGCTAAAGACATATTTCAATTTCACGACTTCTGAATCTTCCAGTAAGCACCATTGGATACATTATGTAAGGGATAATGTATAGCTACAAGGTCATTGTCGCAAAATAATTGACCGACACAGAGTTTAAAATACCGAGGCGCAGCGCCGAGGTGTTTTAAACGTCAGTGAAGGTCAATTATTTTGCGACAATGACCGAGTATAGCTATACATTATCCCGCTTATTACATGGCTAACTTACTAACAATATACCTAATTCATCGACAAGACTAGATCAAATTAAGACGCAGTTGTTCTGTGGCTCTGTCAGCCCAAATAAAGTGATTATTATTATCGGCAGCCGGCAGGTCTCTGGTCTGATTGCATGACTGAGTGCAGCTGTGCATATGCTGAGCAGCACTGATACAGTGTTGTAGTGGGCTTGATTGCGAACAGCTGCGCACAGCGGTCATTATTGTCCCACAGCGGTCATTATTGTGTGATAACGGACCTCTGACGCGGGCTATTGACCAATCACAAGCAAGCATTTCGGCGAATGTGAAAACGCCATGTAATAAAGTATTATACCACAGGTAATTTTGTCCAAGACGGCGTTCCAGTCACCCGGCTTTTCCAGAATTCAATTTGTACTGGCAAAGTACCAAAACCCCACTGACCCACCACACCACTCCAGACACGCTCCTCGTGGCAGTATCGGGGGGGGTAAGTGCTGCGTGTCACCAGAATGGGATCAAGATTTACCCTCACACGGAGGAACAGCCAGCCACCCAATTAAGGGACCTAAGTATGAGATCGCCTGAGGCACCGTGATGAGACAAACAGAGAGGAGGAGAGGGGAGGAGAGGAGGTGAGAGGAGGAGTTCCTTTCTCTGTCAAGGGTCCTTGAAACATCATTGGCGGAGTGTGGAAGGGGTGAGGGCTATTAGCAGAGGTCTAGAAGGGATGATGAGGGCTATTAGTGGAGGTCTAGAAGGGATGATGAGGGCCATTAGCGGAGGTCTAGAAGGGATGATGAGGGCCATTAGCGGAGGTCCTCACAAAAGGGCCTACCTGGCAGAGTGGCCGATTTGCGCTGTGGGAGATCATTCGCGGTTTTGTGTGGCTGAATTAAGAAGCCACTACTTAACATTATGTCAAGTGTCTGAAACGACTTCCAAGTGTCCGCTTCGACAGCTGTAGGGATGAAAAGATTTATTTAAAAAAAAGGAACGAGAACTCATTTCCACAGATCCTGGGTCTGTCGGAGTGGAAGGACAAGGACGCTGAACAAAGAGCTGCATATCACCCAGAGCTCCAGTAGGAAACCTCAGAGGAATAGACTGTTCTTGAAAAGCACGGTACACAGTGGGTGATATTCATTCACTCTTCACTCTTATAGCTTAGGCTATTAACCCTTTCAGTACCACACTACAGAAGGTTAACCATTCACTACCACACTACAGACTTGTTAACCTTCTGTAGTGTGGTAGTGAAAGGTTAACCTTCTGTAGTGTGGTAGTGAAAGGGTTAACATTCTGTAGTGTGGTAGTGAAAGGTTAACCTTCTGTAGTGTGGTAGTGAAAGGTTAACCTTCTGTAGTGTGGTAGTGAAAGGTTAACCTTCTGTAGTGTGGTAGTGAAAGGTTAACCTTCTGTAGTGTGGTAGTGAAAGGGTTAACCTTCTGTAGTGTGGTAGTGAAAGGTTAACCTTCTGTAGTGTGGTAGTGAAAGGTTAACCTTCTGTAGTGTGGTAGTGAAAGGTTAACCTTCTGTAGTGTGGTAGTGAAAGGTTAACCTTCTGTAGTGTGGTAGTGAAAGGTTAACCTTCTGTAGTGTGGTAGTGAAAGGTTAACCTTCTGTAGTGTGGTAGCGAAAGGTTAACCTTCTGTAGTGTGGTAGTGAAAGCGTGGCACTAGAGCACATTTATCCAATCAGGTGCATTCCAGGTGGAGGAAAATGGGAAGTAGGGAGGGGATACACGCAGACAACATGTAAACAACAACATCAATTTTGGACCCGCCAAAATGTTTTAAATGATACATTGATTAATCAATAATTATTTTGGGGGAGAAAACAACACTTTAATCCCACACCTTTCTAAAAGCTCTGTGAATGTATTATTTATAAATAAATAAATACAAATAAATCATTACTCTACATAATGTTATCTATAGCAGTGGTTCCCAAACTTTTCAGGCCGCGACCCCCAAATAACGGTGTCAGAGAGCCGCGACCCCCACTATTATAAGAGGTAAAAAAAGAAAAAGAATTATATAATTTTTTTTATATATAAATGGAAATGTATGGTTGAAACATGCAAACGTTCAAACGCACACACACTAATAAGCATTGGAGGCTTTTAGCCAGGGCCGGACTGGGGAAATCATTCAGGCCAGGAAATATAGTGCAAAATATAGCCCCAGTCAGGCCACTTTTTAAGCAGGGGTCTGGGGGTCCCCCACCAGGAAATGTTTTGTTACAAAGACTTCATTTCCTGCATTCTGGTGCAGGAATTTCTTAATTTGTACCCTTTAAATGCCAGTGTTTGTGATGGCATCACAAATTATTGTTAAAAAACAGGCTAGCATAATGTATGATTAGCAACAACACAGATTTTTATGGATTTTCAGTTTTTCTGTAATTGATAAAAAATACAATCTTTTATTAAACTTCAGCCCTGATCATAACACCACATATTCATTTTATAATTCTAACCCTTTAAATGCCAGTGTGTGTAATGGCATATATTTGCAATATATCAAATGCAAAGTAGATTTTTCTGGGGGGGATTATTACAGGCTAGCATGTGTCAATGATTAGCAGTTTTTTGTAAGGGTCCCGCCTCCACCAATCACATGCGGCTCCCTTTGTGTGTGTGAGAGAGCAAGAGAGAGAGAGAGAGATAGTTCTCCAACTTGTGTGAGTTGCAGTGATCTCCTGGTTGTTCCCCACCTAGATTATCTAACTATTGCGCTGGTGCAACTAGAAACACTGGCCTGGCCTGCTTCTAAGTTCAGTGGCCTGACTGCATAAAAAAAGAAAAATAATCATCATCTGGCGACCCCCCCGCGGCGGCTCGCGACCCCGACTTTGGGAACCCCTGATCTATAGCACCTATAGATAACTTATCATTTGGACATGTAGGGCCTACACCCTTTGCCGATAAGCTAGCATAGAATGGCCCTACTACAACCTCTGAAAGCCAGTGATGTGGGTGGGTGGGATCTCACTAGCTAGATATAGTATGTTTCAGAGGTTGTAGTAGGATACATTTTACAGCTGGAACAAAGATAAAGGTATCACAGGGCTGTACACTGCGACGAGATTATCGCAAATTGCCCCTTAATTTGGTCCGTGCGAGTGGAAAATAATATTTGGGGGCAACCTTGCGAGTAGTGATTTCAACCCTTCATTCGCATTTCACTCCTAAATTAATCCATACAACTTGGATACAAAAATAGTAAAACATTAGCCTACAACCAGGGCTGTACAGTGCGACATAATGTCATAAAAATCTGTCGGCAATGAATGAATGTACTGCATAGCTGCCTGTGTGAAAAAAATATTTGCGTGTGAAGTGAATCTGGGCCACACTATATACTTGCCACTTGGTAGTTGTAGTCTATCGTGCGATTAAATACCATGTCCCGTCTGCGTAGAGTCCATACATCCAACACCAAATCCCATAATTCCTAGTGAACAATCGAATTGAAACTGAATGTGGCATCTTCCTTTCAATAAGTTTAAGCCACTAATTTTGCTCTGCAAGAAGAACGGAGCGGATATCAGTCCATCTTATGACAACCACGTCCGATGTGGAGAGATGATAAGAGACCATAGCCGATGAAATTAAGTCGGATCTGGCAGTGATGATTGACGGGGACACACTTCTAACGTTCAGGTTCAGCCATGCATTAGGTGAGTCGCCCACTATTAGGAAGTTTTTCAATACTTAAATACTGTCTACTTAAATTTCCCTCCGGGGATCAATAAAGTATCAACCTATCTATCTAATAATGAGACAATATGCAAATAAGATAATACTAATAATTGTCACGGTTCCCCGTATGAAAGTGGCTTGCAACTTACTGCTGGTAAAATCACTGATTATTTCTCGTTTTGCATATTATTACATTCCTCTTCTATAAACAATCAAAGTCCTACCGTAAGAGCCTCATACGGGTCAATTAAACCTTTTTGATTAGAGTCTTTCCTTCGAGCTAAGTTGAACTGAACATTTGACTGTCAAAAGCGCAAACTTAAACAAGGTTGCGTCGCAACACGGTTTTCAAAATAAATGTCACATATACAAATACCTCTCAATTCTTATAAAAAAAAAAAGTCCCAGATATACATAAACATTAATTGGCATAGATCTCTATAAACGGCCCAACACATTGATCACTTTAGGCACACCCTGAAACCAGTAACATCACAAATATGAAGCGGGTAATTACCCATAAAAATAATAAACCTTTCATGGGGTTATTTACAATAATAATTAATTTAATTTATAAAGGACTTTTCATTGTGAAACAAAGGTATGGAGAGTTTCTTGTCCTCCTGATTAATGCAATGGTGTGTGTGTGTTGTGGTGATCTCATTCAAGGAGCACTACAAGCGCGCGCGCAACACACAGTTAGTGATTTACACACTTTCTCAGTTGGTTCATTATAAAAGATACAAACCTGAAAACAAACGCACTTAAATGTTAAATAAAAGGACCACAGTAATGAGGCAGGAGGAACATATTTCTTTGCACTATAATGGTAAAATTGTTATTAAAAAATGTGCCCCTAAAAAATATTCTGTGCCCCTAAATTTCTCATGAAAAAGCTTAGCGTACAGCCCTGTATCATGGGAAAGAAGACGCCTTGAGGATCTCGTAGATACAATGTTATGGTAGCTTATCGACCAAGGTACAACATTGTGCTCCAAAGCACGCCATTTAACTTTGGGGCTTATTCCACATTATTTGCATGTAGTTCGGTGGACGTGGTCCTCATTCCAAATGACACATATTACACACTGTAATAGTGACCCTACTTGTCCACTTGCATGTGTTCTCCAATACCTCTCCTCTTCCCTATTAACTCTTTCACTACCACACTACAGACGGTTAACTGTCGAGCGCAGGTGAAAGAAAAAGGCTGGTTGTAGGTAGGGATGCACCGATCCGATATTGGTATACTATCGGTATCGGCCGCCGATATCAGTAAAATAGCTGGATCGGGTTTCGGTTAAAAAAAAAAAAAAAGGATTTATTTAAAAACTAAGTTCACTAAGTTAGGAAAGTAATGTTTTAAGTCGAGCCTGATGTTGCCTTGCACAAAAGAATGATCCCAGTCTCTTCCACACAGTGACAGTGAGGCATACAGTTTATTAATTGAATGAATGAAGTTTATTTTCTGTCTTTGTTTACAACAAATCAAAAACACACTTGTGATCCTTTACAATTCTTAAAAACGAAAAAAAAAATAATAAAAAAAAGAATTTGATACATTTTTTTTTTTACTTTTTTGTAAAAAAAATAATTGGACAATGGGTATCGGATCGGTATCGGTATTGGCCGATACCCAAACCCAGGTATCGGTATCGGGACTGAAAAAGTTGGATCGGTGCATCCCTAGTTGTAGGTCAGTTTCCAGCAGTAACCAGGTAACCATAACCAGGGGGTTTATCTTACAGCTTTGAGAGATGGGATATAGCATAAATATATAGCTTCAAAAGAACATAATGAAATAAGGCTAACTGAAACTACACAGAAACAGGCTATACCCATGTCTGGGGCCTGCATGCCTTCAGTTGCTGGTTACATCAATAGTGGCAACATCAGTCTGAGGAACTATTACCCTGGTCATGTGGTCACACCAGTATTTGGCCAAGCGGGCTGTACTGGATATGACACTGCTGAGGGTTCAACCAATCAGCACTGCTCATAGCTGAAGTCCTCTAACTAACAGGGGTTCAACCAATCAGCAGTAGGGCTGGGCAATTAATCAGGAAAAAAATCGCGATCTCGATTCATAGACCTATGCAATCTCATTTCTAAGTTATGACGATTTTAAATTTTTTTACTTTTTACTTTATTAATGATTTTATTAAAAAAATAAGAATCGTGAGAGAATCGTGATCTCAATTCTTAGAGAAAAATCGTGATTCACATTTTAGCAAGAATCGCCCAGCCCTAATCAGCACTGCTCATAGCTGAAGTCTTCTAACTAACAGGGGTTCAACCAATGAGCACTGCTCATAGCTGAAGTCTTCTAACTAACAGGGGTTCAACCAATCAGCACTGCTCATAGCTGAAGTCCTCTCAGCTGGTTGGGCACAGGTGTGCGGAGTTAAAATTGAACTAATTTTAACGCAACCGAAACAGGCAGCATTTCTTCACAGCCTTGAGAAGAATCATCGAGGAGGTGAAGAAGAACAACCCGACAGCGGTACTGTGCTTTATCGACTTCAAAAAGGCTTTTGACTCGATACACAGAGCCGTGATGATGAGGATACTCAAGGCCTACGGAGTCCCTCCCAATCTACTCCGGGCCATAGGGACCATGCACACGGGTACAAGGGCCAAGGTGGTAACCCCAGACGGCAACAGTGAAGAATTTGACATCCTGGCTGGAGTGATGCAAGGGGACACCCTTGCCCCCTTCCTTTTCGTCATAGTCCTCGACTATGCGCTCAGGAAGGCCATCAATGAACGGGAGCAGGAACTTGGTCTCACAATAACCCCAAGGAGAACGAGACGACACCCCGCCATAGTCCTAACAGACCTTGACTACGCGGACGACATCAGCCTGCTCTGACCACGTGGAGCAGGCACAGGAACTCCTGTGCAGAGTGGAGACGGAGTGCGCCAAGGTTGGCCTTAGGCTAAATGCCAAGAAAACCGAGGTCATAATGTATAACATCCTCCCGGATCATCCACCTCTAAGGACAACAGGAGGCTCTGCTCTAAAGGAAGTCAGTGATTTCAAATACCTGGGCTTGTGGGTCAACTCGTCCGAGCAAGACCTTGAAGTGAGGAAGGCGCTTGCGTGGAGGGCTCTGAACGGCATGACCAGTGTGTGGAAATCCAACCTCCCCGTCAAATCAAGCTCAACTTCTTTCATGCAACAGTTGAGTCTGTCCTTTTGTATGGCAGTGAATGCTGGACCTTGAAGCCCACCCTGCAGAAGTCCTTGGATGGGTGCTACACCAGAATGGGCGTGTGGTGCTCAACATCAACAGGGATGAGCATGTCACTAATGCAAACTTGTATGGGGGGGGTGCCAAGGGTGAGCGAGAAAGTGGCAGTCAAGAGAATGAGGCTGGCAGGTCACTGCCAGAGACATCATGAGATGCCAACCAGCAAACTTGTGCTGTGGGAACCAACACACAGGCATTGATCACGAGGATGTCCCACATTAACCTACGTGGACGTACTCAGGAGAGATGCAGGAACAGAATGCACCAGCGAGCTAGCCAGATGCATGGACGATCGGGATGACTGGAAGCACCGATGGAGGGGCCGTCCGAGGACGACCTAGATAGATAAAAGGCGAGTATGTAAAAAATCATAACCACGATTATTTTGATTGGGTTAAAACACCACTACAATTACTCACTAATTTGAGATCATTTGACCTTTTGATTAAAGTCTACCTTTCATGTAATCTTCAACAAGTTACCAAAGGCAGCACGGTGGTGTAGTGGTTAACACTGTCGCCTCACAGCTAGAGGGTTGTGGGTTTGATTCCCGCTTGGAGATCAGGTTGCCGTGTTGCCAGTTACCAGGTGGGGTATCTCCCGGGCCTTTATTTTAATTTAATTTTTTGTATCTCTCTTTCTCCGATTTGTCTCCGTTTTTCTCCCAGTCCCAATTTAGTCGTTGTGCCAATTCCCCCCCATCCCCTACCTGGTTGTTGTGCGCATGTTCTCCTACTGGTCGGTACAAGGGAACCCTGAAGTATCCGCACGCTTCCTCCGACACGTGCAGCGACAGCCAGTGGCTCTCTTCTCACCTGGCAGCGAGGGCTCTCATTGGTGAAGTGTAACGCGTGGGCGGTCACGCTGCCTTCCTCAAGTCCTGCCTCCGCTGAGCAAGCGCCCAGACCTGACCTGTAGGTCCACAATGCCAGATTCCCACCCACGGCTTCCCTCCCCCTAACCCAGCCAAACGAGTTAGTATAACGATCAGCCCAAGTAGGGGTGGACGGTATAAACGGTATTAATTTGCTCTACGGTATGGATTTTGACTATACCGTGTAACCGGTACAGCAGCTCTAAAATAGCAATGACGTCATGTAACCACAGCGCGACTATTTCAATCGCATTTGCCCCTAAAAATAGATAGAATTAGTCATAGATAATAGATATGTGCAAACTGGAAAAAGTTATTTAGGAGGCTTCGCGCAGTGGGCGTGTCAACACGCAATTGTCATTTCATAATAAACACATATCACTGCGGTGCACAGCAAGTTTCAATTTCAGTTCCTGGCATTTTTAACCAGTGGAGAAAGGTAAGATATTTCCCTATCGTTTTTCTTATATGAATTATTCTACGTTAATAAAACATACCTGGTGATCAACTACAGTTTGCTGTAAACATTACGATATGTGTGTAGTGTTATGATAACGACGGCAGCAGCGGGAGCCGGGAGGACGGCTGCAGCAGTGGATTTGCGAATAGCATGCAGCTGCAGAGCCGCAGAGCCAGGGGCTCTTTCAGGTCTGGTCACAGGCCCGTCAAACAGCGCCCCCCCATCACCATTTTGTGTGTCAATTTGTTGACACATGTGTCAATTTGTTGACACATGTGTCAATTTGTTGACACAATTGTCAATTCTTAAAGCTGAGGATGAGTGGCACCTTTGTCTCAATTCTTATTCAATTCAATTCGCTCTGCGGCTCTGCAGCTACATATGCTTCTAGCAAAATCCAGCCCCGCTGTTTGCAATGGGAGCAGGAGTCTCGACTCTGGACTTATTTTATTTGGAATATAATGACTTTATACGCAAAAGTAGCCTAGTTTTAAGTTAAAATATTATAAATCTACATGCCTTGAGGATGTCATTCTTTATATAGCCTGCCTATCAGGCAAAAAAAAATATTCTAACAGAAACACTGATACCGTGATATATACCGTTACCGTCTATGCTTCAAATTATACCGTGATGTAAATTTTAGACCATACCGTCCACCCCTAAGCCCAAGCCAAGGCAATGCTGACTCCGGGAGTCGAGACCGCAGCCTCTTGCATTGGTGACGAGCGCAATCTCCGCTACGCCACCTGACCGCCCTCTCCCGGGCCTTTCTGTGTGGAGTTTGCATGTTCTCCCCGTGCTCGCAAGGGTTTCCCCTCCCGATAAGATAAATCCAATGGAAAAACATGCACAACAGATCGCTAACGCTGTCGCGTCCCTGACGAAGATGGACAGGAGCACTTGGATTGGTCCCAGGGCGCGGCGCTCGACGCAGCCCTTGTCTGCTCCCAGCTGCCCTTGGGGGGAAGGACGACGGGATGGGAGGTGCAGAGAACATTTCGTCAGCGACTCAGTGCATGCGTGTGTGTGTTAATCTGATGACAAATAAAGACTTATACAAAGATGTTTCAAAATAACTTTGGAACTTTTAATTGGTGGAAAGGATGGAGCGCACCGCTGTGAAGGAAGCGTGCGCTGCATTTACAACTAGGGATGCCCCGATCGATCAGCCAGCGATCGGTATCGGCCTATATTCAGTATAAATATGAGATTAGGGAATTCCGATAATGCTGTCTAGTCGCCGATTTGGAAGACCGATCGATGACGCGAAAAACATGAGCAAATTCCCAGCAGAGTTGGTGTCATTGTCACATGTTAACTAACGTAAAACATGTCGGCGGTGTGTAACTATTACAAAGTGTCCGAGACAGATTCAACAAATGCCATCTACAATGTATGGCAGGATAAAATACCTTGTGGGGGGAAGCAATGTAAAACAACAAATTTAATAAGACACTTGAAGTCCCATCACCCAGAGGAGCATGGAGAGTTCGTTAAGCTTACCGTGGAGAGTACAAAGAAAAAGGCAGAGAAATAACCAAAACGGACGCTAACAGGGTTTTTTTTTTTTTTTTTTTTTTTTTTTTTTTCTACAAACATGACCATGTTCACGTCTTAAACTCATACTGAGGCCTTAGTTTTGGTTTTAAATTGCATATCATTAATTTATTTATTGTCACACAGAGCAGAAGAATTTTGCCAAAACAAACGTATTTCCTTTGATTTAATTATACATCAAATGATTTATATCAAGGATGAGGGACATCCACTAGTTGCAGAATTTGCAGTCACCTGATTTTTACAGACGATGGCGCCATTGCGCTCATGAAGCAGCAGGTTGGAGGCGGAGTTTTTAGATTACTCCGGTTGCAATGCCTCGCTTGAATGAAGTTAACTTTTCACCTGGATAACGTCAACATTCAGGGTGAATGTAATGTGAGAAATTGGGATGGGGGGGGAAAAAAATTATATATATTTTTTTTATATCGGATCGGGAAATATCGGTATCGGTAGATACTCAGAATCACATGATCGGGATCGGATCGGGAGCAAAAAAATGTGATCGGGACATCCCTAATTTTTGGCCATATCGGCCAGCCCTAGCTGAACGACCAGCCATTAAGTGTAGTCGAGACGAGTACTCTCTCAGATCCGCTACACTCTCCCAGCCGGTCACTGAAAGAGACAACAAGCATTCCGTGAAGACCCGCCCTACTCTGCCTGTGATTCGCAGACTGTGGGTGGGGGAATGTGATTGGACCAATGCAGAGTAGACTGACACACAGACAGTGGAGCATGCACAGACGCTGCTTGTAGTGGATATAGCGGAACAATTTCAACTCTTTACGCGTTGGCGCTGTCTCGCACATAATACAGAGAATACTGAAAAGTATAATTTGCTCAGAGAGTCCAAAGACAGTTGTGGTTCGGTCGGTATCTGGACCGGAGTCCTGACTTTGAGAATGCCTGTGTTAGACCTACAGTATAATACTGCCAGCTGCTATAACAAAACCAAAAACTATCGGTATCTGCAGTGTATCGGCCGATATGGCTCATAGATGATCAGTGATCGTATCGGTGGCAAAAAAACATGATCGGGGCATCCCTATTTACAACACAAGATCAAATGAGAGCAACGTGGCATGTTTTATCTCTAAAAACACGTTTTAGCTCGATTATCTTGTTTTCACAATCGCAAGAGGCCAAAATTGTAATTGAAATTTAAACTTGATTGATTGGCCAGGCCCAGCGCTACAAAGCGACCGGTGCACCACAATTTTGTGTGGTTTTGAATGATGGTGAACGAGAGACAAATAAATATCAAAGCAAATTGTGATGACGGCATTATACAGGTAGCTCCTCCCACAGACAGACTTGTCATCAATTAAGCAATGAGCTAACTGGGAGCAACAGCTCTGAGAAACAAGACAAAAGTGTAGAAGAACTGCTCCTCCCGGCAGCGTGTCGAAGTGTCCTTGAGCAAGACACTTAACCCCTAACTGCTCCAGATGAGCAGGTTGGCACCTTGCCTGGTTGCCTCCACCATCGGTGTGTGAATGTGTTAGTGAATGGGTGAATGTGAGGAACAAAATTGTAAAGCGCTTTGGATAGAATCTGCTATATAAATGCACCATTTACTACACCTGGAACAAACATTCCTGTGTGCCGTCGGGTTGTAATTAATAAAAAAAAAAAAAATTACATGATGAAGTGGAGATCTAAACATCTGGTTCCAGAGGGCACAAGCTAGCCCTCGCAATACAATGTGAACCATTTAACCAGAAACCCTCCAAGAATTTACTAACTCAATAATAGCCTCGCGTTTAAGTTCAACGTAACGCATTTCCTCACAAAATCAACGGAGAACTCATTCCCAAACTGCTGGTGCCGTTGGCTGTGAAGCGCTCTCTAACTGGTCCCGTAGCTCAAAGAAAACAGGCCGGCTGTGGCCTCGCCACTCTGCATGCAGCGCACTGGCACCGACTGTACCGCTGAAATGGCCTGACTTGAAAAGTGGTGGAACGCCATTGTGTCCCGTTCTCAAATCTCCATTTTCTTCTTGGGTGTGGGGGAGGAGATGAAAAGGAGGGGGGGGGAGAGAGAGAGAGAGAGAGAGAGAGAGAGAGAGAGAGAGAGAGAGAGAGAGAGAGAGAGAGAGAGAGAGAGAGAGAGAGAGAGAGAGGGAGAGGAGAGAGAGAGAGAGAGAGAGAGAGAGAGAGAGAGAGAGAGAGAGAGAGAGAGAGAGAGAGAGAGAGAGAGAGAAGAGAGGAGAGGAAGTCAGTAGAAGCAAAAGAGAGATACGGAGAAAAGAGAACAGAGTGGAAATAGTAAAAAGCAGGAGGAGACAGGCAGACAGGCGGAACAAGAAAGCGTGAGAGAGAGAGGGAGGGAGAGAAAGAAAGAGAGATGGATAGAGACAGAGACAATAGAGGCCTAGGACTTAGTAAGACCAAGGGAGCAGAAGGCAAGGGGACCTGTGCTGGCGGAGAGGCGAGGAAAAGAGGCGATGTGAGCACGAGACGGGGAATGAGAGAGTCCAGTTAATTTCAGCATCCTCATCCATGGCAGTGATGAATTATCTCTAGGTGGAGTAGCAGCAGAAGCAGCACACACACACCAGTATAATGTACACATCACACACACTAGCTGAAAGTACACATCACACACACACACACACACACACCAGTAGAATGTACACATCACACACACACACAAACCAGTAGAATGTACACATCACACACAGACCAGTAGAATGTACACATCACACACAGACCAGTAGAATGTACACATCACACACAGACCAGTATAATGTACACATCAGACACACGCACACACAAACCAGTAGAACGTACACATCACACAAACCAGTAGAATGTACACATCATACACAACAGACCAGTATAATGTACACATCACACACAGACCAGTATAATGTACACATCACACACAGACCAGTATAATGTACACATCAGACACACACAAACCAGTAGAACGTACACATCACACAAACCAGTAGAATGTACACATCATACACAACAGACCAGTATAATGTACACATCACACACAGACCAGTATAATGTACACATCACACACAGACCAGTAGAATGTACACATCACAATCACACACAGACCAGTAGAATGTACACATCACAATCACACACAGACCAGTAGAATGTACACATCACACACACACAGACCAGTATAATGTAGACATCACACGATAAATATAGCAAAAATCGAAATTCTTTCTTTTTTTGTGACCTGCAACAGGGCAGTTTTAAAACCAGAGACAGTGGACAGACTTGTCTTTCTTGCCTGCAACTTAAAGTAATGGCTTTGCTTGTCCAAATGACAATACTGACCAAATTGAGATTATTTTTTCTCTTTTATTTTGTTTGCCTTCTAATTTAAAATACAGTTTAAATCCAGTCATGAGTCACGGTGCACATGTCCACCAAAAAAGCGCCAAAAGATAGAAAAGAAACTAGCAGAGCCAGAACTGTTCAACTCCCCTGGAGCCACAGCCAGCAGAGAAGCCGGTTTACTTTAGCTTTCAAACCAGCTGCAGCCTGAGAACTAGAGTGTGAGGGGATGCAACACTAAAGATGGCGGCAACGACAAAGAATTGCTGCAAAATAAACATAAATCTGTTGTTTTAAAAAGAAATATTAAAAAAATTATATTCGATTTTTTTTGTATAGCTTTTTTTGTTTGTTATCGATATCGTTATCACGATATCATTTTTGGCCATATCGCCCAGCCCTATTTTTAATATATAGTCATATAAAATCACGGGAGACTTGATAGCTTAGACTTATGATTTTTATTATCAGCAATGTTATAACATCCTACTGGTAAACAAAACACTGTAAACGTGTGTGCATCATCATCATATATATATATATATATATATACTTTTTAATTGCATGAAACATTATGAAGTATTCTTCATATCATTCTTCTTTTCAAATAGCTCTTCAGCTAATGCTAATAACAGAGCTCCCCGTCACACTGCTCTGTCGGGATGATGGCATTAAGAAAAGTTATAATTATTTTGTCTCGTCTTGTTTTAGTCAACAATATCAACATACATGAAGTGAAATTTTGTCCTGGTTTTTGTAAATTACATTTGTGTCCTCAGTTGTGGTCAACGATATTTAATAAACTATTTAGTCTCGTTAGCGTCACATGGTCTTCAATAACGTGACGTCACATCTCGTTGTCGTCATGAAAAAAACCTTTGATGACGAATAGGGCTGCAACTAATGACTATTTTGGTAGTCGACTAATCTGTCGATAATTTTTTCGATTAGTCGACTAATCGAAAAACAATTATATTTATAAAAAAAATAAAATAAAAAATACCCATCTATGTGAAAGTGGCTTCTCAGCTCTGGTCCAGCTGAAGACAGAGCAGAGGAACAGATTGGACATTGAGCATGACCTCAGAGTTGCTTTGAGACTCTTGTCAGGACCAAACAACATCCCCAGTTATCCCATTAGTTCCCCCAAACTTACTGTCGATCTGTTATGTTAAGCTAAGAAGTCTTCAGCTGGCTGGACCAGAGCTGAGAAGCCACTTTCACAAAGATGGGTAGTGCAAAAAATAAAATAAAAAATTATGACTAATCGACGCAACAATATCTCGTCGACGATTTTTCATAATCGAATCGTTGCAGCCCTAATGACGAACATCTTTCATCATCATTTTAGTTGACAAAATTAATGAGATTGTTTGAGCGCGAATCAGCCTTTGAGAAACCGAGATAATCTGACATCAATCGGGTTAATTTAAGCTGGCTAATAGGACATTTGATCGACTTAGTTGAACCACGTACGAGGAACGGGGCCCAGTAGAATGTACACATCACACAAACAGACCAGTAGAATGTACACATCATCACACAAACAAACCAGTAGAATGTACACATCACACACACAAACCGACCAGTAGAATGTACACACACAAACAGACCAGTAGAATGTACACATCATCACACAAACAAACCAGTAGAATGTACACATCACACACAGGGACCGAAACTAGAGAGCGCCACCCGCCATTGGCGCTCAGTTTTTACGTTTGGCGCCTCCCACTGAGAGGTCTGACCGCCGTGTGGCGGGCAATCAAATAGTCATGTGAAAACCGAAAATCATGATCCAATTCTTTAGCGGAGTTCTCACTCGCTGTCTCAGCACAGACATGCAGCGCACCGCGCACTGCTGCTCCTACCCCTCCCCACCCGTTTCTGTATGCCTGCATGTAAACAGAGGCTATTGCCTCCGACAGTCACCGTGACATTACTCTAGTCAGTGTGGGACCTTCGTGAGATAACGTTAGCTACCGTTACAAAATGACCCAGTCAACTATTCACTTAGTTTAATACATGAGGCATTGTGTAACGTTATCCAGCCGGCTAGCTACTGATAGCTCCCGACATCAACAAATGCTCCAGCAATAGTCCAGTGCATAATACCTCCGTTGGCTAGGTAGCTCACTAGTCACTACGAAATGTCGCAGTAAACTAAATAGTTCACTGAGGCGTTGTCCCAACGCCATCCAGCAGTAGCTACAGATAGCTCCTGACATCAATGTCCTACAACAACATGCGTATTCGAGTCCCTGGCTTACATCGCATGAGTGAGGGGTGCTGAATAGGGTCCAGCTGTAGCTCAGCAGAATCCTTTTGCATGCTGAATGTAGTGTTTAGGGTCCAGCTGCAGTGCCGGAGAATCCTTGCTGGAGCTGGAGGCCACTCGAGTATACACACAGACAGTGGAGCCGTTTGCAGACAGCGAGGTGGCGATGTCTCGCAGATAACACAATCACAAGTATGATTATATAATATATATATTTTATTAAAAAAAAAATTATATAAAATAATAATAAAAAAAAATGTTATCAAAAAAAAGTTGGCAGGTAAGAAATACGCTTGGCGGGTAGATTCTTCCCATCTACCCGCCACTGGCCGGTGAGTCAAAAAGTTAATTTCGCTCCCTGATCACACACACAAACCGACCAGTAGAATGTACACATCACACAAACAGACCAGTAGAATGTACACATCACACAAACAGACCAGTAGAATGTACACATCACACACATACCAGTAGAATGTACACATTAGGGATGGCACCGATCCGATACTCAGTATCGGTCCGATACTGGCCAAATTCACGGGATCAAAAAAACACTAAGGGCTATTGAATGCAAATGTTATTAACAGATTGCAGAATGGGTACAATACAGTACGGCTCAATACACACAATTGTTAAGGGGATGCAGACCAGAGAAAGACTTTCGTCTTGTTTACATCAGGGTCCCCCATTTTCAATTCATAATGAATTGTAAGTAAGGGTGCAATTAGCACTGGGTAATCCATTCTTTGTGGATGTAGCCCTAAGTATTTTCCGATCCGATACATGCTGTAAAGTGTGCCATCATGTGAACAGTAGTAGCACGACAACAACGTTATCGTTAGCTAAACGTGAGTCTTGTTAGCAGCGTGCCGCGATCATGTCAGATGTGGAGTTATTTTAAGCTCAAAGAAGAAAAAGGCAAAACAGCCTGTGGTGTTATGTTAACGTGTGCACGGGGCGCTAATACGACACAGAGAGTACAGGCCACCGTACTCGGGTCACAGACAGGTACGCGGGGCAGAGTCAGTAGACTACTAAGAGCGGATTAGCTACGGAGCTAACAGAATAAAGACACTCAAACAAATACAGAGGACTCGCGTGTATACTTGTGGAATAACACGACACAGCCGAGTGTACCATCTGCAACTCAACGGTAGCAGCAACACTGGAAACTCCATGGACTTAATTAAACACTTCATGGAAACGGAGTATGTCGAGTTCATACGTGCAACGAATGCCGAGAGGAAATGTTTTGCAGCAGCAGTTAACGTCGCTGGAAACCCTTCAGAAGCGCAAGAAACTCCCTGCAGACGGTAACAAAGCAAAGCTTATAACAGAGAAAATAACCAAATGTATTGTGCTGGACGAACAGCCCCTTTTCTGTTGTTGAAAATGTAGCGTTCTGTATCCAACGCTTAGCCTCGCTTCATGTTGCCAAACCGGCATTTGATCTCCGAGGCGGCTATTCCAAATAAGTACAATGTTGTGTTCCTTTTTGAATGTAGCCAAGAGTAGTAGTAGAATGTAGTAAAGACGATAACCCTATTATAAAAACAGCAGTCAAAGTGTATATTTTCAGCACTACGTTTGTTTACCAATGATTTTAAAATCTCTGCGCATTGCACGGAAAACTCGAGGACAGGAAGCAGTCATGAAATCGCTGTAGTCTTATTAACTAAAAGATTTTAACAAAATAAAAAGCAGCAGCACTATTGCATAACTGAGTCATGTTTGCTATGTATTTCTTCCTTTAGGGGAGTAGGACATTTGTTTCACAGTTTTAGCATGATGTTTTATAGATTGCTAGGTTAAACACAGGTTTTTGTTTTTAAGGGGGGGTGGGGGTAGGATCGGTATCGGCCGATACTCAAGGCTGTGATGTCGGTATCGGACATGAAAAAGTGGTATCGTGCCATCCCTACACATCACACACACAAACAGACCAGTAGAAAGTACACATCACACACAAACCAGTAGAAAGTACACATCACACACAAACAGACCAGTAGAAAGTACACATCACACACATAAACGGACCAGTAAAATGTACACATCACACACACAACCCAGTAGAATGTACACATCACACACACACACAAACCAGTAGAATGTACACATCACACAAACAGAGCAGTAGAATCTGACCTGCGGCTAACATTGTGAGATATTTCCCCAACTACTCTGACTTTGGTTCATTCCCGTTAAACATCGTAAAAAGAAAATCCCAAGGAGCGAATTCATCAGTCAACACAGTCACGTTCTTACGACGAGATGCATCCGCGTGTCGTGTGCAAGAGGGAGCGGCTGCGTGCGTGTGTGTGTGCGTGTCTGTGCATGCGCGTGCAAGTGAGTATGCGTGCGTGCGTGTGTGTCTGTGTGTGCATGTCTGTGTGTGTGCGTGTCTGCGTGCATGCGTGTGTGTGTGTGTGTGTCAGAGCGGCTGCTCTACCAAGGGAGATATCTGTTGGTGAGTCATGGCAGAGAGGTGGAGTCATCCACTCGTAATACCAGCACTACACATATGCACACATGCACACTGAATAAACAAGCGTGCCGTGAGAGCACACGTCCCAGTCATCGGGATCATATAGGAGTTTATGAACCCAATGACATACTCAACAATAGTGGGGAGTGCCAAGTACTACAGTAAAGAGAGAGCCAGCAGTAAGCCAAGTAGCCCTGGATCTGAAGTGACCTATGAGTCTCTGCGCCTCTCGCCTCTCTTAACCCGCTCACCTTGACCCAACGAGACACGCAACCCCCGCCTGCCTTAGAACAGCATCTCCAGCAGAACCAATCAGTCAACATCTATTTAGGTCAACCCACAATAGTCTAAAAGGAGACATTCCAAACTGTGTCTCACTGTATGACTAACGGTTATTACCACAAAGAGAATTTTAAACAGAGTCCATTCCTGTTCAGTGCCGCAACAAGTGTGCGAATACGACAGATCTTTACTCTGGTGGTGGCGGGGGGGGGGGGCTCTCTGGGGCACGATTTGCTCTCTAAATTGTGTAATGTTGTGGCGTTGTGTGCACACAGGCGCCATTGTTGGCCAATGAAAATGCACACCGTTAGATAAGTTCCCTGACAGACTGACTACAGTGTGCGTAACCCCTTCCTTCGCGGGCACCGGGTTTGCGGAGAGAGCGGCCCAAGGTGGACACGAAAACCGACGACGACAGCAGCGGCACGCGGCGAGATCACGTGACTTGCGGTTAAGAGTCACGTTTTACACCACCTATGTGTTGAAGCTCAACCGGACGGAACTTCAGAGAGAGAGAGAGACCTTAACCTTCCCTACCCATAACCACCCTCCTCCAACCTATCACCCCCTTTTTCCCCTCCCCTACCTTCTCTCTTCTCCTGCCCCTCCCACCCCCCTCCGTTTCCCTTAATTACTTCCCGAACTGTCTCCCCTAGTGGCTCCTGTATTTGTTTTCTGTTACTTGCGGTTCTATGTTCTTGTGTATTCATATGGTTCCCTGTGGTTCTATGTTTCTTTGTTTCTTTTCTTTTTTGCCTATTATCAGCGACTTTGGGTCATTGAAAAGCGCTATATAAAATAAATGAATTATTAATTATTATTATACAGTGCAACTAGAGATTTAACGGTATGGACATTTCATAACACGATTATAGTGACCAATGATCACGGTCATCAGTATTATTGTGGTATAGTTAAGTTAAGTATAGTGGTGTGCTGAAAATCTTCAAAACGTACTGATAAACACTGAAATAATTTCACCAAGTTTTATATTGAAAACTGCAAATAAAACTAGTAGCACTTTATTACTATTATTATTATTATGATTATTATTTTCTCTCACACACACACTTAGTGATATAACGAAGACACTCTCACAACCCATGTTGCTTGCCGCACCTGTGCGTCTGGGAGACTGTTGCTGGCGTCTGTGGTTGATGCTCAACAGGTAAACGGTGTGTCACTGTGATTTTTTCAAAGCACGGTAATCAAACACTGTTTCAATGATAATCACAATTTGAAAGGTATTAGTAGTAGTCGAGGAATTTTACAATGGTTATCATTAAAACCGGTAACCGTTTCATCCCCAAGTGCAAACACCACCTTCTCCCGTCAGCCGACGCACCAAGTCTCTAACACAGAGTGCTTTACATGCAGATTCATTCACTCGCCAATATCCCAGTTAAGGTCTTAAGACGGGAAACGATGTTTAATATGCTTTTTCTTATCCCGACGGCGACTACCAATATGGCCGTATACGCACATGAATAAACTGAATATTACTGGTATTACCATGGAGATGGAACTCGCACAGAACGCACAACCCAACGATACATGGGATAAGGTGTTTATAAGCCCTAGTAGTACCACACCTAACATCAGCATATCAGTGCGATATTATAAGAATATAAGTTTATCCTGGTCATTATAAATAAATATAGCATTCACACACACTCCCTCCCAAATAACATCAGAATATTAACGTACATGTACAATGTGATCTCGTACCGATCCATGTGGCTAGATTTATGAAATGTAAAACTATTCTTTGAGCAAATATCTTAAGTTTCAACAAGACAGTGCCAACTATATAGTTTGATGTTTAGAGTGGCTGTATTTATTCTGATCCGAGATAAACCACAAAGTATATAAACTAACCAACACGCTTGTGTTTACATCAGGCGGCACGGAGTAGTCAAGCGACAGGTGGTTGCCAAGCCGTTGCAGAGAAAGTAGTGGGTTGCAGAGGGTCTAACTTACTGAAGATCAACAGTGTGCGAGGCACGTTTTACTCTTAAAACGATGAAAAAATACCAATGACTTATTTTGGTCTTTTGGAGGGCCCACTCAGCTTCTTCTCATGGGACAAGCAACCAAATAATGCCGTGCATTATTTTTCAATAACCAAACGCCTCGACTGACTAACCAAGCCCACTCACGAGGACAATGATCCAAGTCTGACAAACTCTGCAAATTAAACGAAAGACATTTCAATGACCGCTCCATAGTGTCACTGGATCCAATCGATGAAGTTTCTGCGTCGTGAACAGTGTGGAACAGGCTGCACCTCTATATCAAGTACGTGTTCAACTTTAACCTCAACTCCTTTGATGTTCTTTGGACGCACTGATGGGAAATCCTTCAGGCGTTTCTTGGCAGATTACTTTTCTCCTCTCCGAATTATGACAACGACTGGGAATAAGTTATTGTTTTACCACTGGGTCGACCAAGAATTAACTCCGAGATAGTGAAAGAAAACATTTACACTTATGCCCCGAGGGAACGTCCGCTTTTAAGAAGCTTCGATTCGCTCCTTTCCCTTCATCTGCCGCAGACCTATTTATCCGTGAATGACACTGAATGTATAGTAGATCTTCAGAGTTCTTATGTGTGTGTGTGTCTGTGTTACACGGTCTACCTGCACTTTACATGAGGTCCTCTGCGTTCTTGTACCTGCACTTTACATGAGGTGCTGTGCGTTCTTGTACCTGCACTTTACATGAGGTGCGTTCTTGTACCATGTGACAGGTTGTTGATTTGAGTGATGTCATCAGCAACAGATGGCATTCCTTGTGCCTTCACTGTACTTAGCAAATATCAGGCTATATGTATCCCTACCCTAGATATTCTATTTGAAAGGGAAACACCCTGGAGACAAGAGCTCTGATCGGCAGGTGTTGCCTGAACTAAGTCATCAAATAGAAGAAAAAGGTAGAATACAGACAAATCGATTCTGATCACCGTCGATGTGTCAAGAGAATGAGATTTCTAGTAGCAAAGCGGTAGTTTCACTTTAAACTCTGAGCAGCCAAGTGACGTCGACTGCCAGGTTTGTCTCACTTCAGGTACAGAGCTCTGTAGGCCACGGGTCTGGAAATCCTGGCAACCTTGATGATCGGTCGAGAAGATGTGTTTGTTGTTCCAACAACTCCTCGTTGTGAGGGAGCCCATTCCACCTCTGAAGGGGGCACGCGTTCACACTTAAAAGTTAAGTAACGCTTCACTCAAGTCAGTTTGAAACGGTCCAAATCGGAAGTTGAAATGGTTACTTTTGTTGCAGTTTTCGATCAATCGGCTCAGTTGTAGTTTCATACCAATGACGAACTCAACCGTACTTCACGGGCTAAAATGAAGCCCAAAGGGTCCTCAGTTCGAACGGTGCTAACTTGGCACGGTAGCACCTTCAACTCTTCCCTTATCGTCTGAAGGTAACATAAGCCCATAATGTGCTAAGGTGAGAGAAGTGGCATTCGATATGGTGGCAGCAGCGGTGCAACAATAACAACAACAACACCTCATAATTGTTGGACGTTACACAGAAACGCCAAACGACCCGCTAAATGTATAATTACACAGGTCTGATCCACCATAATCAAAGTGACATTTCACCACTACACCCGGGGCCTTTGCTTCTACAGCAGCTAAGTTGTTACCTGACCCTTGCACCTATTTTAGGACAGAGGATGTCAAGTAATGAATGAATAACAAAAGGACCAATTCATTGATCGTGGCCCGTTGTCAAAGTCAGTTCAGGATGTGCTTGATTCACAGTGAGCTCAGATTTTGGACAACGCATGTATAGTGTGTATTTGTGTTGTGTGTGTGTGTGTGTAAACCATCATAACCAAAATACACCTTGGGTTATAGAAACACTCACCCTCTCTGCACAGCCGCATGGCTTCTCGATTTTTCCCCAAGTCTTTGAAACTTTCCTCCGATTCTGCACCTAAAACGAGGCAATCGGGAGAGAACACACGGGCAAATAAATAGTTGCACTTGCTTTTCTTTTTTTGCTCGTGCTGTTGCCACCAGTAACGTTAGCGTTTCTTCATATTCCCCAAACTGCATGCGATCGGCCAAAGGGGGGGGGGGGCTTTCGCGACCATCGCGTTTCGCCCCGCTCGTACGCGCACATTCCAGACGCACGGGCACACTCACCGTCATTGCCGTGGAGTTTGGCAGCATCGACCCAGTTGCTCCAAGGCTGTCCCAGCATTAGATCAGGACTAGGCAGGGTCGCCATTGCTGTGGAGCCTTCTCCTCCCCGCTGTATCTGCTGCTGCTGCTGCTTCAGCTGCTGCCTGGCCGCTCTGCGCTGCTCCCCCCTGACGTCATCATCGGCCTTTTCCGACATTCTTTCCGCTACAATGTAAAACACAAACAGCAGTCAGCGGTGGGTTCCGGAGAGGATTCCTTCATTGATTGACTCATCGGGCGAACGCATGTTTTCACTGTCCGCGAACTCGCTCTGTGATGTTGTCTGCGCCGCGGCGACAGGGGGGGGGGGGGGCCGGATGTGTCGGGAGCCTCTAACGGTGGATCGTTCTTGTTGCCGTGTGGACGGGCCGGGGACACGAGGGGAGCGTGGTGGTGGTTACAGTACTGGAGGCTCGGGGCTTCTATGGCGCCCCCCACCCACCCACCCCATTGCATTCTGTACATTCTGGACAATCGCAGATGCTGATAGAAAAACTTTAAGTGCAACTTCATCGGTCGTGTTTCGACAGAGGGGAATTATGCAAAACCCGGGCCAATAATATCATCAAAAACAGTGTGAACAACTAACCGTAGTACTATGGGCCTGTCAAAACTTGAATCCCAACATTTTCTGACAATTTCCCCAATCACAGCTCAAACTATATATATATATATAAATGTGTTTGTCGTGCCTGGAAGGTTACCGGTGTAGACATTAATATACCGTTTCATCTTATTTAACCCGCTAACTAATACATTTAGGAAAATAATGGAAATCAGGGTGTCACATACACACTACAACCCATGTCTTCTACTGTTGCCCACCGAGCAGTTGAATAAAGTGCCTTGCTCAAGAGCACCTCGACAGTAGCTGAGAGGGTGGGGCGTCGCATTCACTTCACCCCACCCAGAATTTCCCAACCAACCCAGAGAGTTAACTAGGAACTTTCAGGTCACAAGTTTTATTAAAAATAAAAAATTAACCACTGGATTACTGCTGATCCTATGATAGATACACTGGTTGTAAAATAATTAATAACTATATAAGTATAATAACTATGAAATATGTCAATGAAAACTACACCTGTGTTTCTGTTGTACCATCTCTGAAGCAAGAAACCCAAGACTGATATTTTGTACACTTTCTGAATAGTCTAATCCAGGGGTGTCAAACTCATTTTCACAGAGGGCCACATCAGCATTATGGTTGCCCTCAAAGGGCCAAAGACCGTATAAATGTTAATGTAATGTAAAATAAATGTAGCTACACATTTACATATTGTTAAACATGGTGTTTCTGTATTTATTACTTATTCAAGTTATACATATTGCATATTCATTTGCATAAATGTAAAAATATATGTTAGCTTATGTTATTTTAACAAATAATTTTAGTTTATCAGAACCCCATATTACTCCACCAATCAATGATCAAACCATTCAAGTAAATAACAAAGAAGAATATCATCAAATACAAGCTATGACATTAAGTTTGTTCAAAACCTTTGTCACAGTCAAGAGGGGCAGAACTAACAACTGTGAGCTGCAAAGAACACGTGGGACAGATGTAGCAGATGTTACAAAAACAAATGGCTGCACACAACCTTGCAGAGGCCATACATCCAACTAATGGAAGATAGTTTAATTAACTTTAATTAACAGATTGCAGAATGGGTACAGTACAGTACAGCTCAATACACACAATTGTTAAGGGGATGCAGACCAGAGAAAGACTTTCGACTTGTTTACATCAGGGTCCCCCATTTTCAATTCGTAATGAAATTGCTATTATGCGTCTGCATGAACACACAACTGTAACTGTACTCAAAAATAACAAAATAAGGGTTGTCTCAGTTCACAACTATATTGGTCAAGTTTTGGGTGGGACTTGTTTGCGTCCCTACAGCTTCTTATTCAATTGAGCGAGATGCTCGGTTATGTCACACAGCCAGTTTGCATCTGACAGTTCAGACAATATTTCTTCAACCCTTTGTTACCTATTCCGCCTGGATCTTTTTTTTATTTTGGGCTGTAAAATTGTCAAAGAATGTCTGAGGAGTAAGTGCTTTTGGCTTTTTTCCTTTGTTACCTCAGATGTTCAACATACATGTATGTGTAAGAATGTGTAATAACTAAGGCTGTCAAAGTTAAAGCTTTATTAACGCATTAACCCACAATTATTTTAACACTGCTATTTTTTAACCCAATATTAATGTAAAAAAAAAAGAAAACGTTTTTTAATTTTTTTTAACCTGAGCTCTTGGGGGGCCACATCAAATGACGTGGCGGGCCGGATTTGGCCCGCGGGCCGTGAGTTTGACACCTATGGTCTAATCAATGGACTGTACAGTAATAAAGTAGTATTTGACTAAAGTACAATCACCCCCATGAAGAGTTAGACAACATTTCAGACATGGAAACGTACCAAATTATACTTTCACTTTCAAAATGATTGCCTTCTTTTTCAAGTTGACTATTAACACCACACTCCCACACCCTCTACGCCTATACACCACAGACTGCTAAACAGCTCTGCCCAGGAGAGCCAACATTTTGACCAAATTATTTATTTTCAAGTTATGTTCAGTTCTTATTTATACATAAATAGACAAAAAAAATACTATTAGTATTCTTTCTATCAGGGGGGAGGGGTAATAATTATTTATGCAATATGTTATGGGAAAATAATATGAGTAAATTTAGCACCGGTTAGTTTACTTCCTGTTTGGGCAGAGATGTTTGACAGGGAAAGGCAAGTTGAACTTGAATGTCGTCCAACTCTCTGCGTAGGAGAACGTAATAACACATACTTTGTACAGCTACGGCCTGGGGAAGTATTTGCAGGGGTGAGGAGGGTTACACACACACCTGGGAGTCTCCTACTGCTAGCCACCTAGCTCCGGTGGAGTGATTTGGAGGTCAAGTGCCTTGCTCAAGGGCACTTCGGCGGTAGGTGTCGGTAGAGAGGAAGAGTGATATTCGTTCACTTCCCTTTCCCGGACTGTCCTGGCCGGTCGTCGGGGGATTTTAACCAGTAGCCTTCCGTCACGAGCCTGGCTCTCCCACCTCCAGGCTAACCAACATCTCCATTTTGTACTTTAGTTGCGCTCAAGGAAATGCAGGCCTACTTCAAGGAGTTCAAAGGGTGAAGGGTCAGTTCACAATCCCCTTCCTACTCCCCAGTGATGCTGTGGAGTCCTTCCTCAGCACAATCCAAGCTGTTCTTCATACTGATGCCCCGCAGCTCCAATATGACACCAATATAATTATTTTCTGTTACGGCCGATAAATTGTACTTCTGTATTAAAAAATTTCCCAACGGTACAGCTGGGCGATATGGCCAAAAATTGCATCACGATAACATTTTTCCTATCACTCGATATCGATAATTATCGATATACATGAAATAATCATTTCTGTCAAGTTTAAAGGCTATCTTTGCTGATGAATGAAAGTTGAAGAAACCAGAAGGTTAATTGTGGTTCAGAATATTCTTTATCGTCAGAACATGACTAGACCTATACTATAGTACTTGCCAAACCACAAATCTGAGGTAGAACATGAACACGAACTGTAGAACAATGAATAAAACTTGTATAACTGGCATTAACAATGTAAATATCTCAATTCTGGTATTAATAATGAAAAAGAAATTAAATGAATTAAATCTCAAGTCTGATTAGCAAACATAGCCTACCGTGTACAGACGGTTTCAAACTGTATTTTAAATTAGAAAGCAAACTAAATAAATGGACAAGAGAAAAATACATCTCAATTTGGTCAGTATTGTCATTTGGACAAGCAAAGCCATTACTTTAAGTTGCGGGCAAGAAAGACAAGTATGTCCACAAATCTGAGGTAGAACATGAACACGAACTGTATAACAATAAAACTTTTATAACTGGCATTAATAATGATTTAAAAAAAATGATTTCCTTTTATTTTTTATAATTATTGACCACGTTTCATATTTATTTCGAGGAAAAATATATCGTGATAATTATCGTTGTTGTTTTATCGCCCAGCCCTACCCAACGGTAATCCAATACATTTTGGTTTCTTGTTTCTTCTCATTAATACATAGCCCACGAAAAAAGACCAAAAACCTCCAATGCATTTCTTCTACTCTCAATCCTCATCCCACTGTCTCCCACCCTCAGGAGCTCTCAACCAGGAAGCCATACATTCCCAGTTGTATGCAAAAAAATCTTGTCTTGCAAAACAGGGGCAGTGTAGTTATTACAAGATGTACTTCAAAAAGGCTAACAAGCTCTATGGATCTATCAAAGTGCAGTGGTATACAGAACAGCACACTCCCCGAGCATCACTCCAGAGTCCTACTGCCCATGTTCATTGCCATGATGAAGTATGCTGACCAAAGCAACAGACTTGGTTTAATCCTTTTTTTGGACAACAATGGAGTTCTATGACCTCTGGATATGATCTACAACTGGTTGTTGGCTAGAGCAGTGGTTCTCAACATGGGGTCTGAGGACCCTCGGGGGTCCTTGAGGGGGTTCCAGGGGGTCCCCAGAAAAATAGGGAATATTTAAATTTCACAATTATTTCATTGACTAGACGTTAACGTGGTGAGAGAACACATGAGAATGACTCTTCTATTCATAGGTTTCACTGTATTCACTGGTATCTCCCAGCCTACAGTTGAGACAGGAATGGATCGTGGATCATGGATCGTGCTGAGGAAGGACTCAACCATTCGACAACATCATTGGTTGAGTAGTAAATGGAACCAGGCCCAGGGGTCCAACATTCTGAATTTACAGCATTGAATATGAATTGGGATAATGGGACAGTGGCTCAGGAGGTAGATTGGTGGTCTCTGGTCTGGTAATAGGAAGGTTCCCGCCCAGTTCTATTCTGGCTCCTACCGGCAGCGTGTCGAAGTGTCCTTGAGCAACAAACTTAACCCCTAACTGCTCCCGATGAGCAGGTTGGCACCTTGGCATGGTTGCCTCTGCAGTCGGTGTGTGATTGTGTGAATGGGTTGATAAAAGTGGTTTACAAATGCAGCCCCTTTACCATTTATAAGGCACACAGCAATACAAGTATTGTTCTGAATCTTCTAATGACATGTCCTTTCTATTTCAACAAAGGCTAATCACATCTTTTCAATCCAACTTAAATATATATAATTTTTATTGATCTACTTTTTCTCCCATTTTTTAATTTTTTTTGAACAAACGTTTTTTATTTTCCCTTTTTTTACATAAAACAAGACAAACAATACAATAACAGTCATATTCAACGATAAATCACAGGACAATAACAGAAATAATAACAATAATGACAGTCCAGTAATTAAATCAGAATGAAAGTAGATTAAAAGACATAAAAATAATAAATACAATACATGCGCTCTTGCGCGCTCTTGCTCGCTCTTCCCACCCCCCCCCTCCCCCTCCCCCCTCTGGACCCCCTTTTTCTCCCATTTTTCTATATTTTTTCTCCCATCCCAATTTCGTATTTTTGTCCAATTGTACCCTCCCCTGTCTCGAACGCTGTTGGCCATGCCTCCCACTGGCCGGCTGCAATGTGGACGAAGCCTTGCATCACGTGTCCCCTCCGGTACTCGAGGAGGCAGCCGTCGCATCTTTTCACCTGCACAGCGCGATCTCTCAGCGGCGAGGGTCTGCGTGGGAGGGACACGCCGCCCCCGTTGCTTACAGATTCTGCTTACAGATTCCAACCGACCTGTAGGAGTCGCTGTCCACAACGTCCGATCCCCACCCACCAGCTTCCCACCCCCAACACTGCCAATTGCGTTAGTATGAACGACCAGCCAAGCTGGTAGCAATGCCGAGAGCTGGGCTCGAACCCAGCATCTCCTGCATTAGTGGCGAGCGCCTTTCCCACTGCGCCACTTAGCCGCCATAAATATATATAATTTTTAAAGGAATCGTCAGTCTGGAATTGCCCTCGACACAAAACACCCGGGAGAGGAGACGGGTTAATGAGTGTTTTGTTCAGACACCAACGGACCCATCAAACATTCACGGGCAAAGTGGCACTTCAGAATTCAAAGTCAAACGAGGTATTTCACTCCGGCACGTTTTCATTTTTCAATACACTACGCTTCCTTAACAAGACTTTGCAGTCTCTAGTATTTCACTGCAGTGTGTAGTCTTCACCACCGCCATTAGGCGTATGTTCCGACTCTTTATAAATAATGGCAAATAGGAGAAAATATGACACACAGCACATATCATTTTTGGTTGATGGTCCTTAAGGACCCCTCGAGTTCTCGGAACAGGGTAAATTTGCATTTTGCCATGATGCCCCTCTAGCTCATGGAATGAACTCCAACAGTCCTTAAAGCTTGAGATTCTCCCCTCTGTTGCAGAGTTTAAAACCTTGATCTCCAACCTTTGTAAATCAAGTTGTACGTGTTTAAATTGATTTGTTATCCTTACTTTTGCCTCGCCTTGTTGTCTTATTGTTGTGATTTCGTATGCAGTGTGATTTTATATGCCTTTCTTTGCTTATTCCTGTATGTACACTCGACGTGACTGTAAATGAGGGAAACTTCAGTTGCCTTTAGAGTCTAAATAAAGGTTTGAAATGATGGGATTTTGTTGGTGGGCTATATAGGTTAGAAGTACGATGTTAAAATACGTGAACGTTAAATAAAAGTAATTAAGTGAGATCACCACTGATGGCCTAACAGTATTAGTGGTTGACTTATATGAAGGCACTGAAAACTGAAAAAAAGTTATGCTAAATTGAAATATTGATTTATAATGCAAGTTCTATCATAGACAATGCTGCACAACATGGCCACGTTTATTATGGGTTGTTATCAGTGTTGCCACGGCTCCCCTTCCCCTGCAAACTATCTAGAACTAGAATAGCAATGCTATTAATACGCAACACAGAAAGATAGATGCATACTATACTGTCATTGTAGTATGTTTAGTATATAGTGTCATTATAGGGTGTTTGGCAAACATCATTTAGCAGACAAAATACCATACTGGGATTATTTCAGCAGATCAATTTTTTTGTTTTCTTTGTTTTGTTTTACATTTAGAATAGGGCAGGACAATCTATCCATACTTATTTATTTAATTAAATGTAATTGTCTTAGACTACTTCCTGAACCAAACCTTCTCATGAACACCTCTAAAACAAAGGAAAGGGCAATTGATTTTAGAAAGCTGCAACCCTCTCACCCTACATTTATCGACGAGCCAGTACAATCTGTCAGATTACAAGTACCTTGGCATTGTGTTCGACCATAATCTTAGACCTGTGGACTGACCCCATTCTAAGACACAACAAATAATGTACTTTTTAAAGAAATTGCGATCTTTTAATGTCCACAACTAAATGCTCCAAAATGTTTTACTGTGTTTTTGAAAGTGTTTTAACCTTCTGCATCATCTGCTGGTTTGGCAAAGTGCTACTGAGGCAGAGATAAAAGACTGTCATAAAAACTGTAACAACAGTAAACTGCTAGGGATTACGTTACCAAGTATGGAATGCATCTACAGCGACAGAACAATGAATGAGGCAAACATTGTGGGTGACCAGAGGCACCTCCTCATTTGAATTGTTGCCATCTGGGCGACGACATCCAAATTTTGGTTTTAAGTTGTTAAACAGGTAATGCTCTACCCAAGGGCGGAGCTTTTTTAAATTGTATTTATTTATTTCAGTTTCTGATTTCTCTGATTTTCTCCCCGTCCCAATTAGTCGCTGTGCCAATTCCCCCCCCCCCTCCCCTACCTGGCTGCTGTATGCATGTTCTCCTACGAGTCGGTACAAGGGCGTCCCGAGTCGATCGCACTCTTCCTCCGAGACGTGCGCCGACAGCCAGTGACGTCTTTTCACTTGGCAGCGAGGACTCTCATTGGTGAAGTGTAACGCGTGGGAGGGCACGCTATCTCCACCAAGTCCTGCCCCGCTTAGCAAGCGCCGAGACCTGACCTGTAGGCGTCACTGTCCACAACGCCAGATTCCCACCCGCCAGCTTCGCACTGCCAATTGTATTAGTGTGAACGGCCAGCCAAGCTGGTGGCAACGCCAAGAGCTGGGCTCGAAACCAGCATCTCCTGCATTGGTGACGAGCGCAATCTCCGCTACGCCACCTGACCGCCCCGGGGGAGGTGCTAGAGTTGTCTTCCTCTTTAGGTCATGAATGAGCGTAGCAAATTGTATGGCGATCAGGATATTTTTGAGATATTTTGTTCTCAGTTTGGCCCGACGGTGGCACTAGAGGAAAATTGATGGATGGGTTTAAAAAATCTACATGTTAACTAAGGCTGAGACCACTTATCGATTTATCGCTAACTGCGTGAAATCGATAAGTGGCATCACATTATTATTTAAAAAAAATGTAAATACTTTATACTATACTAAAATACTAGGTCTTGTGGCATGTTTTAGTTAAAACATCCCCATTTCATGTAAATGCAGTTGAATTGCAACTCTGCACTGTGCATTCAATATGCAGTGCAGTGCACTCCTCCATTACATCCAGAGACCACCGACTATAAAATGAGATGAATCACTGTGGTAGTTTTGAATTGGGAAATCTGTAACACTAAAGATGGTGGTGGTATATAAAAAAACAATACTAATAAAAATATCGATATTTATCGATAATTTTGTCCCGATTTATCGATTCTTCCAAATGGCATATCGTCTCAGCCTTAATGTTAACTTGCCAGTGTGGAATGTCCTATGTGAGGTAGATACAGTATGGTTTTCAGTCATCAGTTGTCAGATTTAAGGCTAACTCATTTGTATGTCCTTATTGTAATCATATTGTTATATGCATGATGTCAGTTAGCATAGCATGCTAACCGCTAACATACATGGTGTGGGCATAAATGTACCAATGGCTCAGGATCAGGATGCACTCTTATGATTAGCATTGGCATGATAGCATGCATGCTGCTGGCACAGTCTTGGCATCATGTGCCAGTGGGCGATATCTACCATGTTGTATGCATAGTATAAACGTTTGTGTCATTGGACTAAATGTAAGGAAGTTTGACCCTGTGTTATAGCACCACCATGGGGCCAATATGGATGAATGGTATTCCCTGAGTAGTGGGGGCCATAGAAGCCCACCTGTCAAATGTGGTCACACATTCCGAGCCGTACACTAAATAGAAATGCCATTCTTTACACACAAGCACATAAACATTATAAGTAGTAGAAATGAACTTACAACTAACTATAATGTTTTCATTCTCTTGATGAACTGGTCTCTTGATACAAGGAGTAACAGTGAAATGGGTTTATAATTGTTTACACTGTATTCTGTGGCTGCAAACGGTTTACATTTGTAAATGTTTGTAAACGACCAAAGTAAAAACAGATATATTTCAATTTACAATGGGTTTGTCTGTCGCTGTTTAGATTGCTTTGATACATTGTAACTTGACAAAGCTGCTTTAGGTTTTAGCCAACACGGTCCAGTTTCTGAAACCAAAGTGCAACCATCGAAACAGCTGTAGCTTTTTCTGATTTCCAAGCTAAGAAGATACTGTATGTGCTACATTGTACCAAAGAGAACAGAACAATGAAACACAATAATGTGTGTTGTAAGCAATAACAGGTGCCAGTCTCCAAAAGTAACTTTTCATCAAATGGCATCTGTACCTTTTTTATTTTTTCCAAATAGGAAATCAGCAATATGAGTAGCCTATCACTAGGGTTGGGTACCGAACGCTAGATCAATCGGGATTCGGTACCAAATTTGGGTACCTTTACATGTTTAGTATAAGAGTGTAATATACTAGACAAGAAGGAGCTGTTTCCACAAATATATATATTACTGTCCCATCTCTTGGGTCTTTGGAAAGACCAGACGAGGTCAGAGGAGTTTGATCATATTTACTGCGGAAAGTGCGGATGGCCAGATAATGTTGAAATTGAAACATTTAAAAACATTAAAAAAAGAGCATGCAATTTATTTTGTGTGATGTTCAATAAATAACAATAATGTTCTAAATAAATAATGTCAAAAATGAGAAGTTTGGATTGAAGTTGTTATTACAGAGAGAGAGTCAAGTACTGAAAAAAAGGTACCGTTGGGTACCGATAGCGAATTCCAGGAACTGGTACCGGTAGTGGTTAAAATGTGAACGGCATCCAACCCCAAGTATCGCTACTGTAGATAACAACATGGACAGCCAATATAGAGGGCTGACGGCATGAACTCGGCACAGGGACACAGGCCTGCCAAGAACAAATGTTACACCGAGGTGAAAAATCACATTAAGTAACGTGAGGTTGTAAACACCTGTACTGGCCCTCTCCGTTCCATCATCATTACTTAATGTGTAATGGATAAGGAGGTCTGGCTGTGAGAAACAACAGGTTTGACGTACCTTGTCAAAACGTGAAAAAGAGAACTCTGTCTCTACTCAATCAGATCCTCATTAGTTTGGGTGATCGTTGGCTGCCGCACAAGCTGGAGAGGAAATCTGCGTATGAAAACACACACACGGACAAACAGGGTGAGATCGAGGGGAGACGCGTCTGTATCATGTTCATTGTTTATCCTCTCTCTTGATAAGAGTTAATCAGTGGTTAGACAATTACAGGGCTGTCTGTCTGAACGGGAACAGGGCCTTTCCCTGGGCTCACTCTTAGGGGATCTGCTTCTCTGTATGCTACTTACGGAGCTCCTCACTGCTCCTCAGTAATCCAATCCAATAAGCACTATCCCTGGTTAACCACTCTCCACAGCCCGGCAGTAATCCGTCTCAAAGATTCTGTGTGGAGGGGGTGTTGGGCAACAATCAAGATTCTACTGTCTTAACAACGGCTTGGCATGTAGGCCTTTTCAGAAAAAGAAACCAATGGGCGACTAATTCTGTATTCATACGGTGTCAGAATTATTGCACCACTTCAGCGCTCTCCCGTGTCGGGGGTGCCAAGACAAAAATAAATAAAATGAAATATTCCCACTTTTCTGAAGAGTTGTTAAATCTGACATTACAAGAAAAAAATCCATAAAAATCTGTGTTGTTGCTAATCATTGACACATGCCTAGCCTGTAATAACCCCCCTCAGAAAAATTTACTTGATATATTGAAAATATTTTTTTTTTAACAATAATTTGTGATGCCATCACACAAACTGGCATTTAACACATTGGTCGCCAAAATCGCTTTCCAGCGTTATTGGCCGCCATGCGTTGTCTGCCAAGATCGCTGTCCAGCATTATTGAGATCAATATTAAATGTTTTCGCCATGGCATTCATAATTCATATATACACCCGCGGTGCTGCAGCTGGACCCTATAGGTGACTGCAACGACGGCTCAATACCGCCGCCTGGTGGATGGTCGGGTGAATTACACTCGCCAACAGGATGTGCCATTCAGTGCATCGATGAAACTCATCCGGCAGTCACATCTCGTTGCGGGACTCCCGACAGACACTATGTACATAATGGATCGCTTTCTAAACTTAATAATCGATATGATTTTGGCGTTTATTGCGACATACAAACCGGAAATGGACCTAGGCGATCGCCGTTGTGTACTTGGGATCTTTCACCGCCAGTCTCATTGGCGCACGGTAAGAGGAATATAACGTTATTTTCAACCCGATTGTGCGTTTCCTTGTTTGCAAACCATCTGATCAATATATCACCCATACTACATAAAGCATTTACTGATGATCGGGGAATTATAAACGACACCCCCCCCCCTTTCCTCCGCGAATGATGAGGCATAATGTATACCGATCATATACATTTGAGTTTTTTGGTGTAGCGTGTATGGGGGGGAAACGGCAATCGATAATCTATATAATGCGTTTGAGCCTATAACTAGCGTTTTTGGAATTACAGCAGAAAAGATTAAAAACACTTATATTCTAGAAGGTATTAACACAACAATGTATGAATGAAAAAGTATAACGTTCCCACATCCTGAACGATAGATAATCGATGTTGAATGGGCCATAGTAATGTCAATATAGCAATCAAATTTAAAAAGTTATAGCCCTGCAAAGAAGGTAAACATCTCCATAGACTTACAGCGCTGGCAGAGAGGGTACTTTGATGGGTACAATGGCTGGCACAGAAAGTGATACAATTCGAAAATGTATTGAATGCGTTTTCTTTTTTTTCTTTTTACAATAATTTGTGATGCCCATCACAAACACTGGAATTTAAAGGGCAAAATTTCATAAATTCCTGCACCAGAATGCAGGAAATTAAGTCTTTGTAACAAAATAATTCCTGGTGGGGGACCCCCACTTAGAAAGTGGCCTGACTGGGGCTATATTTCACACTATATTTCCCAGCCTGAATTATTTCCCCAGTCCGGCCCTGCTTATGTGAGTTGTCAACATGCTGTGTGTGTGTGTGTGTGTGTGCGTGTGTGAGAGAGAGAGAGAGAATGAAGGACATTGCTTCAGAGAGAGAGAGAGAGAGAGAGAGAGAGAGCGAGAGCGAGAGCAAGAGAGAGTGAGAGCAAGAGAAAGAGAGAAATACAGTTTTTCATTTTCTCACTTGCTATGTGAGAAGAATGTTAGTTATTACGTTCTCAATGCCCCTTGCATTGTATGAGTTGTGTGGAAGAGTTTGCTAGTTCTAGTGCTACCCCTTTGTACATTGTGGCTGTGTCTGACAAAAGTTAACAATAAATAATGGTATTAGGAATACATTTGCCTCCTGCGTGAACTGTGCATAGCTGAATACTGTATTTTAACGTCAGTCATATGGTGGTACTTGGAGAGCCAGCTACGTTCTCAGGTGGTACTTGGTGTAAAAAGTTTGAGAACCACTGATCTAACTATAATGTAAGGAATCTCGATCTGCCTGCGTCTGTCTTTCTGTCCGTCTGTCCGTCTGTCCTTTGCCTATCTCGAGAACCGTTCGTCCAATCGGCTTCATGCACGGCAGGTATATTTTCGAGGGCCGAGGGGAGTGCAGTGTCGAATTCGGTACAATTTGGTCCAGGTGGTGATGCTAGAACAGCGCATGTTGTGTTTTGGCCTGTAACCTTTGAACCGTAACTCAGAAACTGAAGATCTTGTTCCTGGCTTCTGTGGGTCCAGATGAATCTATCCATTTTAAGCCACGCCCATTTTCATCCAGATAGAGTTCGAATTTTGTTCAAATCTGTTTTTTCACTACTCCTACAGATTCCGAGCAATTATCAAACCATGTCGAAACATTTTAATGGGTTTTGCTACAGCTGGCCCTCAAAGTCTGCTCAAATGCTGTGGACAGGGCTTATTTCACAAGAAAATGTAATTCATTCATCTCAACAATTTTGCATTCATTTAGTTTGACGGTTATTGAGGGTAAATGGGTTCGAATACGGCCACCAGTGATGTCACCGGGGACATAGAATCCTTGTAAATGGCTGAATTTTTATTTTATTTTTTCCCTCCACCTGATTTTTTAAATGTTTCTCCCCATCCCAATTTAGTCGTTATGCCAATTCCCCCCCTCCCCTACCTGGTTGTTGTGCGCATGTTCCTCCTACTGGTCGGTACAAGGGAACCCTGAAGTCTACCACCTGCTTCCTCCGACACATGTGGAGACAGCCAGTGGCTCTCTTTTCACCTGGCAGCGAGGACTCTCATTGGTGAAGCGTAACGCGTGGGAGGTCACGCTGCCTTCACCATTTCCTGCCTTTTGCTGAGCAGGCGCCCAGACCTGACCTGTAGGCGTCGCTGTCCACAGCGGTAGATTACCACCCTCGACTTCCCTCCCGCTAACTCAGCCAAACGAGTTAGTATGACGATCGGCCCAAGTCGCAGGCAATGCCGACTCCGGGAGTCGAGACCGCAGCCTCTTGCATTGGTGACGAGCGCAATCTCCGCTACGCCATCCGACCGCCCAAATGGCTGCATTTGTATAGCGCTTTTATCCAAATCGCTTTACAATTGTTCCTCACATTTGACCCATTTACAATGTGCCAACCTGCTCATCAGGAGCAATTAGGGGTTAAGTGTCTTGCTCAAGGACACTTCGACACGCTGCCCGGGAATCGAACCGGGAACCTCCGGATTACCAGACGACTGCTCTACCTCCTGAGCCACTGTCGCCTCAGTGTTAATCTTTGTGTTAATATGGTACAACTCTGTGAAATTATGTAAATGAGAAAATAGCAATACCTTGTCTTATAGGGACTGCTGCCTTATCATTTCATTGAGCTGTAATTAACATCATGCTACAATTTGGTTCATATTCAGATTTAATAGGCTAAATATGACTGATGATGACGAAGAACATTGTTATGTATGGTTATGGACACCAGATGATGACAATGGGGGAAACAATTTAAACTAGTAAAATTATTAATAATATGCAAATTTTAGTTGCAGCCCATTTCAAATGATCCAGATTAAATTGAAATGTCTTTAGGTGCAACTGACATGAAGATAATGTTGATTTATAATGCACACTGTATATTCACATGCACCCTTACTGTAAATAGTCTTGCACAAATGCATTTGGTTTGAAAGGTATTGTGCATTAATGACTTTCATCTGTCCTCCTTCAGGGGAAACGGAATCTTTGTGTTAATTAGCCTAGGCCTATTATGCTCAAGAAAATGATGATGTAGCCTAGAGGAAAGACGTAGTTTATTACTGTGTAGTGTGTACTGTGAATAGTTTCTTCTTCGTTTTTAGGAATTGAAATCAAAGCCAAGCATTACACTGAAATACCCATTCAAATCCAACCCACACGTCAGACAAACAAAACATGTGAACAAAAGTAGAGGTCACCGTTTGGCGGCATTACGGAGTTCACCTTTAACACTTTGGGTGCCAAAAACATGTTAATACGTTTCTGGGCCCCGACCGTAGAGTATTTTTATTTAGGGGTGAGCAATATGACGATATTAAATAAATATCGGGTACAGTTCATTAACGATACTTTTTAAACATATCGTGGACATAGTGATGTTTTGCACAAAACCTCACGTCAGTTTCTAAGCCGCTGCGGCTGAGATGAGACTTACGTTAGCGCAGCACTTTCCTCTCTCCCTCACACAGACAAACACTCGCCCAATTTACGTCACATACTCGCACATACACACTCCCAGAGTAGGGATGCACCGAATTAGGGCTGGGCGATATGGCCTAAATATGATATCACGATATTTTCTGACCTTTCGGCGATACACGATACACATCACGATGTTTTTCTTTTTTACCGCAAACAATTCATTATGAGGCTTACCAAGACAGTATGAGTTTGCAAGCTAACATTAAAGACAAAATAAAATACCCATGCATTTAGCATTTTTATATTATATATTAGATTTAGATTATTAGATTATATATTGCATATATTTAGCAATGAGATATTATATGATTTAGATATAAAATATGATGAATTGAAAATGGGGGACCCTGATGTAAACAAGACTAAAGTCTTTCTCTGGTCTGCATCCCCTTAACAATTGTATGTATTGAGCTGTACTGTACCCATTCTGCAATATGTTAATAAAGTTTTAAATCAATCAATCAATAGCATTTTAGCATTTTTATGAAACTACTGTATATATGTATGTCTCTAAATGTTTTGATGAATTGAAAATGGAGGACCCTTATGTAAAAAAGCCGAAAGTCTTTCTGGTACTGTATTGTACCCATTCTGCAACCTTTTAATAAAGTTTTCATTCGTTCATTCTGACGGAAACATAATAATTTTGATTGACAGTCGAGTCTGCCAATTACGTCACAGCGCTTGCACCCGCCCTGCTGTTCTTAGCACCAATCGGCAAGCGCTATTCGTTTTTGACTTCCTGAATGTCCTGTGTGCTGAACATCAACAAAGCTACTAACGTTAGCTCCCTGCGGCCGTCGAGTAGGAGACCAGTGCTCCACAGGATGACTAAATGAGGCATAATGATTTTACTACAACAAATGTTATAATAAAAGCCTTTCCATACATCTGTCTGATTGAAAACTTTATTAACAGACCGCGGAATGGGCATATCTCAGCACGGGCTGAGATATGAACGAGTAACGTGTGGACAGATTGACGAGACACAATCCTCTTGGGCAAAACATCACGATATCCACGATACGTTGAAAAAGTGTATCGTTAATGAACTGTACCCGATATTTATATAATATCGTCATATCGCCCAGCCCTACACCGAATGGGAAATTCTTGGCCGAAAACCGAATGCCGAAAATGATTCATAGAATAGAATTTTTTTTTACCAATGTTGTGGAACATTATGATTATGGAAAAATATATGATTATGGCAAAACTTAACTTAAATAATAAATAATCACTATTATGGGTCCATAAAACATTTATTCAGCACTTCTGAATGCATACAGCACATTAATTCCATCTTTTCTCTGGCTGCCGCGGCGGACATCTGTGCTCTACTGAGCGCACCTTTCTAGTCCCCAGTTGAATGTGCTCTCTTGACTCGGCACAGTAGACGCGCGACGTGTATGCTCGAGAAAGATTATATTATCAACGACAGACAGCGTCAATGTGAGAAACACTACCCCCCCCCCGCCCTCTAGCTCTGAATAATATGCATATTAGATCACTCAGTGATTAACCGCGACGGGCATATAGTAAATAAGGATGTTAAAGACGCATTTATTGGACGCGTTGCGCGCAGAGTTTACATAGAAACAGCGCGACTCCCGACAGCGCGACATCATCACAACAACACGCGTTAGGTTACAGGTTGTTTCTGTATTATATTTTCGGTGAAAAAACTCTTTCGGCCAAAAGCCGAAAGGCCATTTTTTTCCATTTTCGGCCGAAAACTTTCGGTAGCCGAAATTTAGGTGCATCCCTAGCCCAGAGACAGAGAGGCGGTAACTAAGTTAGCCGCTAACTAAGCTAAGCTAACTAACGTTAGCCGCTAACCCTGGAAATGCTCACAGGGGAGTGATCCACAACCAGTTCCATAAGGGGGGTGGGGGGGGGGGGGGGGGGGGTTATATTGATGAGGCTTGACAGAGGTTTATATAATCATCATATTAGCGTGACTATCCATCAAAGGGTTAAATCAAGCATTTTTAAGTGCTTTAGAGGAAATGTCAAAATATCGCAATATATATCGTGTATCGTGATAGAGCAAAAAGATATCGTGATATAATTTAGAGGCCATATCGCCCAGCCCTATTTGTATTCATTATTTATCCAGGGAGCCTGTTGTTACCATAGGGAATGAGTCTGAGGTCGCCAAAGTGCAATACCTGCCGCATCCAGCTAGACGGCGGTATCGAGCACCCTTTGAAACCTTGTATCTTGGCCTGTGCGTCGATCTAATGGGTCCGGGTCGTTTTAATTTTTTTGCTCAAGCTGAGCGGTTATAACGGTCGGATTGAGAAGAATCAAATGCTGCCGATGCATGATGGATTATGTTGGCGACACGATGGACATCAATACTTGGAATCGCGATCAGATAATTGGAATATTCTTTTTGGGGTACATCCTAGTCAAGGTAAGGGCTATGATATCAATCTTGCGTTGATCCAAGCATGTCTTCTTCACCTCGATCCAAACGTGTGTGTAACGTTAGTCCACAACGTATGCCGTTGGTGGCGATCAAAGCATCAATAAACAACCCCCCCCCTTCATGCATTCATGATGAAACATAATACCTATGATATAGATTTGATTTAAGAATAACATCGGGTCCAGGCAAGAAACGGCAACGGTTACAGTATAATACACGCTAGGGCTGTCCCCGACTAAGGATTTGGATAGTCGACTTTGATTGGCCGAAATTAGCAGATGAAGAAAAAGAAATTGAAAAAAAATTAAAAGTATAATTTTTTTTTTTTGTATTGTTCCATTTGGGCTGTGGGGGTGCTTAATGTCTGAAGGAGTCAACGGAAGGTTTCTTGTCCTCTGCAAAAGCATGCAATTGGTCCACTGATGGATACATCTTGATATTTGTCTAGTCTAGTGTGTTCATTAGAATAGATGGGTGAAATCCTCTTTCAGTGCCTCTGTGCCTGTTTTCTTAGGCAGTTAGCCTCTGGTATGCGTGCCATTAGCGCTAGCCACGCTTCTAGGCCTCTTTTCTTTTGGAAAGAATGATAAAAAGAAAAATTAAAAAGAAAAACTTTATTATATATTTTTTTGCATTCGACTAAGAGGTTGGCAGTCGACTACGGCTCCTTTCGATCGATTAGTCGACTATTCGACTAATAGGGGTCAGGCCTAATACACACGCATACGGCTATTCCTCAGCATTTCAGGAATTACCCCAGACAGACTAAAAACACTTATATTCACCACGGTATAACGCGCGAATGTATGCATGGAAAATATATCTCTTTTTTGCATCTTGACCGGAAGAAAGGTGTGGCACCCAATGTGTGACAATATTGTCACAAGGAAAGATGAAATTACATACCTAGGTTCCATCCTAGAGGCAAATCTTTCCTGTGACAAAATGGCATCCAATGTAATAAAAAAAGGTCAACCAACGAACTAGATTCTTGTACCGGATCTCCTCTCTGGTAAACAAGAATACCCTGAAGACTCTGGTAGGAGCACTCATTCAAGGGTACTACGACTATGCTTGCACCTCATGGTACCAAAGCAAATCAAAAGGCGCTAAAAACAAGATTACAAACATCACAAAACAAACTGGTCAGACTACTGCTTGACCTTACTCCTAGAACCCACCTCACCCCTGCCCACTTTAACACTTTGGTTGCCTTGGGTTAAATTAATGATATACCATAGATTGCCAGCGCTATTTGTCTATGGAGAAAGTCCCCTTCTTTGCAGGGCTATAACTTTTTAAATTCTATTGCTACATTGCCATTATTAGGGCCCATTCAAAGTCCTATATGTATTGTTCATTGTGTAGCAACGTTAAACTTTTTCATTCACATATTCATAGTAAAGTATGGTCTAATGTATAAGTATGTTTTCATCTCTTTCTGCAACTTTCTCCAGAACGTGATATATAGCCCCAAATGCATTATATTGATGATGAAATACAGTTTGATGGCAATCAGCGCGATATAAAAGATTCCAACTAGACGTACTTCTAGAAGTTACTACACGTCATCTGATGTTGACCGGATGGGCGAGGGGGCGTTTATAATTCCGTGGGCAGCGTTATACCAATCATCTAATGTGGGTCAAATGTTGATAAAAGCAGTTAGTATCGAAGATGGTAACGTTACACGCTGAAACTCACCCCAGTCTCCGCGCGCCGTTGGGCGATCATCGTCGAGTAGAAATTTTATCATTATGGGATATATTATTACCCGGTCCATCTCCAGCTTGTATAATGGTATATACGTCCAAATCATGTTGTTTATCGAGTTATTGGCAATCGATCGCTATGTAGAGTGACGAGCTAGAATGCCGGAACCTATCCCGAGTGGCCGGAAGCAATACGGACATCTAGCACAACCTCCACTGTGCTTCCTGTTAAGCGGTTGCGCGATCGGCCACCAGATGGCGCTCCTGAACCGCCAGAGAGCTCAGTGGGTCCTGCTGGTGGTTCTCAGGCCAGCGGAGGGACATTATGGATCAGATCGCAGATTTTTGAAATATTGATACAAAGACGACGTACAGCGTCCCCCGGCAACTTTAGCATCGCCAGCAAAGACGTTGTAAATCGTTTTTAGGCAGTCAAAGTGTTAACTACCTAGGATGGCTAGTAGACGACAGAGTACAGCAACTTGCAATGGGCCTGGTCTACAAGATACACTATACAAAAATGATATACTATATAACAAAATTAATAGTTGGTTTCAGGTTGCCGACCGACCCTGCCGATTTAGGTGCGACCCAATATATTTTATGAGTTTAAAAAAAAATAAAAATAAAAAATTCGAATAAAGTTTCATAGAAATCTTAGTCAAACATTTAGTATTATGGATATTAAACATGCTGGCAGAGTACAACATTTTAATTAAATAAAGAAATTCCCTATCCATAGTCGCCGTGGGAAAGAATAAAATAAAAAAAAATAAAAAAAAATTCCCTACCTACCCATGGCCAAACTGACAACCAACCTGAAACCAACTATTAATTTTGTTAGGCCCTAAGGTACCCATTAGGCTTGGGCGGTATGACGGTATTAAGGTATACCAGGGTATTTAGAAATACCTACGGTATTGATTTTCAATACCGTCCGTCACCGTCAAAATCACAGATGCGCTTCAGTTTCTATAACAGTGAAACGGAGTTTTGAGTGTAGTGCACACACTGAGTGTAGTGCACACACTCGCCAGCAGAGGGCGAGACCGCTCTAGTGGAGCGAGTGGGTCACAACGGTGTAATGTTGCGACAGTGCTGTGAAAATACCGTAAAGCGTTGTGACGAGAGCAGTGTTGTTGTGGTCCTTGTGGAGCAATCAGTCTCTTATTATATGTGAACTAAAGAGTACAAGGTTTACACAACATCCCCCACCCGCATTTTTATTGTATTTGTACCGTCCTGTACTATCCGCTGTCAGCTGTTTATCTCTCTCTGTGAGCTACTGAGCTTGAATAAATAGCGTTAGCTCACGTTAGTAGCGTTAGCTCTGCGGCTAATCTTGGATTACCCTGAACTAAATCAATGGCTAGGTTATAAAGCATTCGAGTAGTTTTTACTGCACATAGAAGTAGCCAAACAACGGGAGCATTTCGGGAGCATATGACCAAAACCCAGGCAATTTCTAGCCCTTAAGGAATCAAATAGTCTGCCATGGCTATAGGCTAGATGCTAACGCTAAAACGGTGCGGGCTTCTACCGGTGCGGGACGGGACTATCATTCTGAGAGCTGGCGATGATTTGTTTACTTGGTAACACGTAACACCCCCCCCCCCCCCCCCCCCCGCTGATGAAAATGAAAGTCATACCGTCAAATACCGTGCACCGGGGTATTATAACATAAAGGTTTGCCGGTTTGAAAATAAGGATACCGCCCAAGCCTAGTACCCATGTACATGTCAAAATACTTCCCAAAGGTCAGTGAATACCACGACCACAACACCAGAGGGAGCTCAACAAATCATGTTAAACCCAGATTCAGCTCAAACAAGGGACTAAACACGTTTCGCAATTATGCCACATCAATGTGGAACGCCCTACCCAAAGCTGTAAAGGAATGTGCATCCCTACCCACATTCAAAACCGCTCTTAAAGAGCACCTACAGGGGGCTGCAATTCGAAACTGGCCACCGTAAATGTCCAAACCCCCCCCCACCCCCTCCTAATAGACAGTCTCCTCCCCACCGTATGTATATATTCTCTGCCCACCGTATGTATATTTCTCTCCCACCCACCCACCCACCCCCTCCTAATGTACAGTATCCTCCCCACGGTATGTATATATATTCTCTCCCCACCGTATGTATATTTCTCTCCCACCCACCCACCCCCTCCTAATGTACAGTCTCGTCCCCATCATATGTATATATTCTCTGTTAGGATCTATGGGTAACAGTACTGTATATTTGCATATCGTATATGTATGTCACAAATGTAACAGTACTATATACCTGTATGTCATGTATGTCCCTATGCCATAAATGTCATGATGTCATGTATGTTGTGTATGTCACTATGAATTGAAAATGGGGGACCCTGATGTAAACAAGACAAACGTCTTTCTCTGGTCTGCATCCCCTTAACAATTGTGTGTATTGAGCCGAACTGTATTGTACCTAGAGCTGCCGCGGTATTGATTATTTCCTTACCGCACAAATTTGCAAAATATTTCCTACCGCCGCGTTTTTTACCGCACGTACACAAAAAATTAAAAAAAAAGTTTGAATGCATTTTTTTTCTTTTTTTAGTAGTAGTCTACTCTTTATAGCATATAGCCTGCCTCTAGTCTAAATGTCTATCTTTAGAGGATGACTTTGCAGCATGAATATTGTTTGGGATTCGGCAAGCACGCATTAGTTATTGAAAGTGAAACACGGATGCGCAGTTCACTCGGTGTCGCGGGCACCCCCCCGACCCTTTCTTATTATTATTACTATAAAGTTACTACTTTATAATAAAGGCATTCGTTTTGTGGCATTGACATTATATAGTTATACGTTCAATAACATCAGCGTATTTACCGGACCAAGCAATACTCTATTCATATCTCAGTTCCTTTCTTTGCTCAGAGCGTGCTGAGTTGTCCCATTCTGCGGTCTGTTAATAAAGTTTTCAATCAGACAAGTGTATAGAACGAAGGGCTTTTATTATAACATTCGTTGCAGACAGTAAAATCATTATGTCTCGTTTAGTACTCCTGAAGAGCGATGATAGTCCACTCCGGCGGAGAGTTAAAGCTAACGTTATTAGCTGTTGTGATGAACTGACATTCAGGACGTAAAAACGTGTGACGCGTCTCTCTTCTGACCAATCAGTGGTCTGCAATGTTTCACGTGACTTTTCTGGTACCCAATAGGGTCGCTTGGAACCTCGATAGACGAGTAGGGTATATCTGCAGAGCCGCAAGCCCAACGAGAGGAGGTTAATTTATTATTATTATTATAAAAAACAGCGGTGACGCGGTATTCAGCCTACTCTGCGGTGGCCGTGATGTAACAGCGATACCGCGGTAATGCGGTAATCGCGGCAGCTCTAATTGTACCCATTCTGCAATCTGATAAGTTTTCATTCATTCATTCATTTCACAACCTGATGTGTGTGTTGGATTTTAATGGGTATAGAGGAAGGGTCACTACTGCTGGCCACACCTCAGGCTCTGGAGACATTTGCAGTATAATAAGACTCTTTTGCCTATAGGTCATCATTTGACAACATTACAGATTCCATCTTTAAGTCATTAACTCAATCAGCTCCACGGGTCTAGCCCATCTTTGTTCCTACTGCGCCACCGCTCTAAGAGATAGGGATGCGTGGCGGTGTTTGCAGGGTTATATCTATATTCTATATTATAGCTATGGATACAATACTATGGCTCATTTGACATTAACTATCCATCGTTCAATATGTGAAAAAGAATACCTTTTTTCATGTATATGTTTGCGTGTTATACCGTGGTGCAGGGGTGTAAAGTACTTGAGTAATTGTACTTTGTTACAATACTTAAGTACTGTTTTGGGGGATTTGTACTCAAGTATTATTAGGTTTGTATACTTTGTACTTTTACTCCATTACATTTCAGAGAAAAAAAACATACTTTTTACTTTTTACTCCTTACATTTAAAATGCAGACCTACAAAGTACAAAGTACAAATCTCACAGGTCCAACCATTTTAATTAGTATATTTTAATTGTTTATCTGGCCGTACTAACATTAACGTTATTAATCCTGCAACCGCAGGTAAACAGCCAATCAAATCCCCATCAATGGAAAATGAACCCACCCATACCCATGCTGATTGGTCCTTGTGCAACACTAGAAAGCAGGGACCTTTGATTAAACACCTGCTATCAGAAGAATAGACAGTCAGATCCACATTATGCTGTGGTTAATATTGTGATATTATTCAGGGTACTCCAGTATTCTGTATTTAATATTGTGATATTATTCAGGGTATTCTGCATTTAATATTGCGTTATTATTCAGGGTACTCCAGTATTCTGCCTTTAATATTGTGATATTATTCAGGGTACTCCAGTATTCTGTCTTTAATATTGTGATATTATTCAGGGTACTCCAGTATTCTGTATTTAATATTGTGATATTATTCAGGGTACTCTAGTATTCTGCCTTTAATATTGTGATATTATTCAGGATAATCCAGTATGCTGTGGTTAATATTGTGATATTATTCAGGGTACTCCAGTATTCTGCCTTTAATAGTGATATTATTCAGGATAATCCAGTATGCTGTGGTTAATATTGTGATATTATTCAGGGTACTCCAGTATTCTGTCTTTAATATTGTGATATTATTCAGGGCAGGGTTAGAAATTAACATTTTTTTTCAAGGGCTTTTTTTGCCCCCCTTAATTGATTTTCGGGGGCTTTTTTTTGTATTTCGGGGGCACTGAATTTTTATGATAAACGGTAGGGGTGGGACGGTTCACAAAATGGACGGTTTGGTTCGTATCACGATTTTGGGGTCACGGTTTTCAGTTCGATATACGTTAATTTTTATTAAAAGAAAATGTAACACTCAAATCTAAACATGCTTCTCATTTATTAAAAATAAAATAAAAGGTTTACAGTGTTTACAGCCTTAAATAATGTTTGGCACACAAAGACCGAACTGACTGAAAAATATAGGCTACATTTGTCAAAGTATTAACTTAGTACAAACAAACAATATGCTCAGCCAGCACTAGACTTTCCTTTCTTTAATTAATATAAACACACAAAAACAATGTCAACCATGTTTAAATTCCCTGATTGTCAGTTCTTAATGGAAAGATTCGTTTTCTGCTTGAAATTATTATGTTTCTGTCTACATTTATTTAGACTAACATTATTTAAATATTGAGTGCAACTGTGGTGGATTACGTAATTCGGTGAGTTGGAACTATCTATGGGTTGGCGCCGGGTCCCCACGGACATTTTAGCGTGTGGCACCTTCAGTTCCGGTCACGTTAGGAGCAGTTCATAACATCAACAAGCAGCACGAAAGCGATAATAGTCCCGGTTGGAGTTAGTAAAACACAGTTGTATGTTAGCCTTCTTGGATGTTAAATAAACGCCTATCATTGTCTTTAAACACCCCGCCTTTCAGACTCCCATTTCCTCCTCTGCTACAGTAGCTAGTAGCTACAGTGTTAGCTGTTGTTGTGAAGGGCTAGCTAGCTAACAGCTACAAACATTGTACAAACTGCTAACGCTATGGCAAGATGTGTGTAGGCCTATGTAATGTTAATGGCTATGTTTTTAAAGTCGTAATGAAGATTGATTTATATTGTGCGTGCCATTTTTACACAAACTGACTAGCACCTGGCTGGCTGCAGTGCTGCTGCCTGCAGCCAGTGCAGAACACCGGCTCCGCCAAATGATTTTTTTTATTTGCGCGTCATCTGAACCGTACGATACACAGACGCTCCATTACCGGATAAATATATATAATTAGTAAACTGTCGGGGGCATTAAGTGCCCCCCTTAACTGATTTTCGAGGGCATTTTGTCCATTTTCAAGGGCATTATGCCCCAAGCCCCCGTTAATTTCGAACCCTGATTCAGGGTACTCCAGTATTCTGCCTTTAATATTGTGATATTATTCAGGATAATCCAGTATGCTGTGGTTAATATTGTGATATTATTCAGGATAATCCAGTATGCTGTGGTTAATATTGTGATATTATTCAGGGTACTCCAGTATTCTGTATTTAATATTGTGTTATTATTCAGGGTACTCCAGTATTCTGCCTTTAATATTGTGATATTATTCAGGGTACTCCAGTATTCCGTCTTTAATATTGTGATATTATTCAGGGTACTCCAGTATTCTGTATTTAATATTGTGATATTATTCAGGGTACTCCAGTATTCTGCCTTTAATATTGTGATATTATTCAGGATAATCCAGTATACTATGGTTAATATTGTGATATTATTCAGGGTACTCCAGTATTCTGCCTTTAATATTGTGATATTATTCAGGATAATCCAGTATGCTGTGGTTAATATTGTGATATTATTCAGGGTACTCCAGTATTCTGTCTTTAATATTGTGATATTATTCAGGGTACTCCAGTATTCTGTATTTAATATTGTGATATTATTCAGGGTACTCCAGTATTCTGCCTTTAATATTGTGATATTATTCAGGATAATCCAGTATGCTGTGGTTAATATTGTGATATTATTCAGGATAATCCAGTATGCTGTGGTTAATATTGTGATATTATTCAGGATACACCATTGTTTTTAATATTGTGATATTATTCATGCTGTGATGTGAATGCCGTCCATGTTAGTTTACCTTCAATGGAGAAGTGCATTAAATAATTTTAATGCAAAAAAAAGTGTCCTCTGTTCTTTCATTTCAGCATGGTCTATCACAGAACACGTTCCATTGTGGGCAGAGTGTGTGCTTGGTTTCATTCCAGCCTTGCCTAAACACCAGCTGATGATTTCACTAATTGGCTCACCTCTTCAACTAACTCACCTGGTGCAATGTGTAGTTAAAATGAAAACTTGGCCCACGATGGAATGAGTTTGAGACCCCTGGTCTATCCCTTAAAAAAATTACTTTTACTTTTTAGTACTTAAGTACATTTAAAGGTAGGACTTTTTTACTTTTACTCGTGTGTTTTTAGCCAGATACTTTGACTTTTACTTGAGTCAGATTTTGAGACGGTACCCATACTTTCACTTAAGTATAATTTCTGGGTACTTTTTACACCCCTGCCGTGGTGAATATAAGTATAGTTTGAGTGATCCTGGCTAATTCCAGAAAACGGCACTATGGAGCAAAACGTGAATTCTACTAAAAGCGTTGGCGTTGCTCGCCTGGACACGCTACCATTTCCAAATCAAATACAATCAAATCAAATCAAATTTATTTGTAAGGCCGGACAACACACGTTAATGTCCCCATGGGCCGGACATGTCTTCTTTAAACAAGTCAAGAAGAAAAATCACAATAAGTCAAGAACAAAACAAAAACACCATAAAGTCCAAAAAAAATTTAATAAATGCAACACTCTCAGACATACCCCACGTGAAGGTATGGAAAAACTCACTAACCTAGCAATAGGAAAAATGCACCACAGGCAATGTGGAGGAGAGAAACCTTAGAAGGGCCATTCAAGGGGGGATCTCCCTTTTTAGATGTCGGTGATAGTAGTGTTGCAGTAAAACAGGCGAACAATTCAAGTCAAGTCAAGAGTTATTTGTCACGCGGCATACAAGCATAGAGTGAACTGCGGGGGGTCTTGCCCGCAACGATTGTGCAATAATACAATAATACATAATACAATTAGGGCTGTACCGAATGCTTCGAAGCTTCGATCATAATGTTGACAGTCGAATTCTAAATCATCAACATTCGAATTTTGTTTTTTATAAAAAAAAAAATGGTCTATTCAATCTGTTTAAACCAATGGGGGTTTTCTTCACAGTTGCAGTTAAAGATTAGGCTACACTAATATTATAAGACATCACCATCACTTTTATACCAACCGTGCCCTTATTGGATTATTTATGTTGATGAAACTGATGAGTTATATTCATTAAAGGAAGTTGATTTAAAAGAAAAATACTAATTTAATCAGATGAATCACTTTATTCAAATTGAGGATTCAGTAAAAAAAACAAAAAAAAAACAATTAAAATATATTTTTTTTATAACTTTTTTATAGACATTCGAAGCTTCGTTCGAATACTTCAATCGAAGCTTCGAATGTTAAAAAATGACATTCGGTACAGCCCTAAATACAATAATAAGAATCCAATAGGATGAGAATAAGACATTGTGCAATAATACAAGTAATAAGAATAAGACATAACAGGTTTGTACATGAAGTTTACAAAAAGCATGGTAAGACATGGTAAGACATGCTAAGGTCCTGCGATAGTGCAATACACTGTTAGCTACGGATGAGGCACTGGGTCTTATGTACACTACTATACAATGCTATACTACACAATCTACAGTTATACTATGTGTCCTTATGATAGCTTGCTATCCATCTGTTTACTATACAAGAACCACTCCTGTTCTTGTTTTTAAAGTGACCTTTCATTGTGTAAAGTGACCATGAGTGCGAGCGTGTGCAGCATGTGTGTGTGTGTTCATGCTAAAGTGACTGTGTGTGAGCGTATACAGTGTGTGTGCTTGTGTGTGGAGAGTTCAGTGTTCAAGACTCCGATTGCCTGGGGGAAGAAGCTGAGCCGAAGTCTCTCTGTCCTAGTTGCTGGTGTTCGCAGGCGTTTGCCTGACCGCAGTAGCTTGAACAGGCTGTTGTTGGGGTGTTGAGGGTCTTTCATTATTCTGCAGGCTCTGGATTTGCACCTCTCGTTATATAAGACCTGCAGGGGTGGTAGTGCAATACCCGTAGTACGCTCAGCTGAGCGCACCACTCTCTCTAGGGCCTTCTTGTCCTGTGCCGTGCCGTTTCCATACCAGGCAGTGATGTTTCCAGTCAAGATGCTCTCTACAGCTCCGGAGTAGAAGGACTGGAGTATCTTCTGAACTTCCTTAACTGTCTCAGGTGGTAGAGGCGCTGCTTCGCCTTCTTTACGACTGAGTCTATGTGTGTTGTCCATGTCAGATCCTCTGAGATGTGGACCCCCAGGTACTTGAAGCTGCTCACCCTGTCCACGGTAGCCCCGTTTATCCTCAGTGGTGTGCGTGTCCCCTGCTGTGTTCTCCTAAAATCCACGATCAGCTCCTTGGTTTTACCAATGTTCAGGAGCAGGCTGTTGTCCTGGCACCAGCGTTCCAGTACCTCAACCTCCTCCCGGTAGGCCTTCTCATCGTTGTCAGAGATCAGCCCCACCACCACTGTGTCGTCCTCAAACTTCACTATGGAGTTGGAGCTGAACTTGGCCACACAATCATGTGTATAGTGAATACAGCAGGGGGCTCAGGACACAGCCCTGGGGGGATCCGATACTCAGGGTGATGGTGTTGGAGGTCTAAACCCCCAACCTGACCGCCTGGGGCCTCACTCAGAAAGTCCAGTATCCAGGCGCTCAGAGTGGAGCTCAGACCCAGCTCGATCAGCTTGTCCACCAGTCTGGTGGGGACTATGGTGTTGAACGCTGAGCTATGGTCAATGAACAACAGTCTCACATAGTCCCCCTTCTGGCAGTCTAGGTGAGAGAGGGTGCTGTGCAGTACTTGGGAGACCGCATCGTCAGTGGACCTGTATGCAAATTGCATAGGGTCCATATCGCTGGGGAGGGAGGCACAAATGTAATCCTTAACCAGCCTCTCAAAACATTTCATGACCACAGAGGTGAGTGCCACCGGTCTGTAGTCATTAAGACCTGTTGGGGAGGATTTCTTTGGTACCGGTATTATAGTGAACAGTGGACACCTTGAAGCAGGCAGGGACGCGTGTTGCTTTTTAACAGCGCAGCAGTGCAAGAATGTGACAATTTGACCATGTGACCGCGGCAACGCGGGAGAGCGGCAGTGCGGAAATAGGCTGTCTCTAAGACAAACTCTAACCTTAACCAGCTCCTTAACAGCGCCTAAACTTAACCGTTCTAACCTTAACCAACTCCGAAACAATGCCTAACCTTAACCTTAACCTTAACCATGCCTAACCTTAACCGGCGAAAGAATACACGTTAAAAAAAAATCATGTTAAAAAAAAAAAATCATGGGATTCGAACTAGTCAACAACGAACCGCAGGACCGCTGCTCTGCCAGGTGAGCTGAAGCGCAGAATGAAAATCATGGCGGATTACTTGGGCGGTTACCTAATTTCGCTCGCGCTCTGCCGCTCCGCTCGCTCTGCCGCTCCGCTCGCTCTGCTCTGCGGTTGCCGCGCCTGCCGCGGGGCATGGCGCAGCCAATCAGGGAAAACGCGGAAGCAAAAGCAGCACTGCTGCGCTGTTATTAAGCAATAGGCGGCAGGGACCACGGATTCAGCCAGGGATAGATTAAATATGGTGGTGAACACTGGGGCTAGCTGGTTAGCACAGGACTTAAGTATACGTCCTGTTATCCCATCTGGGCCAGCTGCCTTTCTGGTGTTCACCCGCATAAATGCTCAATGAGTGCCCCCGCCCCCCCGCGGATGCCCCCCCTCCCCTCCACGACGGCCGGCGCGTCAGTGATGTCGTTAGCCGGTGAGCTAGCGTCGCCACTGTCTGCACCAAACCGAGCGTAAAAGGAGTTGAGCTGGTCAGCGAGAGAGGCGTCGGCACTCCCCATTGAGGGGGCACTGACTTTGTAGTCAGTTATCGTCCGTAGCCCTCGCCATAAACCTTGTGTCATTATTATTGTGCCATTTGTGCCTCCATCTTGTCAGCATATGTCCTCTTAGAAAGCTTTACAGCCTTGTGCAGAGTATAGCCTGTAGCCTTATACTCTTCCATGTTTCCTGTCGCTCTGCCCAGGTTATAAGCAGTGGTGAGAGTTTTCAGGGCCGCTCGGATAGTACTGTCAACCCACGGTTTCTGGTTCGGGAAGACACTCACCTTCTTTGTGGGGACAATGTTATCCGCAAGTGTTGTTATAAAACTAACAAAAACATCCGCGAACTCACCGACGCCGCTGGAGCTGGTCTGAAACATACCCCAGTCGACGTCATCAAGTGCGTCCTGTAGCGTGGCCTCTGATTGGTCGGACCACTTCTTTACCCTTCTTTACCTAACGTGACATGACAGCGTCACGTGATCTCTGCCTGTAAGCAGGTATGAGCATAATGGTGTCGTGATCAGATGTGCTTGTAGCTCCCGCTAATGGAGGAGCCGGTACTGCCTTGTACCCGGCTCTAAACGGGGTGTAGCAATGATCCAGCATATTTCCTCCCCTTGTGGCGCAAGCGATGTGCTGGAAGAAGTTTGGCATCACCTTCAGATTCGCCTGATTGAAATCGCCGGCTACGATCATGGCTGCGTCTGGGTGCTTGATCTGGTGGATGTTTAGATGCCCCTGTAGCTCCGCCAGGGTCCTGGCGGTATTCGCTTGGGTGGGATGTACACCGCACCGGCGGTGAATTCTCAGGGGAGATGAAACGGGCGACATTGAATGGACAGATGTTCCATGTCCGGGGAGCATGAACTGGAGAGTATCTTTATCTCCTTTGGGCTTACCCAGCCGTTATTTGTAAGGAGATAGACCACCCCCCTCCAGTGCTCTTACCGGAGGCTTCTGTGCGATCCGCTCGGAAGACGGAGAAGGAATCCGAAGGAGAGACGCTGTGATCTGGAGTTGCTGGTTTCAGCCATGTCTCCGTGAAGCACATGATGTTGCAGTCCCTCACCTCTCGCTGGAATCGAACCCGCGCCCGCAGATCGTCCATCTTATTTTCCAGCGCACGTACATTTGCCAGTAAAATTGATGGAATCGCCAGTCGGTAAGCAGAACTTTTTTGCCTAATCAGGGCTTGACATTAAGGCTTGTCCTATTGTCCGGGACAAGTATAATTAAAAAAAAAAAAAAAAAAAAAAAAAAAATCGGACAAGTATAATACAATTTAACTTGTCCGACTGGACAAGTAAAAAAATAAGAATATATATATATATTCCCCAAATGAATAGTAACGTTATTCCATCTGATCAGAAAGTGCCTGTCTCACAGTGTCACACTGGAAACTCTCAATCTCTGTACGTCAATATTACTTGTCCCGGACAAACGGCGAGCGTCTTCTCAGTGCTTGCTTAGTTGACACTGACAGTGGCACGAGACCCGCGAAAATATCAGAATGTTTAATAGAATGTTTAATAAAAGTTGGTTGTTAGCTGTTGATCTAATGTGCCTATTGTTAAAAGAAATTATTTCAAATAAAAATACAATTATTTATTTGAATGGTGTTATTTATGGCAATAACAACTATACCGCAATAACAACTACCGTAATTTTCGGACTATAAGCCGTGCCTTTTTTCCCCATTTTTCGACCCTGCGGCTTATATAACGGTGCGGAACCGTGCGGCTTATATGTGACTTGACGTGACTAAACCCGAAAATGTAAAAAAATTAATATTGCTTTTTTAACTGCATTGAAATGTTATTTATCTGTTCCCTTATTTGCTAAACTTAATACAACTTGTAAATGAGTTCATTCTTGTTATTTGTCCGATAGTATTGTGTCCCAATGCTAATTACATATGGTAATTAAACATTAAAACACCTGCGGCTTATAGTGCAGTGCGTCTTATATATGTACACATTCAATTTAGCTGCTGCGGCTTATATTCAGGTGCGGCTTATAGTGCGAAAATTACGGTATAACGTAATAACAACTATACAACTATAGGCGTAGACCAGGGTTTAACCCCTGGTCCAGGGCTCTACAGTGCGACCATATTGCTCGCATATGCCCCTAGAAATATGTGTGTGCGAACCGGAAAAATCAATTACTCGCACGACGTGCGAGTGAAGATTACAGCCTCAGTCGTGCTTTTTTTTCTTCGCTGATAAATCGTTAAAAAACGACAAGTCCCACATTGCACTCAAGCCAACGGTCCAATCACATTAGAGTGACGTGACTGGTTTCAAGGGAAATAAAGGAAATTACCAATCGGAAGCTTTCATTTCCTTTTTTACTTCCTGAAAGTCCGCCATTGCGATATGCGAGAGTTTTCCGAGACACAAGTAACATTAAATTAATGTAACTTATTCTAGTCTTACCAATAGCAATAGATTTTAGAACACCTAGATTTATCGATAGCAATATAACGTTAATGCAACTAAACGAATGCCTTGTTTTGTTAATCATAACGTTGATGCAGTAGCGTATGTCGTTGTGTTGGCTGTAACTGTGTACACATTAAAATTGCAATAATCGATTCTAACATTTTCAAATCGATGCAGTTGAATTTTCCCCTTATGCATTGCGATGGGGATTATTTTTCTAGAAAAACAACACTAGCCAAAACATAGGCATTGTATGCATAAAAGGGGCAAAAGCTAAAGTTAAGTGACTGTTACTTTTGTAGCAGTAGTTTGATTTGATAGGGACAGCACATGTTAATGATAATCAAGTACAAAATACAAAATGTACACATGCAGGGTTGTAGCAAGAGCTAATTTACACCAGGAGACAGCAAAACTCTTTCAATAAATAGCCTGCTTAGGGTAAAAGCATTGTGACAATCAATGATAAAAACAACAATAAAAACAAGAAACAAGTTACATAAACTAAATCAGATTAAAAATGATCACAGTTCTGGTTTGCCTTAAGATGCAGTTTAAGATGAGTCTTGAACATGGAGTATGTGGGGCACACACAACTGGTAGGCTATTCCAGTAGTTACCACCTTTAACCCTTTATCTGCCAGGGATTATTCTGATCTTATACCCCTATCTGCCACCACTATAAGTCTATGGAGATGTTCCCCTTCTTTGCAGGGCTATAACTTTTTTTAATTGTATTGCTAAATTGACATTACTATGGCCCATTCAACGTCAAGTATCTATTGTTTAGGATGTAGCAACGTTCTACTTTTTCATTCACATATTCATACTAAAATACGGTCTAAAGTATAAATATGCTTTTATCGTTTTCTGCAGCATTCTGCAGAACGTGATTTATAGCCCTTTATATTAGATCATCAAATGTAGTTTGATACCGATTGACGTCATAATAAAACTTTCAATTGCACAAGGTCCTAAACGTCTTGCCTCATCATCTGCTGGTGACCGGAGGGGGGGGGGGGTTTATAAGTCCGTGGTATGGGCGATATATATATCAGAGCAGATTGGGCGATATATATATCAGAGCAGATTATACGTTTAATAATAATCAAACACGCTGAAACTCACTGCGGCTTCCTCTGACCGTTGGGTGATCAGCGTGGAGCAGAAATATCTCGATTATGGGATGTTGATATATGCGATCCATTTCCAGGTTGTATAATAGTATATACGTCCAAATCATGTTGTTTATCGAGTTATTGGCAACTGATCGCTGTCCAGTAGGGCTGCAACGATTAGTCGACATAATCGACGACGTCGATTATAAAAAATCGTCGACGAGAAATTGTTGCGTCGATTAGTCATTCTTCTCAGGGTTCCAGACAACATCATAACATGATGATCCCATAGCAAATTTTGGACATTGAAAACATTGTTCCCCTGCAGGATGATGATCAGACTAGACACACAATACATTACACACGCACTCCTCTCACTCACACACAGCGATCAGAGTAAGACACACACATACACACTCCTCTCACTCACACACAGCGATCAGAGTAAAACACACACACTCCTCTCACTCACACACAGCGATCAGAGTAAGACACACACATTCACACTCCTCTCTCTCACACAGCGATCAGAGTAAGACACACACACAAACACAAATTACACAGTACACACCTCTCACTCACACAGCGATCAGAGTAAGACACACACAAATTACACAGTACACACTCCTCTCACTCACACAGCGATCAGAGTAAGACACACACACATACACGGACTCCTCTCACACACAGCAAACAAAAGACCTAGAAGTCTGTCTGATCTGACTCATCCCCCTCTCCCCTTACAGCTGTTCCACGTCACCCTCCTGGTCCTGGACCAAGTTACAGCCCCATCAGCCGCGGTGCTGGGGGCAGATGCTGCTAGTTATTTATTTTTTATTATAATTTTTTTAGTTATTTAAAGTACACTTCCACTTTAATTTGTATTATTTAATTTATTTATCTTGTTATGAGTGATTGCTGTATTGTTCTTCAAATAAATTTTCATTTAAAGTGGCTTAAGATCCAAATTCAAATGTTTCATGAGTCATTATTTTAATTTGCTATGGGATCATCATGTTATGATGTTGTTGTTTGGTCCTGACAAGAGTCTCAAAGTCTGGGGTGATGGTAGACAAGCAACTCTGAGGTCATGCTCAATGTCCAATCTGTTCCTCTGCTCTGTCTTCAGCTGGACCAGAGCTGAGAAGCCACTTTCACAAAGATAGGTAGTTTAAAAAATAAAAATAAAAATAAAAAAAATTATATCCTTACATAATTGGTTTTCGATTAGTCGACTAATCGAAAAAATAAGACAGATTAGTCGACTACCAAATTAGTCATTAGTTGCAGCCCTACTGTCCAGTGTGTCGAGCTAGAGTCCAGGGCTCTACACTAACCTTTTTCACTAGGGGCACAGGTGCTCCTAAATGAAAAAATGTAGGAGCACACAAAGAAATAGGAGCACAGTGAAAATATGTCAAGTAACAGTTTTTTTTTTTCAAAAATAAATGTATATTTGTACTGTGCGTGCATGTGCAAACGGGAACGGGACACATCTGTGCAATAGCACGTACCACCAAAGTCACTGGCCCACTGTGTGCGTGTGTGTGTATCATCTGCGTGTGCAAACGGGAATGGGACAGACATTTGAACTATTAATTAAGTGATTAATGCCTACTATGGCAAAGTTGTAGCCAACAACTAGGCCTAATAAGAAAGGCAGTGATATTGAACAAAAAGGAGACACTGGCTTTACAACCAGGGCCATCAGTAGAGGGGGGAGCTGCTAGTGTTGCTCTTTTAGAAAAATAATCCTTTCAGGGTTGCCTATTGAAATACTGTACACCTCCAGTACAGTAATTTGCGTGTCAGGTAGACCATTGATTGACAGTCGATTCTGCCAATTACGACGTCACACCGTTGCACTCTGGCCGTCCGGCGCTGCAGCTGGACCCTATTGCCACACCGCTTGCACTCTGGCCGTCCGGCGCTACAGCTGGACCCATTGCCCACCTCTGCGGTTGATAACGCTAGCCAAGTTAGCTGTACACACATACACAGTGGGCCAGTTGTAGGGGTGTAACAATGCATCGCAATGCATCGATCCTACTTTGCAATATTTACAAAACATGACATTGTTTTCGAACTCTAGCCATGGGGAAATGTTTAGCCAATTCACGTTAAATTTGTATGTCTTCCCTCCGGCTCCAGTGGGTGTAGCTTCGCTAGCTACAGTGGCTACATTGGGTGTAGCCTCGCTAGCTTGGCCAACTTCGCTAGCATGCTGGCTAGCGTCAGTATCTTGGTTAACGTTAACGTTAACCATCACCTCTGTAACATGAGCTGCCTCGCCTGACTTCTCATTCTCCGGTATCTTTCGCGCAAAATAAAAATGAAGGAGCTTCGACATGGCTGTATTATTGTTTGACTCAGACAGTGACGCAGCCGCTGATCATTACTTTCGGTTTCCAGTCGCGTGACCACAGGAAACTACTATGATTGGAACGTTTATGCGGCTGTGAACTGTGAGACTTGTAGTTTTTTAACGATTCTCGCAGCGGAGAAAAAAAAGGACGAATGAGAGGCTGTACTCTGCACTCGCTGGCCCCACTCGCACGCCGTGCGAGTACTTGATTTTGCATGTTCGCACGCACATATTTTTAGGGGCATATGCGAGCAATATGGTCGCACTGTAGAGCCCTGGAGTCCCGCTAACGATAGCGAGTGCCCGGACCGAATACGGATGAGCACCACTTCCGGCGCGTCACTTCCTGTTGGGCAATCCGCCAATCGGCCACCAGATGGCGCTCTTGAACCGTTGGAGAGTTGAGAGGAGATCAACAGGAGATCCCAAGTCTCCGTGGGTAAAATATGATTGCCATCACAGATTTTTGAAATATTGATCTCAAAGACGCCTTGGCGGAGAATGACGTGGAAACTCGTCCTTGGCGAATAAAGGGTTAACAGAGAACACAGTTTTAGCAAAGGTAGTATACCGAAAAGGCACCTTACGGTCCCCTCTACTGATGGCCCTGGTGGTAATGCCAGTGTCTCCTTTTTGTTTAATATCACTGCCTATTTTATTTGGCCTAGTTGTTGGCTACAACTTTGCCACAGTAGGCATTAATGTCTGTAGTTAAAATATCTGTGTCCCATTCCCGTTTGCACACGCAGATACACACACAAGCACACAGTGGGCCAGTGACTTTGGTGGTATGTGCTATTGCACAGATGTGTGTCCCGTTCCCGTTTGCACATGCACGCACAGTACAAATGTACATTAATTTAAAAAAAACTCTGTTACTTGAAATATTTTCACTGTGCTCCTAAATATTTTTGTGTGCTCCTAAATTTCTTTGTGTGCTCCTAAATTTTTTCATTTAGGAGCACATGTGCTCCTTGGGAAAAAGGTTAGCGTAGAGCCCTGTGGTCGTCAAGAAAGAGGGGAGATGAGAAAGATGAGCTGGTGCTGATGGGGAGTGAAGATGAGCTAGAGGACTAGGGATGGGTACCGAATTCGGTACTTTTGAGGTACCGAACCGAAACACGTCGGTACTACCGAGTATCGAATCAAGTGAGAAACCGGAAAAAAAATAATTTTTTTTTTTTATTATTATTTTTTTTTTACCTTTTTTTTTTTTTTTACTTTTTTCTTTTCATGTCAACGTTCACACGCACAATATATGCTTACCTAGGATTTGACTTGATTCAACAACAAAGCAGTCGGAGCAATGACAAGCCGAAAACTGTCGAAATTGTAGTTATTTGAAGTTTTGATTTTTTTTTACGACTGAGGTAGGTAAATTAAATTTCGACAGTTTTCGGCTTGTCATTGCTCCGACTGCTTTGTTGTTGAATCAAGTCAAATCCTAGGTAAGCATATATTGTGCGTGTGAACGTTGACATGAAAAGAAAAAAGTAAAAAAAAAAAAAAAAAAAAAAAAAAAAAAAAAAAAGTAAAAAAAAGAGTAAAAAAAAAATTATATATATATATATATTTTTTTTTTAAAGTACCGAAAAAAGGTACCGTTGGGTACCGGTATCGATTCACAGGTACCGGTACCGGTACCGGTATCGGTTCAAATGTGAAAGGTACCCATCCCTATAGAGGACTGATCATAAAGTATATACCCCACACACACTGTGTAAGTTATTAAATCATAATAATTGTCCAATTCTCTTGTCGGTTTTATTAATAGGCCTTTATTTTCACAAGTACATTTCGGACAAGTAAGTTTAGCTTTCGGACAAGTAAAATATCTGAGCCACTTGTCCGTAATTGTAATGTCAAGCCCTGCTAATTCTGATTCCGCTTCTCCTTCCCCTGTGCTTCCGTCTTGTCCTGCTGCCTTTCCCTTTGTCCTCTTCTTTGTCTCTGTCCCGCCTGATCTCCGATGGCCAGTCTTGGCAAAAAGTGTCATTAAACTCCTCATCGAGTCCGGAGTTTAAGTCCATAAATGACTGGCGGTCGTACGACGTCCATCATCCATGCCAGTGTGGTTTTTATAAAAAAAAGTATTATTTGCACAATCGTTGCGGAGCAAAACCAACGGCGACTGACCTCGGTCACGCAATTGGTAAGCATGCACTCATATGAGTAGTAGGGATTGGTACCTTTCACATTTGAACCGATACGGTACCGGTACCTGTGAATCGATACCGGTACCCAACGGTACCTTTTTTCTGTACTTTAGTCTCAAGAGATTTTATTTACCTACCTCAGTCGTAAAAAAAATCCAAACTTCAAATAACTACAATTTCGGCTTGCCATTGCTCCGACTGCTTTGTTGTTGAATCAAGTCAAATCATAGGTAAGCATATATTGTGCGTGTGAATGTTGACATGAAAAGAAAAGGTAAAAAAAAAAAAAAAAAGGAAAAAAAAAAAATCTGTATCTCACTTGAATCTATACTCTCTAGCAGTGTTGGGAAAGCTCACTTTCTACATGAACTAGTTCAGTTCACAGTTCACAATTTTTTAAATGAACTAGTTCAGTTCATAATTCAAAATTTTTAACTAAAGTTCATGGTTTCAAAAATGAACTAATTTAGTTCTTTTTAGTTCTTTTTTGAAAAAAATATTTATATAGATTTTTCACTTAGTTACTTACATTACAAAAACACACATTGGGACAAGGGGGGGGGGTTCCTCCAGTTCATCTCTATGCCATCATCCACCCCATAAGCAAGCAAAAACAAAAGAAAAAGAAAAAGAAAAAAGGAAAGCAAACCAAGACAGGCACTGTACAGTATTGCACTTGCCTCGAGCCCATTCACATGTAGACATACATATATTTATTTATATCCTGGGTCTGCCCATACAATGGGGCACTGGGCCTTTAGAAGGATCCGAGACATTTCAGCAGGAAAATAGTCTATAGTGGGGCCCACACCTCCTGAAAGGAAGCGTTGTTGGCTCTATGCATTGCACAGTGTCTTTCATGGGGTAGCACACCGAAGATCTCTCTATACCACATTTGTAAAAATGGAGGCTTATCCTTAATCCAGTTTATCAAAATGCATTTTGGGGCTGAAAGTAGAAGTTTATCAAATAGTTTGAATAGTAAAGGGTGTCACCCCTCCTACCCAACCACCCCCCCCCCCCCCCCCCCACCTCCAATGTACAGTCCCCCCCCACCTACCCAACCTCCTCCAATGTACAGTTTCTACATCAAATGTATATACTCTCTTTTCTGGACTCTTTTTGTATCACAAACAGTACTGTATTTGCAAATCTGGTATGTCATAAATGTATAGATGTAGCAGTACTGTATCTGTATGTCATGTTATGTTATGATGAATTGAAAATGGGGGACCCTGATGTAAACAAGACAAAAGTCTCTCTCTGGTCTGCATCCCCCAATTGTATGTTTGATTGATTGATTGATTGATTGATTGATTGAAAAGTTTATTAACAGATTGCAGAATGGGTACAGTACAGCTCATATACAATTGTTAAGGGGATGCAGATCAGAGAAAGACTTTCGTCTTGTTTACATCAGGGTCCCCCATTTTAAATTCATCATAACATATATGACTGAGCTGTACTGTACAGTCTGTACCCATTCTGCAATCTGTTAATAAAGTGTTCAATCAATCAATCAATCACTTGGCCCCAGAACCTGGATAAACACTTAGATTCCCAAAAGTAGTGATAGACTGTAGGTACTAGGGATGGGTACCTTTCACATTTGAACCGATACCGGTACCTGTGAATCGATACCGGTACCCAACGGTACCTTTTTTCGGTACTTTAGTCTCAAGAAATTTAATTTACCTACCTGAGTCGTGAAAAAAAATAATCCAAACTTCAAATAACTACAATTTCGACAGTTTTCGGCTTGCCATTGCTCCGACTGCTTTGTTGTTGAATCAAGTCAAATCCTAGGTAAGCATATATTGTGTGTGTGAACGTTGACATGAAAAGAAAAAAGTAATTTTTTTTTTGGTATCTCACTTGATTCGATACTCGGTAGTACCAACGTGTTTCGGTCAACTCCTGAAAAGGGGGTCAATGTCAGACCTTGCAATCAAAAGTTAGGGGGCGCACTGAAATTATGGCAAGGGTTATTAGCCCCCTAACTTTTGATTGCAAAGTCTGACATTGACCCCCTTTTCAGGAGTTGACCTAGAGCCCACCAAGGTCATGTATATCAAGTTTGGTCAATGTCAGACCTTGCAATACACTGTAAGGCACTGTAAGGCTACTGTCCTGCCTCACTTCCAGTGATGAAGCTAAGCTATGCTAACGGAGCGTCTATTCCCAAAGCTAAAATGCACGCACAGAGACAAAAAAGGTATGTATCTTCTTGTCTAACTCCAGGGAAGATGTTAAATAAGCTAATTTCCCAAAATGTTGGAGTTCCCCTTTAAACTTAAACATAACATATATCAAAGTGTTTGACTTAACCATAACATGAAAGTGCTCGACTTAAACTTAAAAAGTCTTGTAATGTAACATACAAAATAACTCGAATCAGAATAGAATATTTTTTTTTATTAAAATAAATCATCATCATTTAGAAATGAGATTGCATAGGTCTATGAATCGAGATCACGATTTTTTTCCAATCAACTACAGAAAATAGGGATATTTTGTATATGCCAGGTGTTCAATTTGAGACAGCTTGTTATTTTTTTTTATCCACTTTCTCCTTATTTTCAATTTTTCTCCCATCCCATTTCGCCAGTATGACGGCCGGTCCAAGCCGGAGGCAATGCCGACAGCCGGATTTGAACCCGGTGTCTCTTGCGTTGGTGACGAGCGCAATGTCCGCTGCGCCACCCAGCCGCCCCCTTGAGACAGCTTGTTCAAAGACATTCCCATAACGCCGGCCTGGCCCAGTGCGGAGCCTCGATTTCTTTCATTGCAACTCTCAAAGAGATTTCACATTATTGACCACATGCATCCCTAATTCACATGTAATTCTGATGAGCCTCTGCAAAGCATGGGCCCATTCATCTCCGGAGGGCAAATTACTGACACTTTTCCTTCACAGTTGGCTGGTTAAAGAACTATGATTCTCTTTGAAATCTGCTACTAGTTAAATCCAAATCTTCAGACTTGGGACATCAGATACAGTCCCTGTGGATTTCTAAGTTATCTGGTATGAAAATCCAAGAAGAGTAGCCTGAGAGAGAATCTAGGACACCGTTATTATTACCTATTACTATTTATCTTATGGACAGCAACGGCACAGCACTGTGTCATATTGTGGAATATTATAAATGTTATTAAATAAAATAAACAAATGGAACATATTTCAAACCATATAAGGGGTAAATTAATACACAGATAAATTATACAGATTCATAAACATACTAAATATTAGGCCTGATGGTTGAAGAGCAAAACCTCCTATCCGAAAAATGCACTTAAATTTTTTTTTTTTTTTGAAAACATGTTTTCTTGCAGAATGCTATTTTTTAAGGATACCCAATACAATACACTGTTTTTGGACTATATTATGTGTTAACAATACAGATAGGAGGTTTTCAGGCATCATAGCAGCATGGGGGAAGGGGGGGGGGGGGGTACAGGTAGTAAAAACAACACAAGCAGTGTAAACAAATAAGTCAATATAATTTACTATCTAACTGAAATATACAGTATTCACATCTGTGGTGTTATGGGTAAAATAGGACCCGGCAGAGAATATTGATTGTTGATTGTATGGCATGATGCAGCATTGACAAGTTGTGGGTAAATACATGGTAAATGGTGCCATTTTTTATATATCTTTAATTATTGTCCATCTAAGCACGCCATTTGACATTGAATTGTGAGAGACGATCGTTGAAAGTTTACATAAAAGGGCACATAGGTTTGTCTGAGAGTCCTGGCGGACCATCTGGTTTCACCACGGGACAGTTGTTCCTCCTTCTTAGAAAGAGCGCAACTTAAAGTCTGTGAGTTGAGAGAGAGAGAGAGATGTCTAGATGTCAACCTCCGTCTGAATATCAGTGGTGGTGAGTGACTCATCTTAAACTAAACTACCTGCTTTATAAATATATAGATCATCATTATCAAAGGCTAGTTTGACAGCAAATGTTAGATGTAAACATTTATTATTATTCTCATTTATTTTTAATAATGTAAAATAAATAAACTTTTACAAGCAGAAGCCTATCTTGCAGGATTAACTGCAAGGACTTTGAATTCCTGTTTGAATGGTAGCTCATCATAATGATGATGAAGACAAGAGGGGTCGCCTGTAATTTAATTTCCTTGTCATCCGACAGCTGGTACCCCCATTAAGACTATTTATACTCAACCTTATTAGTAGGGAAACATGAAGCACAAACAATTCAATTCAGGCCTCCAATGTGTTTGCCATGCATAGATTAATTTGTGGTGGCAATATCAGGCCCACAGCAAATACATTTCCCAAACAGATACAACAATAACACGTCTAGTCTTTCCCGCTCGAATACACCGATTCATACCAAATACACTGATACCGGTATTCATACCAAATACACCGATACCAGTATCCGTACAAAATACACAGATACCTGTATCCGTACAAAATACACTGATACCAGTATCTATACCAAATACACCGATACCAGTATCCATACCGCCAGGGTTCGAAATTAACGGGGGCTTGGGGCATAATGCCCTTGAAAATGGACAAAATGCCCTCGAAAATCAGTTAAGGGGGGCACTTAATGCCCCTGACAGTTTACTAATTATATATATTTATCCGGTAATGGAGCGTCTGTGTATCGTACGGTTCAGATGACGCGCAAATAAAAAAAATCATTTGGCGGAGCCGGTGTTCTGCACTGGCTGCAGGCAGCAGCACTGCAGCCAGCCAGGTGCTAGTCAGTTTGTGTAAAAATGGCACGCACAATATAAATCAATCTTCATTACGACTTTAAAAACATAGCCATTAACATTACATAGGCCTACACACATCTTGCCATAGCGTTAGCAGTTTGTACAATGTTTGTAGCTGTTAGCTAGCTAGCCCTTCACAACAACAGCTAACACTGTAGCTACTAGCTACTGTAGCAGAGGAGGAAATGGGAGTCTGAAAGGCGGGGTGTTTAAAGACAATGATAGGCGTTTATTTAACATCCAAGAAGGCTAACATACAACTGTGTTTTACTAACTCCAACCGGGACTATTATCGCTTTCGTGCTGCTTGTTGATGTTATGAACTGCTCCTAACGTGACCGGAACTGAAGGTGCCACACGCTAAAATGTCCGTGGGGACCCGGCGCCAACCCATAGATAGTTCCAACTCACCGAATTACGTAATCCACCACAGTTGCACTCAATATTTAAATAATGTTAGTCTAAATAAATGTAGACAGAAACATAATAATTTCAAGCAGAAAACGAATCTTTCCATTAAGAACTGACAATCAGGGAATTTAAACATGGTTGACATTGTTTTTGTGTGTTTATATTAATTAAAGAAAGGAAAGTCTAGTGCTGGCTGAGCATATTGTTTGTTTGTACTAAGTTAATACTTTGACAAATGTAGCCTATATTTTTCAGTCAGTTCGGTCTTTGTGTGCCAAACATTATTTAAGGCTGTAAACACTGTAAACCTTTTATTTTATTTTTAATAAATGAGAAGCATGTTTAGATTTGAGTGTTACATTTTCTTTTAATAAAAATTAACGTATATCGAACTGAAAACCGTGACCCCAAAATCGTGATACGAACCAAACCGTCCATTTTGTGAACCGTCCCACCCCTACCGTTTATCATAAAAATTCAGTGCCCCCGAAATACAAAAAAAAGCCCCCGAAAATCAATTAAGGGGGGCAAAAAAAGCCCTTGAAAAAAAATGTTAATTTCTAACCCTGCATACCGCCACAGTCCAATTTGTCCCGCGGCCCGCCACAGTTTTATAATGAACCGCCATTTTTTATTTATTATTAAATTATTTTATATTTTTAAATATAAAGTTTGCCAATAGGGATGCATCAGTAGTATTGGCAGTGGTAGTAGTCGTAATAGTAATCCAGTATATGTTTTTATTTTCTAAAAAAGAAACCAGTTCAACACAGGTAACCACTTTTGCTTAATTTCTTTGATGGCTCAAATGTATGCTCTATAGTCCAGTCATTATAGGCCAGAATTAGGCTAAACCTAGGACAAATTGCAACATTAGCAAACTCAACTGATTTTGTATCCTCAATATGTCTTTAGTGAGAGAAAAAAAGTCCCAAGGAATCCCATCATGGGAAATGTGTTTTTTTTCAATGTACTTGATTGCTGGCAGGATCACTGACGAGTCGACACTGTCTTTCAGAGATTGTGACGTGTTCAAATTTTGAGGTAGCTCAAAAGTAAAGATACCATTTGATTCTAGACAACCTCGGGTTTCCAATGAGACCAACCATGTCATGTTACCTCATTGGAAAGGGGGCTACATACCTAATTATTCAAAGTTAAGACGATTTTTTGGGGAGGGAAATATGGCCATCACCATTTTTCAAATGGTCCCTTGGCCTTCTACCTCAATATATGTTAATGGAAATGGGTTACATGGGTACCTACAAGCCTCCCCTATACAGACATACCAAATTTATGTTAAGCCCATGTAGTTTTGTGCAAGAATCATGTAGTGTTTTGCATGCTGTACAAATATGTAGTTTCCGCCTATTATAAAAAGTATGTAGATAACATAGTTATGTTAGTATTGGCTGAGCGTCCCGCTCTGAGCCTTACGAGATACTCTGTGATACATATTGTATCTCCCACGAATAAAAAACACATGCACCCCACCTGTATGGGGCCCCGCCCCTAATGGTGGCCACCACCCATATAACCATGACCCTGGTCATGAAACACCCTTCCTCGCCAAAAACCCGTCCCAGGAAAAGATCCCTCAAGAGGGAACTCAGGGCGCGCAGAGCGGGACGCTCAGCCAATACTAACATAACTAGGTTATCTACATAACCTTTCGTTATGTGCCGTATTTGCTATCGCGTCCCGCTCTGAGCCTTACGAGATAATGGGGAAGAGCGGGCGCGAGACCCGACAGATGTACCCCCTGAGGACCCGTAAGCCCACATCAAGGGGTGCGGGGAGCCCTGTCACCCCATCCTTCCTAATGAAGGGGGGGCGCAGTCAACTCCACCCGAATGCGAACAAGAGAGAGCCAGAACCCCTTGAACACACCGTACAGGCGGAACCACGTGTGACCCAACACACTGTGGCCCAACCTACACACTCCTGCTACCCGACCAAAGAACGGGAAGCAGAAAAGGCCACAGACCCCAGAACCGCCTGGGAGACAGAACCCCCGGTCATGTCCATGAGGTAAAACCTTACAAAGGGGCCCGGTGAGGACCAAGAAGCCGCAGCACAGATGTCCTCCACCGAGGCCCCACCCAGGAGAGCGGCAGAGGCAGCCACCCCACGAGTGGAGTGCGCCCTGACGCCCCCAGGGGGATCCCGCCCAGCCAACGTGTAGCAGAGGGCAATACCCTCGCACAACCAATGGGACAGGCGCCGCGTCGACAGTGCCTTACCAGCACGATCCCCACCGTAACAGACAAAAAGCTGGTCGGAAACCCTGAAGTCCTGAGTACGGCTGAGGTAAATCCCCAAAGCACGGACTGGACATGACAGGTGAAGGCCCGCATCTAACTCACTAGCGTGAGGAGGAGGACGAAACGCCTGAACCACAATATCCCGGGAGCGGAAAGAACTCCGGATATTCTTAGGCACAAACGCAGGATTAGGTCGCAGAGTGGCACCGCAATCGGTCCGAAAAGACAGGCACTCTGGACGTACCGAGAGAGCACAGAGCTCACCCACGCGCTTAGCGGAAGTGACAGCCAGTAGGAACGCGGTCTTGAAAGACAGCCGTCCCAACGGCGCCTGCTCGAGCGGCTCAAACGGGGCCAAGGACAACCGACCGAGGACCAATTGAAGATCCCAAGTCGGAGCCAAGGAGCGTCGCCCCGGCTTAATGCGTCGAGCGCCAAGCAGGAAACGCTTCACAAGAGGGTGGCTGAACAAAGCAGTCCCCTCAAAACCCTCATGACAGGAGGATATAGCAGCCGCATATACCCTCACTGTCGAAGCCGACAGCCTATCAAGAAGAGACTGGAGATAACCCAGAACAGCATCCAGGGGACAGGAGACTGGGTCCCAGCCCCCCCCCTTACACCAATCCTGGAACACACGCCACCTGCCCGCGTAAACCGCGACAGTGGAGGGAGCAAGCGCACACCGGATGGTATCAACCACCGCGGGATCCATCCTCACCAGACTCACCCTCTCACCAGCCACACCACCAGGCGTTGACCCAACACCGGAGGCTGGAAAATCACTCCGTCGTGCTGCGAGAGGGCCGTCGCTGACCACGGAATGACCCAAGGAGGAGCGATCAGAAGCTGGATTAAGACCGGGAACCACACCGACGTGCCCCGGTCCGGCGCAACCAGGATCACCGTCCTGCGCTCCCTCCGTATCCGCTCCAACAGCTGACCCAACAGCTGCACAGGAGGGAAGGCGTACAGAAGCCCGGGCGGCCATGGAAAGGTCGAGAAGGCATCCACCCCCAAGGGGGGACGATCCGCTCGCCTGAGCGAGAACCACAAGGGGCACTTGTGAGAACGTCGGCACGCAAACAGATCTACTGATGCCACCCCGAACCGATCCCAAATCTGTCTGACTATGTCGGGGCGGAGTTCCCACTCGTCGTGACGAGGACCGCCCCGAGACATCACATCCGCCACCACATTCTCCGTACCAGGAACGTGGAGCGCCCGCAGACTGCGCAGCCTGCGGGATGCCCATAGCCACAGCTCGCGCGCCACCCCGAGCAGGCGGGCGGAACGAGTCCCACCCTGCCTGTTGATATACGCCGCCGCCGTCACATTGTCCGTCCTGACCAAAACGTTTCTGCCCACCACCAGGTGGCCGAGCCGTTTGAGGACCAGGAGAACCGCCTTCAATTCCAACACATTGATATGCAGGACAGCCGGGTCGGCATGACCCGTCCAGCTGCCCCCCACAACATGGAACCGCAACGCCCCTCCCCAACCTGTGAGAGAGGCGTCGGTGAAAACCGTGACGTGGGAGCCCCTGCCGCCCATGAGGACCCCCGCGGAGAGGATACCCAGCCTCCCCCAGTAAGCGAGATCCCCCCATATCGACAAAGGAACCGTCAACCGTCTCCCTTTGCCCCACACCGGATCTATTCTCAAATAGAGAAACCACCTCTGTATCCGCCTCATAAAAAGGAGGCCAAGAGGAACCACCGTGTGGGCCGCCGACATAAGGCCTAGCAGGCGCATCACCTGCCGCGCCGTAACCGTCCCTCCCGGACGGAAACCCCCGAGCGCGTGATGGAGAACCCTCCGACGCTGCTCCGAGAGGGTCGCAAGCATGGGCATCGACCTCAACGTCAAGCCCAAGTACTCCACCTGTTGACTGGGAAGAGGGGTACTCTTCTTCCAATTCACAGCAAAACCCAGGTCGGTGAGGAATTCCACCACCAGCCGAGTATGAGACCTGGCAACCTCCTCCGAACGGCTGAAAAGCAGAATGTCGTCGAGATAAAACAGGACCCGTATCCCCCGACGACGTAAAGGCCCCAGAGCAGCCGCCACGCACTTGGTGAATGTGCGGGGAGCCAGAGAATAACCGAACGGCATCCTCTGGTACTCGTACGCTACGCCCTGAAAAAGGAACCGTAGGAACTTCCTGTGAGGAGGGAAAATGGGTATGTGAAAATACGCATCCTTCAGGTCTATGGAGGTGAACCAGTCCCCCCTCCTGACAGCAAGCAGAAGGAGTCGGACGGTCAACATCCTGAACGGTCTCGCTACAATCAACCGATTGAACACGGACAGATTCAGTATAGGTCTGACCCCCCCAGTTCTCTTGGGCACCAGAAAATAAGGGGAGTAGACGCCTGACATTGCGTCCTCTCTCGGGACCACAACGACGGCCTGCTTCGCCAACAGAGATTGGATCTCGTCGGCCAGGGCTGTCACTGCGTCTGACCCTGACAACAGGGTCGGCACCAAACCTGAGAACGGAGGATGGGGCTGCGCAAATTGCAAAACCAGCCCCTCCTCTAACGTTCTCCTCATCCACTGATTCAAGGGACATTCCCGTCGCCATATGTGAACATAATCCCACAGTGGCCCCGCCGTCAACTGCCGCTGGGCCGCAAGGAACAGCAGATAATTGGCCCGGTCCCCCCCGTCGTGCAAAGCAACCAAGGGAGGACCCCGACAGAAAGGGCCGGTTTGATACGGGAGGAGCGGTCATCAAGCTTGTGGACACACACTCACCCCCTGAACACCCCTCTAGCACACGCTGAGGAGACGTTCCGCAGCCAGACACGCAAGGCCTGAGGACCCCATGGACTCCTACACGCCGAAGCCCTGCAGTGATATTGCTACCACCCGAATCACGCCAGCCTCTCCTTTGCAGACCACTGCCGGTTTGACGGGAGTGGGAGGCAACAGCGCGACACCCCGCCTGGCGAGGGCGAAGCTGGGGTAACCCCTGCTGAGCTTTCAACAGAAGAGGCACCGAGTCCCCCTGCTGACCACTGAAACTAGTGACAGCTGTAACACCAGGTTCCACCCACCCACAACCTGCGGTGTAGGAACCACGCGACGACGGAACATTCTCACGGACAGACCCAGGCTCAGCCATCAACTGGGTGTCAGCCCCTGTCTCCATGAGAAGCGAAGAATGGGGCCGCATACGCTTCAAAGAAGGTTTGCGGCCCGCAGCCAAAGGAACACACTCAGAGCCCCGCTTCTGAGGGTAACAGAAAGCGGACTGAACGGGGAGCGGGCTGCTCGCGGCAAAATGACGACGGGGTGGTTTACCAACCCCGAAATCACCCAAAATGGCCGATCCCTCGGCCGCCAAGACTGTCGGCCTCGCGATACCCTGTCGATTCTCCAACCAGGGCACCACTGGCGGGGGAAACATGGCCGCCTGTCGAGGACCTCGCCACAGTCGTTGACGAGATCGTGCTCCCACCTCTGGCTGCACAGCGTGAGGCGGTGTAGGACCCGAATCAAAAACCGCCTGCGCCTCCACAGAACGCCCAAAAAGACTATCTGTGGAAAAAGGAGTCGTGAGGAGAGAAAACCTATCCTCTTCCCCAAGAGGAGACTGCTCCAACCAAAGATGCCTAACAACCAAGGTCGATAGCATCCGAATCCTCCCCGCAGTTATAGCTTGCTTGCGAGTCAAGATCTCTATAACACCACAAACATGAATCATATTCACAGTGTCGGTCGGACCCAAAGACCTACAACCCGACGCCATCTCGGATAGGAAAGTAGCCAGCTGAGCCACAACACTGGCCGCCGCTAAATGCCATCCTGCAGCAGTATACCACTCATTCGTCCATACTGCCAGTGCCACCCTCCGAGCCGACATGCTATCAAGCAACGGCCGGGCGGAACGTCATTCATCCCCGCCTGGGCACAAACAAGAAGCTACCTGGCTACTTAGCCAAGGCACCCCCGGGCTGCACCCCGTCGTCAGCCCCTTCACCCGTAAAAAAGGTAAATAGAGCTCAGCGAACCTCCCCCCACCCACCACCGACTGACCTTCATCAATGAAGCTGGCAAGAGGAGGGAAAAGCGGAAACCCGCGGCGGGGATTATTAGACATTCCAGCGTCAACATCAGCGTCAGCAGAAAAAGCAGCAGTAGCATTAGCATTAGCAAAAGCATCAGCATTAGCGTCAACAGCATGTTCCAGGATCGCCAAGACATCGCCCACTACAGTGGAACGATCGCCAAGCCGCCCCGGCCCTGGTGCCGAAACATACTCCACAGCACGACCAACACCGACATCGACGCCTACCGACACAGACCTCACCTTTGTACAAGCCGACCCGTTAGCCAAACCTTGTACGCTGCCCCTCGGTCCGTCGCCGTCAGCCGAGGAACCACCAGCACAGGTCTCATGCGTCGCCGAAACAAGTTCCGGAGAATCCAGGGAAAAACAACTCTCCGGTAAACCCTCAACATTATTAATCTTCCTAAATCTTTTCATTCCGCTAGCTCGTATAGTGCACGCATCCAATACGCTGGGACGAAAACAGAGGAAGGGTGTTTCATGACCAGGGTCATGGTTATATGGGTGGTGGCCACCATTAGGGGCGGGGCCCCATACAGGTGGGGTGCATGTGTTTTTTATTCGTGGGAGATACAATATGTATCAGAGAGTATCTCGTAAGGCTCAGAGCGGGACGCGATAGCAAATACGGCACATAACCCCATCTCCATGGACCTATCCCCACGGACATAAACCCTTGAGCCCCATCCTCGTGGACTGAGCTCCACAGAGCCTATCTACTAATATTCCAAGAAGAAAAAAATGTCTTTATCAAATGTTTTGATTAGTTCTGGCGTGTATGCTAATTGGTGCATATCAAATAAGATGTGTGATTTGCATGAGTAAACAGAATAATTCAATGAAGTTGTGATTGACTTTTTTTCTTGTCTTTGTGTGTGTAATCAGCTTGTGAGTTTTTATAGTGATATCTAAAAGTAAAATTTTCACCACTATGTTATAACAGGCATTTCTCTATATGAATATATATAGGTCGTTTTCAAAACTTTCCCATGATGGGATTCCTTGGGACTTTTTTTCCCTCACTAAGGACATAATGAGGATACAAAATCAGTTGAGTTTGCTACTGTTGCAATTTGTCCTAGGTTCATATAATGACTCGACTACTAGTGACGCAGTGCTTCCCAATCCTCTCCTCGAAGCACCCCAGCTGTTCCATATATAGTTAAATTCCACCACCAGCACACCTGATTCAACTTAACAAGCCCTTTATTAGTTGAATCAGGTGTGCTGGTGGTGGAATTTAACAGATACATGGAACGGCTTAATACTTCGAGGAGAGGATTGGGAAGTGTGGTGGATTTTTGAAATTACCCTTCACAGAAGCACTGCTAGTCGATTTTGTGTTTTGAGCACAAAGTTCATCATAGATCGGCCTCTTTATTTTGCTCTCAAAGTGGTGCACCAGATTGATGCATTTAACTTTAAAATGTACCAAAAAAAACAATTACGGGGAGCATGCCCCCGGACCCCCCTAGAGGGTCCGAGGTTCACCCACCACAGTCTCACAAAATCCTGTGGGAAACACTGGTCTGGTATCCATAACAAATACATCAATACCAGTATCCGTACAAAATACACCGATGCCAGTATCCATACCAAATACACTGATACCAGTATCCATACCAGATACACCGATACCGGTGTTGTGCCAAAAAAAAACTGCCTGCCGAAAAAGGACTGCACCCCACATGAATGCGCACAAATTTTTTTTTTTATGTCCGCAGCGCCGCTAGGGGGATATGTTGGTCTGTCAGTCACTGAGTAGTTATAAAGTGCACCAATATTATGTATTATTGTGATTGTACCACAGTTTCATATTTATGTACAGTTTCATATGAATTCAAATTACAGGTAAGGTAAACAAAATGGATGAGTTCGGAGAGCTATAAAGGGAGATATTGGCACAATGCGAGGTCAAAACTAATTTACATATTATGGTCACATATTATTATTGTTGCAAGCCATTCTGAAGAAGGTGTGTTCACACCGAAACGTCATGATTACAGGCTGCCAATAAATTTGGAAAAACCTGGAGTGTGTGCCTGGACATTGTTTCCCTATTTTTATGTATGATATTAGAGGTTACAGCACCCAGTGTCAAGTCTAGTGAGGTGAGCGCGTTCTACTACTTTTTTTACCACATATTATTATCATAGTCTCTTGCATATTGTATAAAGTTTATATCTTTAGGCATAGGGTTAGCAGCCTTAGGGGTAGAATGTGGTGTAGGCTTAGAATAAAACAGAAAGGTGGAAATGTGTCGACAACGTGGGGTGCAGTCCTTTTTCGGCACAACACCGGCATTCATATCATATACACCGATACCTGTATCCATACCAAATACACGGCTACCTACCTGTATCCATACCAAATACACGGCTACCTGTATCCATACCAAATACACTGATACCAGTATCCCTACCAAATACACTGATACCATGGCCATCTTGGTCTATGTCATTTGTTAAGTAATTGGTAAAGTATATTATTATATACTTATTGTTATGTGTCTTGTAAGCCCATATGGGCTGGGCATACATCTGTATGTAAGACACGAAAATAAAAAATATCAAATCAAATCAAAGATACCGGTATCCCTACCAAATACACGGCTACCTGTATCCATACCAAATACACTGATACCAGTATCCATACCAAATACACCGATACCAGTATCCATACCAAATACACCGATACCAGTATCCATACCAAATACACAGCTACCTGTATCCATACCAAATACACTGATACCAGTATCCATACTGTAAGTATATTACCCATCCCAGCTTACCATCACCATAAATGACCTAAGAACCTGTGGGGAACCCTGCTATAAAAACACCTTGGTGCATGTAAAACTGAATGAATGTAAAACTGAATTTGTGGAAAATCGGTTTGACTTGACAACATAATATATTATAACAAAAGTGAATAAGGACTTTATTCAATACATTACATTATTTCCAGATACAAGTGACAATCTTATAAATCAGTGTTGACTCTGGGATGTGCACAAACCAAATACGTGAGACTATTTATTTCGACTTGAACTGTCTAAAAAAAAGTTGGGTTGGCAACATCAGCTGCCATGGAAGAAAAAAAAATAAGCAAGACTGAGCCCATTAAATACAATAATAACCAAGATCTCGTTTCCAAGACATCAGCTGAATGTGACCCGAGCAGCAAATGCATATATTAGACTTTGACACCAAATGCACAACTTGTCAGCTCAGCTAAGTTAGCCATCTAGCAGCTACCGTTAGCCGACTAACTCCAGCCACCAGCACTTTGTTTTTCCTGGGCCAGCATTGCATCAACCTACTCAGCGCGCAATAGCAACTTAGCAAGCACTTAAATAAACATATAGGTAATGGCAAAATAGGCATAATTCTGATATATAGTTGATATTGTATCCCGGATGGACAATGCAATCAAAACATGCTCCCTAAAATGTTGCTGTCTGTCTGTCACTGCTAGAGGAGTGGCTACGTTAGCCTGCTAGCTCCAGCCTGTGACCAGCCATGTCGAGCCTCAGCGACGAGGCTGCTCAGAAAGCCTGGCAACACAGCAGAAGTCATTAACAGTCGTCATTGATGAACCATAACTTCACACATACCGAGGTTCTGAACGCTCTGGATGGCAAACGTGACACCATACAGGTACAAATCTGTTGGATGTGGCGGCGGGCAAATAAGCACGACGACCGTGAAAAAGGAGCGAGTGCAGTCTTCACTGGCGGTGGAGGTCTTCACCAGGTGCGTCCATGTCTGTTTACCAGACTGCATTCTGGGACGCTGACGTCACCGCCGGGTCGGAACACATGCACGTTCAGTCAGTTTATAGTCAAATTTAACCTACCGTCTGTTTTTCTCTACCATGAAACTCGGCTTATGTTCTTTTCGGGAACGGTTTATGTTGATTGTTGATTTTTGTTTGTTTTATCTTGCAAACTTTAATTTTCTTTGTTCTTTTCTGGATAGGTGTTTGTTGATTTTTGATATTTTTTTTGTGTTTGTTTGTTATATTTTAAAAACGTTCACTTTTTTGAATTTGTTTTTGAATTAGGGGTAGGTTGATCTATAAGCCTTCGGCTTCAAACCTATCATTTTCGTTTATTTGTGAACATTTTCGAAAAATGATTTGTTTATGTTTATTTATTTGTATGTGTAAACATTCGAAATAAAAAATAATTCATTCATTCAGGATTATTTTTATTTTATTTTTGCAATTTGAATTTCACGAATTCAGCTTCAGATGTGATCATGCACAAGTCAGAATGTATGCTTTTTACACAACTTACATGTATTCCAAATAAAGGAAGTGAATCAGGCCAATGTGTTGCCAAGTCAAAATAACATGTTTGTTGTCTTTCTTTTATTTTTTATTTTTTTAGAGGCGGGGCAAATGTGTTCACTTCCGCTGTGTCAATAAAGTTACTTGACTCGCGCTAGTAGCCAGCTGCTCGCTAGTTGTTGCCGACATGGGAGCTGTAACTGATGGTACATTTATTTCAGCGTTGTCTCGTTAGAATAGTTGTGATACTAACATTATTATTATTGGCACACCATCATCCCTAAAACGTGTAATGAATCTAACAATAATGAGCTACCATCCACTAACAAACCGACTTAACCGAGCATGTGTGATAATAACGTTAGCTAAGCTAGCCTTAGCCAAGCTAGCCCATCCAACTGCCTTGCCATTGTTGCACTGGATAGCTAGCTGGGCTACTTGTTGTCTCTGCAGACTATCTAACTATAATCTCGTTTCAATTCACTCAAGATGAGATCATTCGGAAACGTCTTCTTATTGATGGAGACGGAGCTGGAGACGACCGGCGCATCAATGTGCTCCTGAAGAGCTTCACAAAATGGTGCAACACGCCTGGAACCCAGGATGAAGGGTAAGTTAACGTTAAAGAACCATGTCGATTTGTAATTTAAAGGTAGAGTCTAGAATGCACGTCAAACAGTGACATCTAGGTACTTTATTTACATGTTGTGTTTTGTTCTGATGTGAGTCGAGTGGGGAGAGGAGAGCTGGTTTTTCTTCCAACATGGCTGCCTGTAAGTAACCATTGGTAACACATACGTTTACATTTAGTCATTTAGCTGACGCTTTTATCCAAAGCGACTTACAAGTTCTGTACGACAAGCCATCAGGAAGGGCACAACTCTATCAGCTGAGTAACAATGTTCATCAAAGTGTTGAGTGCTACAGTGTAGGTTAGTTTATTAGGACAAGTGCATGACAGTATGGTTAGATCCTGACCTCCGACAAGTCCATGATCTCCAATAAAGGGGTGATAGCATGCGGGTTAAGTGATCATTATATGATATTCTGTTCCCGCAAAAAGCTAAAGCAAAAGGCTGGCTGTCACAAAATGGTCACATCTAGAGACCTCAAAACGTACTCTAGCGAGGCCTTTAACCTTGAACTGAAGAGCCTGGACTGGTCAGATGAACTCAATGGTACACTGGTTGAAGAAACCTGGCTTGGCTTCAAAACTAAATTCTCAACAATACTAAACAACATGGCCCCCCTAAGAACCACCAGGGTAAAAAATCGCGCTGAGCCGTGGATGCACACTGAAATACTGACCGCTATGAAAGCCAGAGACAAAAAATGCTCTGAATTTCATAAAAGTCAGTCAAAGCTTACCAAAAGCACGAGCAGTGAACTCCAAGCCCACGTGACTGAACTCAAACTAGAAAGAAACAGACTAAGAAATGACGTAAACTCCATGATAAAAACTGCAAAAAAAATTTCATCAATGACAAAACTGAGGAAAACAAAAATAAAACACGTGAACTTTGGAAATTACTCAATAATCAACTAGGCTGCAGTAAAAAACTTAAAACCAGGTTCTCAAACATAAACATAAAGACGGACAACACGCTCATCACAGACAAACTGGATGTAGCCAATTACTTAAACACTTTCTTCACAAACATAGCCACAACACTGGTAAACAAACTACCCTCCCACTCAGGGCAGTATGGGGTAGAACACATAGTAGCATACTACAAGAACCTAGGCGTCCACAAAGACGATTTCAAACTGGAAATGGTAACTACAGATGAGGTACTCAATAAACTGAGCGCCCTCCAACCGAACAAGGCCACTGGCCATGACAACATCCCCTCCAAATTCCTCAGACTCAGCAGCCGCCATCACCCCAGTCATCACACACATAATAAACCTCTCCATAAAACAGGGACACGTCCCCAAGGACTTCAAAATAGCGAGAGTAACGCCCCTGCACAAAAAGGGCAGCAAATTACACCCAGGCAACTACCGCCCTGTTTCTATCCTTACATCCATCTCGAAAGTCATGGAAAAAATAGTATACGAACAGGTCGAAAAGTACCTTACGGATAAAAATCTAATCTACGAATTCCAATCTGGCTTCAGAACATCCCACTCCACTGACACATGCCTTCTCTATTTGAACGACCACATCAAGCAAGAGGTGGACGCGGGCAAATACTGCGGCATGGTCATGCTAGACCTACAAAAGGCCTTCGACACTGTCAATCACACCATTCTGATTGACAAGCTAAAAGCAATTGGTTTTGATAGTTTATCAGTGAGCTGGATACAATCTTACCTGGAGGGGAGAGAACAGATGGTGGAGGTAAACGGTACCCTATCCCCCCCCCCTCACAGTGAACTGTGGTGTTCCACAAGGAAGCATACTAGGACCACTACTGTTCCTAATTTATGCAAATGACATGTCGTCAGCTTGTGACTGCAACTTGTTCCTGTTTGCGGACGACTCAGCCCTGCTGGTCTCTGACAAGAACAAGTTACAGGTTGAAAAAACCCTCAGCTCGGAACTAGGCAAAATCTGCATATGGCTCGCCGACAACAAACTATCATTACACATGGGCAAAACAGAGTCCATTCTCTTCGGTTCAAATAACAAACTCAGCAAAACAGACGGCTTCTCAGTTACAGTGGGTGACAATATTGTCACAAGGAAAGATGAAATTACCTACCTGGGTTCCATCCTAGAGGCTAGGGCTGGGCGATATGACCAAAAACGTTATCGCGATAAAATTATAAAATTATTTTCATATAATTCGATATCGATAATTATCGTCGATATAATGTCTGTCAAGTTTAATTAACTTCTTATGCTGCTGCGAATGTCTCAAGTCGAGTTGATGTCGTCATCAGTCTGCGCACGTTAGCCGACAAGCGGAGTATCTCATGACAATAAATATGACACTAAAATACTCTCTTCCGCCACAATATATTGAAACGACGTCCACTGTATATCCCACACTACCATAAACGTGGCCTCAGAATTCAAAACACACACATACTCGGCACGTAAATATATAAAACAGTGCCGTGCAAGCTAGTTATCCTAGCCAGCCTGTTGGTTCTAAGCGGTGCATTCCATGACAATGTGCTAAATATGACACTAAAATACTCTCTTCCGCCACAATATATTGAAACGACGTCCACTGTATATCCCACACTACCATAAACGTGGCCTCAGAATTCAAAACACACACATACTCGGCACGTAAATATATAAAACGACGCCGTGCAAGCTAATTAGCCTAGCAAGCCTTGTTGTTGAGTGAGTCCTACCTCCTTCCGTGTCTCGGCCATCTCCTTCACTGATTGGTTGTTAGCTGTTGTGCGTAAGCACGTCATCACGTAACGTTGGTTGTTGTTAGTGAGTGAGCTGAGCCGAGGCTGAACGGAGCCAAGCTTGGAAAATCGATATATCGAAACTTTGCGACCACGTTTCATGTTTATTTCGAGGAAATAATTTATCGCGATAGTTATCGTTATCGTTTTATCGCCCAGCCCTACTAGAGGCTAATCTTTCCTGTGACAAAATGGCAATCAACGAACTCGATTCTTGTACCGGATCTCCTCCCTGGTAAACAAGAATACCCTGAAGACTCTGGCAGGAGCACTCATTCAAGGGTACTACGACTATGCTTGCACCCCATGGTACCAAAGCACCTCAAAGGCACTAAAAACCAAATTACAAACATCTCAAAACAAACTAGTCAGACTACTGCTTGACCTGACTCCTAGAACCCACCTCACCCCTGCACACTTTGCCAACCTAGGATGGCTTAGAGTAGACAACAGAGTACAGCAACTTGCAATGGGCCTGGTCTACAAGATGCACTACACGACCAAGGTACCCATGTACATGTCAAAATACTTCCCAAAGGTCAGTGAATACCACGATCACAACACCAGAGGGAGCTCCACAAATCATGTAAAACCCAGATTCGGCTCAAACAAAGGACTAAACACGTTTCGCAATTATGCCACAACAATGTGGAACGCCCTACCCAAAGCTGTAAAGGAAAGTAAATCACTACCCACCTTCAAAAACACTCTCAAAGAACACCTACGGGAGACTGCAATTCAAAACTGGCCCCTACAAATGTCCTAACCCAGTTGTACAATAAAGACCAAGCATGGCTTTGTCAGTATTCCAATGTACAGCCCCACCCAACCCCACCCCACCTACCCAACCTCCTCCAATGTACAGTTTCCATGTCAAATGTACCGGTATGTCAGTATTCCAATGTACAGTGTGTCCCCCCCCCCCCTACCCAACCCCCCCCCCCCCACCTCCAATGTACAGCCCCACCCCACCTACCCAACCTCCCCCAATGCACAGTTTCTATGTCAAATGTATATACTCTTCTTCTGGATTTTTTTAGTATCACAAACAGTACTGTATTTGAAAATCTGGTATGTCATAAATGTATAGATGTAGCAGTACTGTCTATCTGTTTGTCATGTGTGTCATATGATGAATTGAAAATGGGGGACCCTGATGGAAACGAGACGAAAGTCTTTCTCAGGTCTGCATCCTCTTAACAATTGTATGTATTGAGCTGTACTGTACTGTACCCATTCTGCAATCTGTTAATAAACTTTTCAATCAATCAATCAAGTTAGGGTTAGATAATTTTTTTTTTCTTTTTTTAATTCAGATAATGGTTGAAGAAGTGAGTCTTTAGTCGACGGCGTAGGGGGGGGGGGAATCCTCATTTATGTACATTGGGAAAGCATCAATTACAATTCTATTATGACTTGTTTACAAGATCCAGTAATAAGTCACCAAACTATATATTTTTTTGTTGATATATTTCTCATATCAACACACCATTGTCTCTTCCATTGCCATGTACAAAACAATGGTTGTTTTGAATGTTACAGGCAGCCATGATAAAATATTCCTGTATTGATCCCCTTTGGAGATTAGGGTTGAGTACCGTTCACATTTGTGTGAACCGATACCGGTACCCAATGGTACCTTTTTTCAGTATTTTACTTAGTAATAACCACAACGTTATTTCAGTTGTTAGAAGAAAAAAATCCAAACGTCTCTATTTCAACAATGTTATTTATTTAGAACGTTTTGTTATTTATTGTTGTAACACACCACACAAATATATAGTGAGAGAACCCGTTTATCTATTGGAATTCAGATTATTTTCTATCTGGGCGGGTCTTAATCTACCTACTCTCAAGGTACTGAAATGTGGCACAGCCATGTTGGAAGACTGACAACTGCACAAACGTTCTGTGCAATGTCTCAGGCCCTGCCAAGAAAGGTCTGGAGAAATTCAAACTTTAATAAGTAACTAACTATATAGGTGGCTAATTTGGCTATATATTCCACTGTCCAGCAATGGCACTCGCCACTATCTCCTCAACTCTAACCTACACATTAGACCAATGAATGTAAACAAAATGCAACACCAAGCGGCACACATTTGTCTAGATGTCACTGTTTGACAGCATTACAGATTCTACCTTTAGTTTTGTACCTTAGTACTCGCTAAAAGAGTCTGTTGTATTTGACTAATCTGTGGTTGTATTTACGATTTGTGTTCCTGTGCAGATTTACACAGAACCAGAAGTTGCTGGGCATGCTGTCTCAATGTGAATACTCCATGGGGAAGACTTTACTGGTTTATGACATGAATCTTCGGGAAATGGAGAACTATGAGAAAATATACACTGACATAGGTATGTAAATGTTGTTCATAAGATATTCCTTTATTGATACCCTTGGGGAAATTCAGGCATCATAGCATCATGGGGGAGGGGCGCAGTACAGGTATGGGCAGGGTAATAGTAGAAGACATAAATATAGGCAATACGATTATAGTACAGTAGAAAAGTAAAAATAAGCGGCGTAAACAATATAATTAACTCTGACATTCATGGTTTATTGGTTTTATCATAATGTCTTTAGAATTCTATAGATTAACACATCACCTCTATAACCATTTATACATTAACTGTACTGCATGCAGTGTACATCATGTCATTGCATAATAGATTCATGTTTTGGCAAACTATAGTAAAGATAAACTTGAGAGCTTTTAACATCTAACTCTTCATTTCTCCTGTGCCCCCCCCCCCCCATCTAGAAAAAAGCATCACATCTGCACATGAGAAGATATCAGAGTGCAAGAAGGAGATCCAGAGGGCGAAGAGAATACGAAAGAATCGTCAAGGTGAGATTTACCTCTGGGTACACATTTTACATGAGACCATCTAAACCCAGGCAGTCCTGGGCCCTCATTCATCAACGTCTTCTACGCACAGATCTGTGCTTACCCTGCGCGTACGATCATTTCTAAGCAAAGAGTGGGATTCATCAATTTCGATTTGAACTTGACTCCGTGCTTACATCTACGCACAGGTCGGACCTGGCGTACCTGACGCCCAGTGGTAGAATATATTATTACAACAAGGAAATGAGCTTCTGTGCATAATAACACTGGCATGTTCTGTACGAACCGTAGTTCATTATAGTTCATTGTAAAATAGCAACAGTAGTGTAATTATGGTCAAAACCCTATAAATAGCATTTGGAATAATAGATCTTTCTCTCAGAATGAATGCAGCATGGTTTATATAGCGTTATCGGAATATACGGGGTGTAGGCTACTGACTGACTGCGCTCCGCGTAGCTTGATTGATTGATTGATTGAAAAGTTTATTAACAGATTGCAGAATGGGTACAGTACAGTACAGCTCAGTACATACAATTGTTAATTGGGGATGCAGACCAACTTTCGTCTTGTTTACATCAGGGTCCCCCATTTTCAATTCATCATAAATCATAAAGCTCAACTCGTTATTATTTTGCGCACAGACCGCAGAAACACGGGAACGTTTTGATTATATTTAAAAGGCTTTACGTTAAACGAAACAAGTGGAATTTCGAAGCTGTAAGCAGAATACAAGTCATATGAATATAGTGTTCTTCCCCCTTTTTACTGTATAAGAAAGAATAGAAAACGCATTGCAATGACACTATAGTGGACAGACTATGTATATGATGGGATTCAAGTTCGCGTTTTTGTTGATCATAGGCATGCTGTCAGAGTATGATATCTTCAAACATTCTAAAACATTTGTCGTCACAGATCATGTCCTAATAGAACATAGGCTATGGCATGGATCGTGATATTGTGTGGACTGTAATTATTACTGTACCGGTACCACCCATTGTGACAACAGCCTTGTGAGTCCCGCACACAAACATGATGGAATTCAAGTTCATGTATTGAAAGACAGGCTACATCATACATGCAGTGAGATTCATTGTTCTTGTATATGCTCTCGACTCTATTATTGTTTATATAGGCTACCCAATACTGACATCAAAATAGATTGTAGTATGCCTCTAGAAATCATATGCAGCAGGTAGAAAATTGACGGGAGATCCATCGCGATTTGGAATAAAATTGAGGAGAACTTTAATCCCTGCATAATCAAACAACACGGGAAAAGGCAGTCATATTCCAGCGCGGTCTTTATTAGCCGACAACAAAATAGATGCCTCTAAAAATCATATAGCCAATCGAACACAACTAATAAAGGCATTCATATTACAGCACGGTTATAATGACACACAACCAACGCCAAACAGTGGTCAACGAACAGTCTTTATTAGTATTTTGAGCTGTCCAGGCAGAATTGCAGCAATGGTCTTAGGGAGCCGTTGATATCTGACATCACCGTTTACAAATCCGCCTTTTATTTATCCCATAATACGCGATAGTGTCTTCTTGGTTCGACAGCAGTGAATTCTCCGTGGAGTTTCTCAGAGTTCCGCTCGGGTCAGTCCATTATTTCACATCCCATGGGGGGTGTTTCCTCACTTTCATGACCATATATGGATAATCATGCACGAGCATTGACGGTAGAACAAAGTGGTATTCATCATGACAGGTGTGCGTAGAGCCTGCGTACGCACGTGTGATGAATGCCGACTTCCCTGTGCGTACGCTAGTTCTACATTCCGTGCTTACGTGTGGAAGTAGGTCAAGTTCTACGTCCACGTTGATGAATGAGGGCCCTGGTTTTTGTCTCTGGGATAGTGTTGTCACGATACTGGAACTTCGATACGATACCTTGAAAAGTATCGATATTCGATACCACAGGGAAAAAGGTTCAATCTTAAAATGTAAAAAAAAAAAATGTATATATATATTTTTTAAATAAATGTTGCTTTTGTTTCTGGTTGATTCTCCTCAGCTTCTCTCTGGTACTATAAGAGAAGATAAATATAACACTTTTAAAACCCTTTGTTTATCTTTAGATCACACATGTAAAAATAACTAAATGATATAATCTTAGAAATTAAGTAAAGTTAATAGTACTGTGTGTTAAGCATAACAGATTGATTGATTGATTGCAAATTGTATTAACAGATTGCAGAATGGGTACAGTACAGCTCAATACACACAATTGTTAAGGGGATGCAGACCAGAGAAAGACTTTTGTCTTGTTTACATCAGGGTCCCCCATAGGGCTGGGCGATATGGCCAAAAACGTTATCGCGATAAAATGATACAATTATTTTCGTATAACTCGATATCGATAATTATCGTCGATATAATTTCTGTCAAGTTTAATCAACTTCTTATGCCCGGCGCCGATGGACGGGCTATTAATAGACTTGTTTTGCTGCTGCGAATGTCTCGAGTTGATGTCGTCATCAGTCCGCGCACGTTAGCAGTTAGCCAGAGCAAGCGGTGTATCCCATGACAATGTACTAACTATCACCCTAAAATACTCCGTTCAGCCCCAATACATTGCAACGACGTCCACCGCATACCCCACACTACTCTAACCGTGGCCTCAGAATTCACACCACACACCCACTCGGCACGTAAACTATAAAATAGCGGCATGCAAGCTAATTATCCTAGCCAGCCTTGTTTCCAATGTACTAAATATCACCCTAAAATACTCTGTTCCGCCCCAATACATTGCAACGACGTCCAGTGCGTCCACCGCATACCCCACACTACTCTAACCGTGGCCTCAGAATTCACGCCACACACCCACTCGGCACGTAAACTATAAAATAGCGGCATGCAAGCTAATTATCCTAGCCAGCCTTGTTTACTACTGGAGTCCTACCTCTCTACCCAGAGGTGCAGCGTGGGTCTCCTTCGCTGTCGGCCATCTCCTTCACTGATTGGTTGTTAGTGCGCGTGCTCATATCCAAGCTTGGAAAATCGATATATCGAAAACTTTGCGACCACGTTTCATGTTTATTTCGAGGAAATAATTTATTTTTTATCAAATTTAATTTATTGCCTTTTTTCAACTGCAAAGTAAAACTTTGTCAACATGTTTTATCTAATAAAAGAAAGTTCAGTCTGTTCATCTCACTTTAATATTTTTTATTGCAGAACATGGTATTTTCTCAAGCAGACAGATGTAAACACTGTAATCTGTGTGCATGTACCTGACAAACTGAACTGTTTGTATTACAGTCATATTCCAACGTAACTGAATTGTATTACAGTCATATTCCAACTTAACTGAATGCACATGTGTGTGTGTGTGGACTACTGTACTATTACAGGTATTGAAATGAACAATGCAACTTCCTTATACGAAGGGAAAAAATGTATAATTAAATATCGATATTGCGGGAAATGAGTATTGAAACTGTTTTAAATGTTCAGAATCAATATGTATCCAAACATTTATATTTTTGACAACACTACTCTGGGATGAGCTGATCCATGGCATGTCAGAGGGTATACGGTTGCATGAATTACATTTTAAAATTTATTTCCTGGAATAATCCTATTGGCCGACCCTGTAGGGATGTGCAGAACGGGGCTTTCCCAAATGCAGACAATCAGTAAAAAAAATTATGAAGTGGTCGACAGTGACATCTGGTGGCAGTGACTGTCACAGTAGCTATTGAGTCTTTAAAAAAAAATCCATTCCACTGTTGCAGGTAAGATCGAGCAGTATGGTACTGGTTTTGTTGAGTGTATCATGGTATTGAATCCAGGCTCTTGGCATTCTGCCAAAACTGTTTCATTGAATGGTTTTGTGTGAAACGGAATGTAAAAATTTACACAACAAATGTGTTTGTAATGTAACGTTAAACAAGTGGCATATGCCTATTGTACCTTTGACATACATGTTTGAGTGAGTATTTAGAAATAATAGAGAAGATTGAAAGGGGTCTCCACGCTCTTCTGAAGAAATTATTCTACAGTATTATGGCCCCAAAAGTCTCTGCAATGCATGTTTGGCTGAATAAACTACAGTGGTATTGTAGGTTTAAAGCCTAATAACATGGCAGATATTCCTCATTAACCTAACCGTAGTCCACAAAACCACTGTAGGTACTGTTGGACTGAGTAGTGAAGGCCCGCATTTCACTGTATGCCGTGACAAATAAAACTCTTGACTTGAAGCTCTCTAACTGTTGAACTGTAGGTAACACTAACGTTTTGTTTCGCAGAGTATGATGCTTTGGCCAAGGTTATCCAGCAACATCCAGACCGACATGAAACCCTAAAGTAAGTTGACTTCTACCCCTTTGGTTCATCTCAATGGTTTGGCTATGGCTTGTGTGATCCTCCACAGGTCAGAGGTCTTCTGAGAGGAACATTTTTTTATTTATTTTTTGCATGGATCTGATTGGGTTGTTTGTCCTGTATTCACTTTTAGACTCAAATGACCTCTAGAACTGGCCATTTCAGTAGTGAGCATTAGCATTGGGTTGACACCTCAGTTTGAAGTTGAACCATGAATCTCTTGGAAATAATGGCTTATCACAGTAACGTCATAGCAAGACTAATGCTAACTGTTTAAAAGATAATGGAAAGGCAATGCTAACTATTTCAAAGCTCGTGAAAAAATGGCTTATCACAGTAACGTTAGTACATTTACATTTAGTCATTTCGCTGACGCTTTTATCCAAAACGACTTACAAGTTCTGTGCGACAAGTCAGCAGGAAGGGCACAACTCTTATCAGCTGAGTAACAATGTTCATCAAAGTGTTGAGTGCTACAGTGTAGGTTAGTATATTAGGACAAGTGCATGACAGTAAGGTTAGTTAGGGCTAGATTTTTTTATACAACTGCAAGAGAGCACCAAGCGTCCCTTGGTTTACCTTTTTAGTAGCTCGAAAGTCATGGAAATAATGTCTTATCACAGTAACGTCATAGCAATGCTAACCGTTTCACAATTCATGGAAAGATGGTGCTAACCGTGGTCCCTATTGGCCATTTGTTGATTTGGAGGAGATGGAGAAAGGGCTCAGCCTCTCGCTGGCCTAGTGAATGTCTAACTTCAATCTAATGCTTTGCATCTATGGCACTGTGTCTTTGTTTTTATATATAGGCAGTTGGAGGCGCTTGACAAAGAACTCCAGCAGCTGTCTAACATCAAGGAGAATGTGGACGCAAAGGTAAAGTTGAAATGCGTTCATCATCCCTCAGTCCAATCCATCTTCTACTTCCTGCTGTCTGCTGCTTTTTTTCTGTCGCTCTGCCTTATCGCCACCTTAACATTATTTGGTACAAATCAGTGGCGGCTGGTGGAAATTATTCTAGGTGGGGCGGTGCCATATTCAATCAGTTTCAGTGGGGCGATATTTCTAGCTTTCTATGGACCAGCCGCCTCTGCTCACAGTAAACGGTAAACATTTAGGTAGACAAAACAAAAGTCACAAATAAGAATAACAATAAGCCTAAGAATAAAATACGGTCCGGGATATACATTTCCTATGTTAAATTTTTTATTTTTATTTTTTATCTTTCCCCCCCTCCTTTTCCCTCCCATCCCAATGTTAGTCGTTATGCCAATTCCCAATCCCCTTCCTGGTCGCTGCACACTCTACCCCCTACAGTCGGTCTGGGAGAGTGGAGGCTATCACATGCTTCCTCCGACACATGTGCAGCCAATCAACCGCTTCTTTTCACCTGGCAGCGCGGACTCTCACTGAGGGGGTGTAACGTGTGGAAGGATCACACTACCCCCCTTAGTTCCTTTCCTCGCTGAGCAGGCGCCCCGACCGAACTGTAGGAGTCGCTGTTTACAACGACCAGGACCCACCTACCGTCTTTCCCACCCTCTAACACTGCCAATTGTGTTAGTATGAACGACCAGCCAAGCTGGTAGCAATGCCGAGAGCTGGGCCCTATGTTACATTCTAATATAAAATATACAGTAATTTGTACTATGTTGGTTCAAAAGTAAAGAAAGTCCGGGAAGATGGTACAGTCACCCTGTGCTCAGTGATGCATTATAAAGTCTGATGGCTGTCGGAATGAAGGACTTCCTGTGCCGTTCAGTGCTACATCTTGGGAGTCTTAGTCTAGCACTGAACGTGCTCCTTTTGTCAGCCAAGTCTGTGTGTAGTGGGTGGGAGGGGTTGTCCCTGATGGCATGGAGCTTAGCCAGGCTCCTCCTCTCCGCCACCACCGCTAGAGAGTCCAGCTCCACCCCTACCACGTTACTGGCCTTCCTGACCAGCTTATCCAGCCTGTTTGCGTCTCCCGCTCTCAGAAGGCGCCCGCCACCACCGACTCGTAGAACATCCTCAATAGGGCTGGGCGATATAACGATAACGATAAATATCGCGATATATTTTAATAATCGATATCGAATATCGAAATAAAAAAAAATCGAATTTTTTTTTTTTTTTTTTTTTTTTTTTTACCTGCAACAGGGCAGTTTTAAAACCAGAGACAGTGGACAGACTTGTCTTTCTTGCCTGCAACTTAAAGTAATGGCTTTGCTTGTCCAAATGACAATACTGACCAAATTCAGATTTCTTTTTCTCTTGTCCATTTATTTTGTTTGCTTTCTAATTTAAAATACATTTTGAAACCGTCTGTACACAGTAGGCTATGTGTGCTAGCAGAACTAGACTCCAGTCACGAGTCACAGTGCACATGTGCGGTGGTTTGTCCACCAAAAAAGCGCCAAAAGATCGAAAATAAACTAGCAGAGCCAAAACTGTTCAACTCCTCTGGAGCCACAGCCAGCAGAGAAGCTGGTTTACTTTAGCTTTTAAACCAGCTGCAGCCTGAGAACTGGAGTGTGAGGGGATGTAACACTAAAGATGGCGGCAATGACAAAGAATTGCTGCAAAATAAACATACATCTGTTGTTAAAAAAAAAAAAAATGTTTTTTTTTTTTTTTTTTTTATGCTTATAACAATTCGATAATTATCGATATCGAGAAATAAAATAAAATTATCATATCGTTATCGCGATATGATTTTTTTCCATATCGCCCAGCCCTAATCCTCAACATCCTTGTACAGACGTTGAAGGATCTCAGCCTTCTGAGGAAGTAGAGTCGGCTCTGGCCCTTCTTGTAGAGTGCCTCTGCATGTTTTGACCCGTCAGTTTATTGTCGACGTGTACACCGAGGTATTTGTAATCCTCAACCGTGACCACATCGACTCCCCTGATGGAAACGGGGGTCACAGATGCACTCCTCCTCCCCCAGATTCACAAACATTTAATTGTATTACAATATTATTCCGATTTATGACCGCAGTGCATCGTCGAAAGGACTAGAATAGCAGGATCCTCTCCGTGGGAGGACTAGGGAGACGAAGGAGTCTCCATCTTATCAGCTAAACACAAGACTGTCGGCACCTGGAGAGAGGATTCACTGCTGGAGGCGAGGATATTTCATATAGAGACGGTACCCTAGACCCCGGTTGTGAAGCGACCAGCGAAGGACAACAAGTCCCACCATCACCAGCTAAGTGGACTAGCATAGCCTAGCTTAGCTTCAGTTTAGCCTAGTTTAGCCGCCTGAAGAGACCGGAGAAATAAGGCAAGATGACGACATAGTCTCTCCAGACTATTAGTTGTCTCAACTTCAAAGAGAAAATCGTGGAGTTAGAAGCTCGGGTCTCTAATCTATACCAGATCCGTGAGGATGAGAAACTTCTGGACACAATACTCGAGGCAGCTGTGGCAAACGGCACCATCGTAGACCAGCCTCCATCTCCACCGGCTACTGCCAAGGCCCCGTGGCCTGCTCTCGGTACTAAGCCGAAGAAGTGGCCGCGCACCGAACATCCAGGAGATTAGGCTAAGTAAGCAAAAACAGACACTCTTCCCGCATAGGCTCTCGCGCTCAGAAACGGCTTTGAGTCACTTGGAACTCCCAAGGCAAAAAGACACAGGAGTATTGACACCGAGCATGAAGGGTCCGGATCCCCGATGTGCCGTGACACGCTGCATCAACACCGACACGTCCTGCTCGACTACACCAGGGAGACGTCCAGTTCACCCCAAAACCCACCGCACCTCCAGAAAAAAGCCAAAGATATGCTAACGATGCTAAAATAAGCACAGAGGCTAGTCATAGCTTATTAGCACACATTGAAGCTAACGTTGCTAGACTTAGCTCAGAGGCTAACCGGGACATTGCTAACACCAGCACTGCACACACAAGCTAACGTTGCTAGCGTTAGCTCAGAGGCTAACCGGACATTGCTAACACCAGCACTGCACACACAAGCTAACGTTGCTAGAGTTAGCTCAGAGGCTAACCGGGGCATTGCCAACACCAGCACTGAGAACTCATTCAGTCGACTCCTGTCTTTCAACACCTGGCTGGTATCTGTCTGTCATTCACACAAACTGAGATTCATTGACAATTTCAATATTTTTGGAATTGTGCAGGCCGTTTCGGAGCTGATGGACTTCACCCAAACCATAGAGGTTCTAGACTACTAACGGCAAACATCAGTCACACGCTCTTGACCTCCTTAAGTGGAGAGAATTGAGCCCCAATCTCTGTTCTGTCTAAGCCGAATGACGCAACCTCCTGCATGGACACAAGCAACACACTGACGTCCACGAAACAACATCTTGAACTCTGTGTAATCTCAGTGGACTCGCTGCCCGGAGTAGAAAAACGATAGTACAGATGCCATGCCATCTCTAATATACCGGTAATCTTGACCAGCCAATGGCACGGTCAAATCTTTAAACACACACCATCTAATAGGCAGCCTGCACGTGCTGTTAACCTCAAAGTTATCAAGGTCCAGCTAAAGCAGATCTCCTCTCATGACATAGAAGTCCAACAAATAAAATTAGCCCACCTAAATGTCAGATCTCTGAATAATAAAATCTTTTTAGTCTGACATCCGTACTAGTCAATCACTGTTTTCCCACAGATAGGCGGGAGGTTTTGGGACCGTGAGCAGGAAATGTGAAATGCTTTACAGACCAAGTCTTGGTGTCTTTATTATTATTTTTATTCCCTCTGTTTTATTATTTTATTTGTATTTCTAGGTCCCAATAGCAGATGCTGGACATTAATCATCCAGGTGCCCTTAATTGGAGTAGAAAGGGACCCATGCCTAGGTCCCAAATTAAATGAATGAAGCGCGCAGCGAACGCGGCAGCAGAGTGTATAATGTTATTTCGCGGAGCATAATGTATAATGTTATTTCGCCCGTTTGTAACGTCATAACATCAGTGGAGGCTGCTGACTGATTAATAATAAGCTCTCTTTATTTCGCTTCCATTCATTTTGGGGACGATGTTCAAATATCATACTTCTGAAGTATAAACAAACTATACTGCTGTGACGTTATTTCGCCCGTTGGAGGCTGCTGACTGATTAATAATAAGCTCTCTTTATTTCGCTTCCATTCATTTTGGGGACGATGTTCAAATATCATACTTCTGAAGTATAAACAAACTATACTGCTGTGACGTTATTTCGCCCGTTGGAGGCTGCTGCCTGATTAATAATAAGCTCTCTTTATTTCGCTTCCATTCATTTTGCGGACGATGTTCAAATATCTGGCTTGCACGTTGGCACAAAAGCTTGCACGTTGGCGGCAGGGTCCATCGCGAATTAGTTAGTTATATTAGTATTAGTAGTTAGTTATATGGCGGCGTTAAGTGATGCGGCGATGCGGCATTAACCAACAACATTAACCAACAACGAGAGCGGCGCGGCACAGATAAGGGCGTGTGCTAGGGCGGTCACGTGGCCGTGTGGCCAATCAGGGAAACGCTGAACGAAAAGCTGAACACAAGTAGGTTGCCTTTAATATTCACGCATCCAGGTGCCTTTTAATTGGAGTTGAAAGGGACTTGCGCCTAGAACCGCTCCTCGCCCAAGAGAGGGAGGGAGTGAGGGAATCTCGCCCTGAGGGGAGGGCGGGGGTTAGAAGGGTCAAAGTATGATAGACGACAACAATATGTATCGCCGTGGTGCTAGTCAGCTCCAGTATGGAGGGTATTGTTGTCTTAATTTCTCATCTCTTATTTCTTACTGATGTAAAGCACTTTGAACTGCAATCCCCTGTATGAAAGGTGCTATACAAATATATAAAGTTTATTATTCTAAAGTTATCATCATTCAGTTATCAGGTGCTGTCAATGAGTCTGTACTGTAGTCTTCACCTCTGCGCCGTCTCCTCTCATTCACAGTTGGAGCTTAGGAAGAAACAGTTCCATGTGCTTCTCAGTACCATCCAGGAGCTGCAGCAGACGTTGGAAAGTGAGTAAACATGCTGGCGCCCCCCTCTTATGAATATTGCAGAAGTCATTGTAAATTAAAATAGAGTCCCTTTTTTTAGTCTATGCCTTCTTTCAGTGGATGTGTGAAGATTGTGGCTAAATGCTAGTTCTAGTCAATGGTCTCGAACTACACACCCTCAAGACCCCTCGGCCTCCGCTCTACATCTTCTAACTACACACCCTCAAGAGCCCTCCGCTCTACATCTTCTAACTACACCCTCAAGACCCCCCTGCTCTACATCTTCTGGCCGCCTCAGACCCTCTCCTATCCGAGCCCCGGGAGGGTCATCAAAGAGAAGCCGCCTATTCTCGGTCCCCGCTCCACAATGGTGGAACGAACTTCCCACCACAGTTAGGACAGCCGAAAAACCCAACCAATCTTTCGCCGTCGACTAAAGACTCACTTCTTCAATCAATATCTGAAATGGGGAAAATATTTTAAAAAATAAAATAAACTAACCATCTTATGGCGCTGTTCCACTGCATGGTACCTACTCTGCTTTTTCGGTTTTCCATTGCCGAAATTTGCGTTTGGTACCTGGTACCGGGTACTTTTTTAGTACCTGCTCTATCGTGGTTCCAAGCGGGTAGAAGAGGTACCAAAAAGTGACGTGAAAAACACTGCAGAGGATCAGAGGAGAGAATCATCACTACGTCGTCATTGCGCTACACGGGGGGCGTCCTGCACAAACCTGCCATCTTTAAATAGCCTTGCGACTACTAAACATTAGCATTATTTAGTTTGCAGCAAGAACAAAGGGCAATAAACAAAAAAACAAACAGAGTTTAGTCTCACAAAAAGATAGCTAATTTCGTTAGCTTATGTGACTTGGATTTATGTGGGATTTCCCATTATAACCGTTAGCATTGCGGCTAGCGTACATGATATGCTAATAAGGCACTGGTTTCTGGGGAGCTCCAGTAGCTCACCGCATATCTCGGCGCTATTTCTGCGTCGGGGAAAACCGTGCTGCGTCACGGATCTGGTGGACTCCGAGTTCGATTCCCGGACCCGCCGTCATTTGCCAGAATGTCTTCCCCTGATCTATATCCCGTTTCACCCTGTATCTGTCGGTCATGCTTGACCAGAAAAGCGATAAACGCTAAAAAATAAAGTAAAAAAAAAAAGGCACTGGTTTCATAGCTAGCTTCGATGTCTGTGTCGCGTTGAAGATGACGTCACCATGCCCTCGCATCGGTTTGGATAAAAGCGTTGGCTAAATGTAAATGTAGTACAGCTCCACCCTGCTACAGCCATCGGGCATAGAAGAAATAGTTCCTTTTTGAAATAACCAAAAGGTGCTCCACTGCCTGCAGTGTATTCGTGCTGTGTCCAAGCTCTGCCTCATACAGTGTATAGAAATGGAGAGCAATTTAAGTTGATTTAGGTGGTTTTCTGGTGTATTAAAGCAGTGGTTCCCAAAGTCGGGGTCGCGACCCAAAGGTGGGCCGCGAGCAGCCACGGGTGGGCCGCGAGATGATTTAAAAAAATTTTTTTTTTTTTTTTTTTGTCAGGCCACTGAACTTAGAAGCAGGCCAGGACAGTGTTTCTTGTTGTATTCTAAAATTATATTCTATTGTCTTCTAAAATGTGACTATATGGTTTTATATTAACTTAATAAATAAACAAACGAAAAATCTACTTATTTCAACGAACATTTCAAACTAAATAACAGATTATGCACATAAAACGCTGAAAACAACCGAAGCAACAATAGTATTTTAATGAGGCTATTATTATTATCATTATTATTTTGCAACAAGTTAGCCCTCTCATAAATAGCACATATAAATGAATAACTAACTTGAACTAACTTAATAGGATTGAAGTGATATTTGGCTAAAAAAATCGGTCGCCTGGCAAAAAAAAAAAAAAAAAAAAACCAGACGATGTGCATTGGGCCGCGGCTCTCTGACGCCTTATTTTCTGGGCCCTGGCCTGAAAAGTTTGGGAACCCCTGTATTAAAGGATCAATAGGCAGCCGATTTTAGACCGTTTAGATTTCTTATTATATCTCAACTATAATGGTGAAAAAAAAGAATAAGACACTGGAATTAAAAAAGGTTGAGCTAAAACGACATCCAATGAAACTAACCAAGTCAAATGATTGGAAGGAGCGAGCTGTCCATCAAACGCTCTAGTGACACACACATGGCTGCCTGCTAGCTATCTAGCGGGGAGTGGCTTTGGAGGCATCCTGATGCGTTCTGATTGGGAAGAGCGTCGATTTCGGTTGGAAGGATTTGAAAATATTTCTCCCCTTGTGCGCTGCTTATTTATTTATCTTATTTAGGTGTTAACAAAAACTCTGGGTCCGAATGGACCTGGTGTGTAACTCAGTACCAACCACCCCAAAAAATAAGGATTGTTATCCTGTTTTGTTTTGTACTTCATTACTAACTTATTAGCTCATCATAACCAGTACCCATATCAAACATTATTTTATATGGCCCCAAGACACAATATACATATTTTTTCAATCGAAAATAGGATTATATTCACTCACGCTGTTCCCCATATTGAAGAAAATGGGTAAATAACTAAATATGTATGCAATCTGACTATAACAGGCTAATATATGAAGACACTTGATTGAGTAAACTGCTTTGTGGGTTTTAGAACTGTATTATGGAAATAAATCAAGGAACAAAACAACTCCACCTCCCTATCACTCTCTTCCTTCTCTCCCTCTCCACCGCCCTATCGCTCTTTTCCTCCTCTCCCTCTCCACCTCCATATCACTCTTCCTCCTCTCCCTATCACTATGTTCCTCTCCCTCTCCACCTCCCTATCACTATGTTCCTCTCCACCTCCCTATCACTTCCTCCTCTCCCTCCACCTCCATATCACTCTTCCTCCTCTCCCTATCACTATGTTCCTCTCCACCTCCCTATCACTATGTTCCTCTCCACCTCCTTATCACTCTTCCTCCTCTACCTCTCCACCTCTGTTCCTCTCCCTATCACTCTTCCTCCTCTACCTCTCCACCTCTGTTCCTCTCCCTCTCCACCTCCCTATCGCTCTTTTCCTCCTCTCCCTCTCCACCTCCATATCACTCTTCCTCCTCTCCCTATCACTATGTTCCTCTCCCTCTCCACCTCCCTATCACTATGTTCCTCTCCACCTCCCTATCACTCTTCCTCCTCTCCCTCTCCACCTCCCTCTCACTGTTCCTCCTCTCCCTCTCACACTGTTCCTCCTCTCCCTTTCACATTGTTCTCCCTCTCCACCTCCCTATCACTCTGTTCCTCCTCTCCCTCTACCACTCTGTTCCTCCTCTCCCCCTATCACTCTTCCTTTCCCTCTCCACCTCCCTATCACTATCTTCTTCCTCTCCCTATTGCTCTGTTCCTCTCCACCTCCCTATAACTCTTTATCTCCACCTCCCTATAACTCTTTATCTCCACCTCCCTATAACTCTTTATCTCCGCCTCCCTATCACTCTTCCTCCTCTCCCTTGTCACCTGCCTATCACTCTGTTCCTCCTCTACCTCTCCACCTCTCTGTTCCTCATCTCCCTCTATTACTCTCTTCCTCCTCTCCACCTCCATATCACTCTGTTCCTCATCTCCCTCTATCACTCTCTTCCTCCTCTCCACATCACTCTGTTCCTCCTCTACCTCTCCACCTCTGTTCCTCTCCCTCTCCACCTCCCTATCACTCTGTTCCTCCTCTCCACCTCCATATCACTGTTCCTCCTCTCCCTCTATCACACTCTTCCTCCTCTCCACATCACTCTGTTCCTCCTCTACCTCTCCACCTCTGTTCCTCTCCCTCTCCACCTCCCTATCGCTCTGTTCCTCCTCTCCCTCTCCACCTCCCAATCACTCTGTTCCTCCTCTCCCTATCGCTCTGTTCCTCTCCCTCTCCACCTCCCTATCACTCTGTTCCTCCTCTCCCTATCACTCTGTTTCCTTTCCCTCCACCTCCCTATCACTCTGTTCCTCCTCTACACCTCCCTCTCTTGCTCCTGCTCTTGTTCCCATGGGGGGGGGGGGGTGAAGTGTCTAGTCAAATATTAGCCTTGATTGACATGTGATCCACAGAGCTAGCCGTAGCATTTCTATGAAGCCAACTGATGTATATAGCCATTTTTCTATACCGGGTCCGTTTGGACCTGTACACCACAGATGGAAAAAAATTTCTAGAAGACATTCAGAATTGGCTAAAATGGTAAACATGAGTGTTTTTGTGTTTTTAAATAGCCACCATGAGCACATACTCAAAGCCTTGTTCCCGGGGGGGGGGGGGGGGGGGGGGGGCGAGATGGCAATTATTGCATTTTAGATTCTTGAACCGGGTCCGTTCGGACCCTAACACCACACAAGGGTTTTTAAGTTGTGCTCAAAATCAACCGCTCCTTTTTAAAGGGGAACTGTGGCGATAAGAAAGTAGCGAGCCAGAGACGTGGTTCGAGTTGAGGTACTTTACTTCTCACTCACATAGCATTTACAATAACAACAAAGTTAACCCGGAACCGGAAGTGGTATTTAACCTGTCCCCTAAACAGTACAACCCACACGCTTAAAGGCACAAGCCCACCTTGGTGAATGTCTCTTAATATAGGTCACCACACAGGCCCCCCCAGAATTCACCAATACAAAAACTGCAACTAATTAATAGCCAGTGAACAGTCCATCAGTGAACAGATCACAGCATGAAATAGTCAACGTGGAGGGGGACGGATCAAGCGGCCGAACCGACTGCGCTTAACCAGAGGGGGACTAAGGGAGATAAGTGGAACCAGCGGCCGGGCCACGGAAGGGGCCAAGGCCGGAACAGAGGATAGGGCAGGTGTCTGAGCCGAAACCGGGGGGCGCCCCCGCCGCGGGGGTAGGGCCAACTCAACTGGTTCGTCCTTGTCCAAGTGAGCAGGCTTAAGACGGTCTATAGTGACCCGCTCTGGCCTGCCTCCCATGTCCACAACAAAGTTTTTAGTGCCTGCCTCCAAGACACGGAAAGGCCCGTCATAAGGGGGCTGCAGCGGGGTCCGATGGCTGTCGTGCCGGATGAAAACATATTTGGCCAATGGCAGGTCCCTGGGGACGTAGGACTGGGGAAGGCAGTGGCGGGATGTTGGAATGGGAATAAGGGCATCGGCAACACCCCGGGACACTGCTCGATGGGAGGCGACGGACCAGGACGCTGTGGCCCCCGGAAGAAACTCCCCAGGGACCCGCAGCGGCTGGCCGTACACCAGCTCGCGGACGAGGCCTGGAGGTCCTCCTTGGGGGCAGAACGAAGACCAAGCAAGACCCACGGGAGGCGGTCAACCCAGGCGCCATCCGTAAGGGCAGCCCGAAGAGCGGCCTTCATGTCCCTATGGAACCGCTCGCAAAGTCCGTTGCCCTGCGGGTTGTACGCCGTAGTGCGGTGGATCTTCACCCCCAGGTGCTCCGCAACTGCAGTCCAGAGCTCCGAAGTGAACTGGGGGCCCCTGTCGCTTGTGATGTCCCCCGGTGTGCCAAAACGGGCCACCCAGCAGCCGATGAACGCCCGGGCCACCTCCGCTGCCGTAGTGGAGGACAGTGGAACAGCCTCCGGCCACCTGGTGGTCCTGTCCACCATGGTGAGGAGGTGAGTATATCCATGGGAGGGGGGCAGGGGGCCCACCAGGTCCACATTCACATGGTCGAACCGCCTCTCCGGCACTATAAACGGTGCCAAAGGGGCTTTGGTATGGCGGTGCACCTTGGCACGCTGGCACGCCACACATGAGCTAGCCCAGGTCCTAACATCCTTCCGGAGGCCAGGCCACACAAACTTGACCCCCACCAGCTTAGTCGAGGCCTTCACACCTGGGTGGGAAAGGCTGTGGATCATGTTAAAAACCCGGCGCCGCCAGGCCGTAGGCACCATAGGGCGCGGTTGGCCAGTGGAGACGTCGCAGAGGAGAGTGGCGTTAGCTGTGTCGAACACCACATCCTCCAGCTGCAGTGCGGTAGGACCCGTCCGATAGGCCTGAATGTCCGAGTCCGTGGCTTGGTCTGCCGCCATGGCGGCATAATCGAGTCCCAAGTGGACGGACCCGATGACCGCCCGAGAGAGGCAGTCGGCGACAAAGTTGTCCTTGCCCGCCACGTGCTGAATGTCCGTGGTTAACTCGGAGATCGCCGATAGCTGCCGCTGCTGACGTCCCGACCACGGCTCCGAGGTCTTGGCCATGGAGAAAGTTAGCGGCTTGTGGTCCACAAAGGCAGTGAACTGGCGGCCTTCCAACAGGAATCTAAAGTGCCTGGTGGCGAGGAACAGACCCAGCAGTTCCCTGTCGAAAGTACTGTACTTACGCTCGTTGTCGCGGAGCTGTTTGCTAAAAAAGGCCAGTGGCTGCCAGGCACCGCCCACCCACTGCTCGCACACCGCCCCCACTGCATAGTCAGAGGCGTCTGTCGTGAGGGCGACCGGGGCAGTGGGAGAGGGGTGCGCCAGCAGAGCAGCGTTGGCTAGCGCGTTCTTGGCAGCCCCAAAAGCGCTGTCCATCCCCGAGGACCAATCTAACTCGTCCTTGGGCACTTTGCCCCGCAGGGCCTCATACAAGGGCCGCATGAGGTGGGCAGCATGGGGAAGGAACCGGTTGTAAAAGTTCACCATGCCCAGGAACTCCTGTAGAGCCCGTACGGTGCGGGGACGAGGAAAACTGGCCACGGCCTCCACCCTGGCGGGGAGTGGGGTGGCTCCCTGTGGAGCGACATGGTGTCCGAGGAAAGTGATGGAGGACTGCCCGAACTGGCACTTGGTCGGGTTGACGATGAGGCCGTGTTTACTGAGCCGCTCAAACAGCTGCTGGAGGTGTGTCATGTGCTCCTCTATGGACGTACTGGCTACAAGAATGTCATCCAAGTACACAAACAAAAATGGCATGTCCTGGAGCACAGAGTCCATCAGGCGCTGAAACGTCTGCGCCGCCCCCATGAGCCCGAAAGGCATTCTTAGGAATTCGAAAAGCCCAAAGGGTGTAATGACAGCTGTCTTTGGCACATCCCGTGGATGGACCGGCACCTGGTGGTAACCGCGCACCAGGTCCACCTTGGAGAAGATGACAGCCCCTGCCAGGTGGGTAGAGAAGTCCTGTATGTGCGGAACAGGGTACCGGTCGGGGGTTGTGGCGTTATTAAGGCGACGGAAATCGCCGCATGGGCGCCAACCTCCGCCAGCCTTTGTAACCATGTGTAATGGAGAAGCCCACGGGCTGTTCGAGCGGCGCACAATGCCAAGTCGCTCCATGGTGGAAAACTCCCCCCTGGCGATTGCCAGCTTGGCTGAGTCGAGGCGCCGGGCCCGGGCATAGACTGGGGGACCCTCTGTGGTAATATGGTGTTCCACACCGTGTTTGGCCACTGCAGATGAGAACGTGGGTGTGGTGAGGTCAGGGAACCCGGCGAGCAGGCGTTCATACGGGTCCCCGGTGGCAAGTGTGTTCAACAGGCAGAGAGCTCCGCCCCCCCCAACCGCCCCAAGTGTGCAGGGGTAAGAGGAAAAAGAGAGGGCATCGATCAAGCGACAGTTTTTAACATCTACCAGTAAGCTGAAAGCACAGAGGAAGTCTGCTCCCAGGAGCGGCGTGGACACCGCAGCCATCACAAAACCCCAGCCGAAACGGCGCCCCCCAAAACACACCTCCACATACCTGGTGCCGTAGGTACGTATGGGCGTACCGTTCGCTGCGTCCATCTGGGGCCCGTGTCTGCCGTCCATGGTGTCCACGCCCTGTGCCGGCAGGATGCTGCGTTGTGCGCCCGAGTCCACCAGCAGCCGCCGGCCAGACAAGGAGTCTACTTTCTTATCGCCACATTGGTGACCCTGTGAAGAACATTTGTAACGTTAACAGCATTTAGCGTTATGGAAGACAACGGCGTCGCGCAACCGCAAGCACCCGCACCGAATGCTAACGACGCTAACATGCTACAAGCGAACATTTACGCTGCGACCGTCAAGTTGCCCGACTTTTGGCAGCATAATCCCCGGCCGTGGTTTCATCACGTCAGGGTCACCAATGTGGCGATAAGAAAGTAGCGAGCCAGAGACGTGGTTCGAGTTGAGGTACTTTACTTCTCACTCGCATAGCATTTACAATAACAACAAAGTTAACCCGGAACCGGAAGTGGTATTTAACCTGTCCCCTAAACAGTACAACCCACACGCTTAAAGGCACAAGCCCACCTTGGTGAATGTCTCTTAATATAGGTCACCACAGAACTATCTTTATAAATGGCCTTTTCCAGGGGTTTGCATTGTTTTCTAGCAATGTGGGTTTGTACCAACACTGTCTAGGTCTCAAATTAAATTTTTGGTGCATTCCTCCAGTTCAGATGAGACAAAATCCTCCCCCACTGAACCAAGCCATTCTGATTTGACTTGCTCACTGACGTGAATAGGCACTGATCTGCCACCGCCCGCCCACAATCAACTGTGATACTAGGGCTGACCTTCGAAGCTTTTTTTGGCAATCGAAGCTTCGGGGCCGAGCTTCGATTTTAATTCGAAGCTTCGGAGAAAAAAAATTAAATTTTTTTTTTTTTTTTTTTTTTTTCTTATGTTGTGGGACTTGTACAGCACTTTCATAAATGTTGTTGTTTTTAAATGTGCTCTATAAATAAAGTGGGTTGGATTCATTAATTAAGTAGCCCCTTTCGTGACTGAGCCAACAAGGTTTCACTCGGCTGTGTGATTTAATTCAAGGTGGATCGCTGTTGTCGTTTGAACAACTTCAGATTTCATGGGAACTACCAATCCCCCAAATCAAGAATGTTTAAGATGAATGAAGTAAGATTTTGATTATTTGAAATATGGCCTGTGTAGACTAAACTATGCACATAATTATGTGAGTCTACAAGGTCCGGATTCTACATGGTCCGGCAATGTAGACCTTGTAGACTCCACTACAGACCAATTATCAGTGAATGTTCATGCATTTTTAAGAAGGGCAACTTCCACAAAAAAACAAAGAACTCACCAAAACATCTCAGTAGCACCTTATCTAAATTTTATTTCCTATTTTGTTTATTCATCCCAGTATCTTTCTTTCTTATGTGTGGAATTCTACAAGGCATGTAGGTGTATATGTATTTGAGGATGATATCCTTCAAACAGGCAATAGTGATGATATAATTTGGGCAGTGCTGAACTGGGTTACTTTCCTCCAGTGTATTTGTCCCCCGGCCCCACCCAATGGCCCCATGCGCACACACGCGCACACACACACACACACACACACACACATTTACATTTAGTCATTTAGCTGACGCTTTTATCCAAAGCGACTTACAAGTTCTGTACGACAAGACAACAAGAAGGGTACAACTCTATCAGCTGAGTAACAATGTTTATCAAAGTGTTGCGTGTTAGAGTGTAGGTTAGTTTATTAGGACAAGTGCATGACAGTAAGGTTAGTCACGGTTAGATTTTTTTTATTTTTATTTTTTTTAATCATTTCAGATAATGGTTGAAGAAGTGAGTCTTTAGTCGACGGCGAAAGATTGGACGGGATTCGGCTGTCCTAACTGGGATGGGCAGTTCTCACACACACACACACACACACACACACACACGCACGCACGCACACACACACAAATCGAAGTAAAACATTTTTTTTTTTTTTTTTTTTTTTTACTTCGATTTTTTTTTAATGTTCGAAGCTTGTGCCATCGAACGAAGCTTCGAAGTATTTAAGACAGCCCTATGTGATACGTTTATATGAGCAGCGAGTGGAAATAATTAGGGGTGGGAATCACCAGTTTCATCATGATACGATACGATATCGATTCTTTGGACAACGATACGATATTTGCCGATATCACAAAGTCTCTCACGATACAATACGATACGATTAGATTCAGGTGCCTGCGATCGATATGAGATGATATCATATGCCCATTTAACACAATCAGTAACATTTAGATCAACAAAAAAAAGGTAATGAAAATATCATTTGACATTTGTATTTTTGAGCTCTTCCAGACATTTAAAGGAAAATCAATCTATTGTTTTTAATACAAATAGACCTCCTGTTCACTGTAAAGTGCCACGTTTTTATATATTGAGCTTTAAACTTTAAGCTACATTTTTTGAAACTCAAAACTCACAACCTCCCTCTCCCAAACCGTTCCTACAACAATTTGTTGATGTTGCATGATCATGTATAGGCCTACATTTATTATGTATTATATTGTTTATGTTTAAATAACATTTAAACATCAAACTCCTCTGACCTCATCTGGTCTTTCCAAAGACGCGCGCACACACACACACACAGAAAGGGAGAATGCTATGCTGTAACATCTACACACACAGAGCTACTGCTGTTGTTCTTGGGCGGATATGAGACTCGCCACAGGATTTTCAAAATAAGAGTATCGATATGAATCGATCTTATTACATTGCATCGATCCGATTCGATTGTTGATAATTACATCGATGTATCGATCTGGATCGATGTATCGTCCCACCCCTAGAAATAATGCGGAAGCTGTTATTTAGCAGAGACCTTCAGCTGTTCACACACACACACCGTGAATCAACCAAATAACTATATAACGGGTGGGAAGGTAATGGGACTGGGAGGAGGCTCTCTCTCTGTCTCGCTCGTTCTCTCTCTCGTATCGGCACTCACTTGTATCACCGTCAACCTGTTGCCAAATATCATAGCGCACGCTCCCACGCGTATTCCGATCCGTGCAATAATATTCACCGGGGTATATATTATCATTTGAAACAAGTTACCAATGCATTGTCCCGTGGGATTATGCCCCCCGCTGCTAAATTAATTAGTCCCTCTCTATCTCTCTCTCCCAAAAGGTATCTGCCAGTGCATTGCATTGCAGTGCAGTGGGTGACTGTCACTCAAAGCGCATTGCGAGTATGGGCGGAGCCCAGCCAAAAACAGCTTGGAATCTTGAAGGGCAGAAACTGCTGCTCTACAGTACTCGATTAGAAATACAAAACAATGAATTTTTTTGAAAGAAAATGTACAGATATGTTCCATAGACTCACAGGAATTGTGTCAAATTTCCCAAATAGTGAAAGAAATAACAAGATAGTTCCCCTTTAACTTGCATGAAGTTTTTCAAAAAGACGTCCAAATAATCATATTATAACTGTAACCTGCGGTCTTTGTTTCGGCTCAGTGGGCTTCTGACATTGCTTGTATTTATTTTCATTGCTTCTTTATGAGATCTACAGACACTCTTCCCCTCTCTTTCTCAAAGTCAACACGTTTCTGTGCACCAGGTAGATGGCAAATTTCTGTGGCGCTAATGACTCAACACAAAGCTTGTAGCGGAGCTTGTCTGTTGTTTATTTTGGAGGAATCTGACATTCGGCTTGTTGGCACAATTATTTATATTCTGTAGGCTATTAAAATCGCAAATGGACTGCAGCGTCACGTTGCCACCATGCATCCTGGTTAAAGTGATTCTGTTGTAGCTTATGTCGTTGTATATAACATGCAGGAAACTGCTTTAAATGAGCGAACGTGCGTTCAGACATGGGTATTGTGATCGAGGTCAAATTGAGGAGTGTTGTGAATTTTAAGATCAGATTAGAGCCTGCGCTTCCTTTTGTAAATGTGCATTATTGCCTCCAATCCTAAAATATGGTGTTTATTTCTGTTACGTCAACACTGTTGTATTCTGTAATGTAGCTGAACAATGCTGCATTAAATGCTATACTGTATGTGAAGACAATGGAAGAGTATAAGTACCAATGAAAAACAATTGATGGTTTTGTGTTTCCAGATGATGAGAAATCGGATAATGATGAAAGCAATCAGGAAGGCCTCATGGAGAACGGAGAGTGACGTCGGTTCAGCACCTGGTGGAAAGAAGAGATGCCTTCTTTTATTACGTTTGTCGTTTTGTCAAATGTTTGTTTTTGTATATATATCTTTTTTATCTTTTCCCCCCTCCCTTTTTTCCGATTTTTCTCCCATCCCACTGTTAGTCGTTATGCCAATTCCCACACTACCTCCCTCCAGATCCTACCCTCGCTGTGCAGGCCCCCCGACCGAACTGTAGGGGTCGCTGTCCACAACGCCCAGGACCCACCCATCAGCTTTATATATTAAAGCAAAGTTCTTAATGAATAAACGTGTTCTTTCACAGGACAAACATTCTTGTGTGTCTGTGACCAAACGGTTGACGCAGTCTATAACAAGCCCACCCTACAGTAGCACAGAGGCCCACCACCCTGCCCTACAGTAGCACAGAGGCCCACCCACAGTGGGTCAGAAGTGCTCCCCTATGTAGTGTATTGTGAACAGCACACATTCTAACTGTGCAGGTGTTTGTGGAATTGAAAGGTTAATTCCAAAAAATATACATTTTATTTTAATTTAAATAAAATTCAAAACATGGGAATTCTTTTTTTATTGTTCATTGGCCTGAAGTCAACAAGGTGAAACCAGGATTCATGGTATGGTTTCCAGCGCTAATGAGTTGGAGTTATGGAGCAATCGTGACATCAAAATGTTGCAGATTTGTCTGTTTTATTACCAGAAAACTAAATATTGCTTTTCTGGTTTTTAAATCTCACCCTGAACGTCTGAACATCATATAGGAAAGAAAGCTAAAATAATAGAGGCTACTCCCTGTTTGAGTAGGCTATGGTTTGGGTTAACTCTCTGTATGTAGGACTTGGTTCAATGGTCAATTGTTTTCCATAAGGTCTCTTCAATGGCCAAGGAACGTCAAGGTAATTGAGGTACCGTAAATAAAATCAAGGTAATTGATAATGAGTCATGATTCAGTGAAGGAGGAGCACAGGACGTTTAGTCAGGTTAAACCTTTCACTGTGACAATACAGAAGGTTAGCCCTTTACTATCACACAACCGATGGCGATGCTCCATCATTAGCATCAATGGAGCATCGCCGTCGGTTGTGTGATAGTAAAGGGCTAACCTGTCGTGTGGCAGTGAAAGGGTTAAACTCCTGGGGGCTCCTTAAAACGAAGCAGGCTATTCTCAGTCCTTGCTCCACAATGGTGGAATGAACTTTCCACCAGTCAGGACAGCTGATATCCAGCCAATTTTCCGCCGTTGACTAAAAACACACCTCTTCAATTAATATCTGAAGAAAAAATACTAACCCTCTAACCTTTTTACTATGATGTACCCTAATACCACGCTACTATTCTTATACTACTACCTATCTTGCTAATATGTCTATACTACTATGCACTCAGAGTAACACTCAAGCTCAATATTATTTGACGAACAATACCACTGACTCTTATCTGCCAGAGATGTACCCCTCCCTGGTGACATGATGTTCACAATCTGTCAATCGCTTTGGATAAAAGCATCAGCTAAATGACTGAATTGTCAATTGTAAACTGTTTGGTAGAGAGGAACAAGTCGTTGAGTGTATCTGGATGGGGAAATTATGGGTCTTTGTTTTAGTTTATGGTGATTAACTGCACCAGGGAAGTAGCAAAGAAGAGTGACTTTATGAGGCAATGTTGATGACTAACTGACTAATCTCACAGTAGCCAGCTGTTAGAACTGATGATGTAAGACAGTGGGTTTGACCGCCTATTCTTTATTCCCAGCGGAAGAGTGCTGCCGAGTGCTTCCACGTTTTCCCTGATTGGCTGCGACACGCCCCGCGGCAGAGCGGAGCGGCATTATGTAGCCGTAATCCCTGATGTTTTTCATTCGACGCTTAGCTCAACTGGTATGCCGCCGTGCTGTGGAGCCTGCGGTGCGGTTGGTCACAAGTTAAATACACTTCAATTTTTTTTTTTACGTTTATCATCTCTCGCTATAAACGTGCATTCTTCCGCTGGTTAAGTTTAGGCATTCTTTCGGAGTTGGTTAAGGTTAGGGTTAAGTTAAGGTTAGGCATTCTTTTGGAGTTGGTTAGGGTTAAGTTAAGGTTAGGGAGGGTTAAGGTTAGGCATTCTTTCGGAGTTGGTTAGGGTTAAGGTTAGGGAGGGTTAAGGTTAGGCATTATTTCGGAGTTGGTTAAGTTTAGGGTTTGTCACAGAGAATGCCTGTCTGTCTTTCTTGACGTGGAGGATGCAGCCTATTTCCGCACTGCCGCTCTCTCGCGCTGCTGCGGTCACATGGCCAATCAGAGAAACGCGACGCACTCTTCCGCTGGGAATAAGCTACACGCGGTCTGACCACATGAGACTACTGACTGACCATAGAACTGTATAGCTGTGACTGATTCCCCATTGTTGAAGCGCGCATGCGTGATTCTCACTCTGGCATGTATCTGGGTCTGGCTTAACTATAGGCTTCTTTTTAGTTTTTTTCTTTGGTTTTTAAAGGGGATCTACGCCCAATTTCCCCTGGTCTAAGACGGTACAAGAATATGAGTGAAAATGAGCAACACTCCCAAATCCAAAAACTAGAGTGCTAATACTCAGACTTCTGATGTCATCATGTATTAAGTGAAGTGTGAATCTGCTCCATAGACAATGAATTGGGATTTTATATACACCGAGAGCACCCAGGGAATGTTCTGAGTACATGGGTACATTTTATGTTTCAGTAAATACTATACTGAATAGTACTATAGAATAAAGCTAATTTGCATCCCCTTAACAATTGTGTGTATTGAGCCGTACTGTATTGTACCCATTCTGCAATCTGTTAAATAAAGTTTTCATTCATTCATTCATTCATTCATTGGATATTAAAAAAAAATATCCAGGTCCACAAAATCAGTCTCCCACTCATTGTCAATGGGGTTTATACTTGATGACATCACAGGTTTGATTATTTCTCTGGTTTATGGCTTTGGGAGAGATTAACTTGTGTTCCCAAAGATCTATTGAACTGCCTTAGGCCATGGAAATAACATTCAAGTCTTTAACTTGAGTGGTGTTACTCTTTAAGTGGGGAGTAGGTAGTAGAGAAATATGATTAAAGGTGCTGTACTGTAAATGGTATTTTTTGTTTGTTGAAATAAGTGTTCTACATGTTAAAGTAATAGCTCTCCACTTGGACAGCCAGCACTGATTTACAGTAGATTGTCTGGTTCATTAACATTCGTCTCCCAGTCCCTCCGTTCTGCAATACATTTTCTGGTATCCCGTTCCCACTTTATCAGTGATGACTGTCAGAATGTAGAGCTATTTAACAAGTTCATATTTTAACCAAATAAATACCACTTACAGCACCTTTAAGGAAAGGATATAAAATAAGTTGTTACATTCCTGTAGATGGTGGTAATGCAACATGTATGGATGCCAACCGCTGTTAAACAAAACAGAAGAAGAAAATCACTATTGCCCCAAAATACATGAGGTTTCCTCTGTTATTAATTTTTGGTCCACGAGGGGGAGGGTTGAAGATCAAAGAATCTTGACTTTTCATCATGTCTACTTTGTTGGTGTTTAAGTAAGGGATAATTTATGGCCAGCCGGTCATTGTTGAGATTTTAAAACCCGACAGGGTGAGTAAGGGGTGCAAAAGTGTCTTGCTCAAGGAAACTTCAGCACGCTGCCCGGGAGGAGTGGGAATCGAACTGGGAATCAAACCGGGAACCTTCTGATTACCAGAAGACCGCTCCACCACCTGAGCCACTGTCACCACCCCTTTTATCACCTATTCACACACACTGTTTGGTAGGAAAAGATCTTTATAAAATGTTTCCAGAGTGTCGATGTTAACAGCCCGTGTTAGATATGAGCACTGGCAGGATGACAAGGTCAGGAGGAGTCCATACAAGCAGATGACGACTGTCGACTCTGGTCAGGTGTAGGTTGTTCTGGATCTGATGCCAGTTACAGGTTCACTTTAGTATCAGGGAACCAGTCACTTCATCCAACTCCAGAAAAACCTCCCTACTCTCTGCTGCCTGCAGGATTGTCCTGGTTCTGGCAGACCATGGACACTTCACCTCAACAATGCAACCATCAGGGCGGCTACGTGGCGTAGTGGGCAAGGCGCTCGCCACGAATGCGGAGACGCTGGGATCGCCTGTTCGATCCCAGCGCTCCACATTGCTTTCAGTTTAGCTGGTCGTCCGTATTAATACACATTGGCCGTATTAGGGGGTGGGAAACTGATGGGTGGGGATCGGGCGTTGTGGACAGCGACTCCTACAGGTCGGTTGGTGCGCCTGCGCAGTAGAATCAGGAAGTGTCGGGGGCAGCGTGAGCCTCCCACGCGTTACTCCTCGCCACTGAGAGATCGAGCTGCGCAGGTGAAAAGATGCGACTGCTGTTACCTCAAGTACCGGCGGGGACTTGTGCTATGTATGACTTAGTCCACATTGCAGCCGGCTTGTGGGAGGCAAGAAACAGCGTTCGTGACAGGGGAGGGTTGAAATTGGATGATACGAAATTGGGATGGGAGAAAATATAGAAAATGGGAGAAAAAGTGGATAAAAAAAAAAACAATGCAACCATCAGAAACTGTCCCGTCTGCAGATCCACAGCAGGCCGCTGTGGACAGGAACCCTCTCCTCTCCTGGATAACCACACCAGTGCCCCCCGTGTATTGCTGCCCGTTGGCTCATGGAGGATTCCCCAATCACATACCCTGGAAAGAAATGCACATAATAATAATATCTTAAATTTATATAGCGCCTTTCAGGAGACCCAAGGCGCTTAACAGCTAAGGGAGGGGGACAGGGAACAACGTAACAACAAAATAATAATCAAAAGGAAAAAAAACGAAAGAAAAAAGGGGAAATCAGGCAGAGTAATTTACAAATTTGGTGAAAAGGTGGGTTTTTAGTTGGGATTTGAAGGAGTGCAGGGATGTAGCACTACGGCTGTTTGGAGGGAGTGAGTTCCAGAGGGTGGGTGCGGCCACAGAGAAGGCTCTGGGACCAACAGTCCGCATGTTGGTGGTGGGGATGAAGAGGAGACCGGAGTCAGAGGACCGCAGCCTCCGGGGCGGGATGTAGGGATGGAGGAGGTCCGCTAGGTACCGTGGGGCAAGGGAGTGAAGGGCTTTGTAGGTGATGAGGATGATCTTGAAATTGATGCAGGACTTGACTGGAAGCCAGTGGAGGTGGATGAGGGTGGGGATGATGTGGTGCCAGGACTTGGTGCGGGTGAGAACCCTGGCAGCAGAATTTTGCACATATTGTAGCCTGTTCAGGGCATTACTGGGTAGGCCTATGAGGACAGAGTTTGCGTAGTCAAGACGGGAGGTGACGAAAGCGTGGATGAGACCATACCACTTATTAAGTGTATTCTTAGTTAGTTTTTAAACATTACACCATATTGTATCCATTTATTCTTACAAATTTGCACTACCTCTTCTACCTAATTTTATTATTTTATTTTTAGCATTTTGTACATTTTTGTTTAGTATATTGTATATTTTGTATAGTGTTTGGTCTTTACTCTTTTACTCTTTACTGTATAAAGCGCAATCTCATGAGGGTCATACAGAACCAAGCATTTACCTGTATAATGTACATGTACCTTATAAGTGACAAATAAAACAAAACTTGAAACTTGAACACTGATGTCTTCAGTTTAAATAATCAATCATTACCTACAACTCACTTTAGATCCATCTTTGAGGCTGTAGTGGTCAAGCAGGGTTTAGAATAAGGAAGGAGGGTAAATCTTCTGCTTGACTGCTGCCAAGACCAAACCAAAGTTGCTTGCTGTGATCCGTTTCATGCACTATGCTGACCTGTTGTAAAGAAACCCAGAATAAGAGAGAGAGCGTTCACCAGCTGTTCTTAACAACTGGTATTAGAGTTACATGTTAAAACAATCATGATCCTCTGCGGCATGGTGGTGTAGTGGTTAACGCCTCACAGCAAGAAGGTCCTCGGTTTGATTCCTGCTTGGGGACCGGGTTGCCAGGTACCTAGGTAGGGTATATCTCCCGGCCCTTTCTGTGTGGAGTTTGCATGTTTTCCCAATGCTCACAAGGTGTTCCCCTCCAGAAAAAGAGATAAACCCCAATGGAGGAACTTGCAGAACAGGCTTGTAATCCTGTATTGTTTCAGCTTGTGCCTTGTTATGTTTTTATTATTAATGTGCTTTCTTACCATGATGTGCTGCTTCTCATGGTCGTAGACAGCAAGTGAAGGCGAGAGACTTGTCCTCAGCTTGGGCTTAACCTGGGCTGCTCACCACCCCATAAAACGACTTGACAGGGAGAGTCTAAAAGTAAGGACACAGTGTTCCGTAATTACAAATAAAAATAGTTTATTTCCTTGCAAGTCAATGAGGTTTCAGTGTGGTGTCCACATACCTTTGGCCACATAGTGTATTCAAAATACCTTTAAATTAAAGTGGACAGTCTGAAGTCTGTGATTTGCAAGGGTTTACAGACATATCTGTATCTGTTTAGATCATAATAATAATAATAATACATTCAATTTAAATAGCGCTTTTACAGTGCTCAAAGACACTTTACAGTGTAAACAACAAAAAATAGAACAAAACAAAAACAGTTAATGGTCGAAAGCAAGAGTGAAAAGGTAGGGTTTGAAGGACTGTTATAAAGGACAGTAGGGTGTTGGCAGTCTGGATGTGGCTGGGGAGGGCATTCCAGAGGGAGGGTGCGACTGCAGCAAAAAAAACTGTTGACCCAGGGCCAGGTCCAGAGCCTTGATCATGTGTCAAACTGAATTTATCATAGGCCTAAACTATGTATTCAAATCAACAAGGCTGCCATATGGTGGCTCAGGAGGTAGAGCAGTCGTCTGGTAATCCGGAGGTTCCTGGCTCGATTCCCACTCCTCCCGGGCAACATGTAAGTGTCCTTGAGCAAGACAATTGCTCCCGATGAGCAGGTTGGCACCATGCATGGTTGCCTCCGCCGTCGGTGTGTGAATGTGTGAGTGAATGGGTACAATGTGAGGAACAAATTGTATAGCGCTTTGGATAAAAGCGCTATATAAATGCACCATTTACCATTTATGGTGGCACTTGTCTCTGCCGATTGGGCACCCTAACCCTAACCCTGACTGAATCTCAACGTGCAAAATCTAACTCTCCAAATCCTGGCTGGTATATATTTTGTTTTACATTTTCATCTTCATCACATTCTGTGTCCAGAACAGCCAGAGCACATCATCTTTAGATGTCAACCTGCTAACTTCTAACTCGCCTCAACCTTGTAAAAAATTGTTTTCATGGAAGCCTGGATGCTACCCTTGATTATACCACCTGGGAGAACAGCTATAATCACTCTATTTGAGTTGAAAGAATCTAGACCCTTTGTAACCCTCAATGGTTCCTCATTAAAGAAAGATGTGATCGTGAAAAGGTTCACAGGGTCCGCCATTCTTGTTTGGGGTATGTGCTACACATTAGGTCTTCTATCTCCCGCTGTCTGAAGGAGCATTTGGCCCTGGAAATAGATAATACGTCACATGTGGTGTCAGACTTATCTACCGAATAGACAATAGTGTCATCCACATAAAGATGAACTTGACATCATCACTCAAATATTCGACAATATTATGAATATAAATGGTAAATAGACAGGACCCAGGATTGATCTGTGTGAGACGCCTTTTGTAATGGGTAACAACTCTGTCTGGGCATACCCATTTCTACACACTGAAGTCAGACAGATAGCTCTGAAACCAACTACAAGCATTTGCATCAAAACCAACGCTGTGTAATCTCTGTAAAATAAGAGTAGTCAACTATATTAAATGCTTTTGACAAATAGGGCAGCACAATGTTGAGCCACTGTTGAGGAACTATTTCTGTCGACAAAGAAATATTAAATATGTTTTATTTGCTATGTAAATAATTGTCTCCTCTCCCGTTGATTTCCTGGTGTCAATGCTTCAAAAACAACACTAGTAGAGAAAGGGTGGAAGGAGAAGCATACCTCACAATGTGCACATGGTCATGATTATTAAGAGGGGCCCTGGATAATTATTATCAAACTAATTATCACTATCAGCTAAATGTTTATTAAAGGCTAAGCAGATCTTCTCTTCAGATATTTCATGTGTAAAGAAATTGTAGCCTTGTTGTCCAACATTTTGTCAGATGTGAATACAAGCTAGTGATTAAGTCCAAATAATTATTTGATTTGGCATTCCTCACAGATTATGTGCATTTGTTTCTAATCTGTCTAAATGAATGGGATGACCAAACTCTGTTCCAGTCCTTAAATAAAGATGACAAGTAAACCAAGGGGTTCATTTATCTTTTCAAAATGTCTTGAAAGGTGCATGTTTAATGACTGAGAGAAAAAAGTGCTGCTGTCTAGTGCTGTTTCTACATCAGGGATCTCAGAAGTATATAGTGAATGTCACTGTCAATTAAAAAGCTTCATCACTAAAGTTTGTTAAATTTATTTTGATAAATAATGTGAGATTGTTTTTTCTTTAAGTCGAGTATTTCTTATACATGCAGTGCACTGTCCCGAAGCCTGTTTTTGGGCTTCGAACTTCGTCAGTGTTTTTCGAACGGACGTTCGAACCTTCGTTTTAATCAAAAAAAGTATTATTATCAAATTATTAAATATATATATTTAAAGTTTTTATTTATTTATAATAAAATTATTAATCTGATTAAATTAGTCTTTTTTAGGCGGCATTATCGGCATATCCGGTTAGGTCTTCCGGCGGTGTAGGCTTCTTCCGGTCCCATGATCACAATACATCGTCTTGTCTGAGCAACTTTTCTCCCGTTATTTAAACAACTTTATTGTCACAGAGAGGTAATGAAACATTTGTATTATTATATTATAGAATGCAACAATCTATTTAATAAGCAAACGTTTGTCAGCAGGGTTTTTGGGCTGTATTTCATGTAAAAACTTTTACTGTTAGTTAGCCAAATTAGTAGCCCCTTTCGTGACTATGATGCAAGCCTTGCTTGAATACGCAGTCACTGAGACGAGCGGTGGGTCATATGGTGGTACTTGGAGAGCCAGCTACGTTCTCAGGTGGTACTTGGTGTAAAAAGGTTGAGAACCACTGTGATATAATTTGGACCCACCGCTCGTCTTTAACCAGTGCTTGATGGTGCACATTAACCTGGCTACTACGTCGAATCAGTGACTGCGTATTCAAGCAAGGCTTGCGTCACGAAAGGGGCTGCCAAATTAGCATTTTAGCTAATATTATGAGACATGATCAATTAATTGCTGTTGTCACCATCGCGTTTGTTAGACCACCATATGGACTTGTTTGATAATCAGAAGACATTTTATCATGTTATGCCGATCTGGGCAGTGGTGTCGCATGGGTAAAATAACAGAGGATGCAAAAAAAAATATTATAATTTTTTTTTATTAATACATTTTCTTTTAATAATTTTTTTCTTCATATTTAAGCCAAATAATATATATATATAATATATTTCTCCCTCCCTCGCTCTCTCTCTCCCTCTCTTTCTTAATATTACACACACACAACACAAATATATATACACACACACACAGAGGTCTGGTTTGATTATGAATCAGAGAGAGAGAGAGAGAGAGAGAGAGAGAGAGAGAGAGAGAGAGAGAGAGAGAGAGAGCGAGAGAGAGAGAGAGAGAGAGAGAGAGAGAGAGAGAGAGAGAGAGAGAGAGAGACAGAGAGAGATCATTTAGGTTCTAGGTTGAAATTAATGAATGGCCTGATGTCGCCGTCGGAGCGTTTCAGCGTCTTGCAAGATATTGCTGACATGGCAGAACATACATGTATACAGTAGCCTATGGCTCGGCCCATCAAACACAAGCAGACCATGTTTGTACAGTATGACTCAGCGAGTCGGCGCCCCATCAACACAATAACACAGTATGATATGACACGGCAGAACATATACAGTAGTATGGCCTAGATCATGAGGCTATTGAAACTGTTTTTGTAGAAATTCTATTTGAAAGGGCTAAATCTGTTCTAGTCGGCACAATTTACAGACCGCCAGACCAAAATGATGTGTGCTTTTATGATGTGTTGGATGCGTGCTTAGCTGGAGCTGAGGATGCAGAAATGATTCTTATTGGGGATTGGAACACGGATATGCAACAAAAAGATGCACCGTCTTCAAATCCTACAATAGGTTTTGTGATCTGCACGGCCTCAGCCAGCTAATCACACAACCCACACGTGCACGTGAGTCAACTCAGACTACCATTGACCTCATCCTGACCTCTGACAAGTCCAAGATCGCCAATAAAAGGGTTATAGCATGCGGGTTAAGTGATCATTATATGATATTCTGTACCCACAAAAAGCTAAAACTAAAGGCTGGCTGTCACAAAACAGTCACATCTAGAGACCTCAAAACCTACTCTAGCGAGGCCTTTAACCTTGAACTGGAGGGTCTGGACTGGTCAGATGAGCTCAATGGTACACTGGTTGAAGAAACATGGCTTGGCTTCAAAACCAAATTTTCAACGATACTAAACAACATGGCCCCCCTAAGAACCACCAGGGTAAAAAAATCGCGCGGAGCCATGGATGCACGCTGAAATACTGACCGCTATGAAAACCAGAGACAAAAAATGCTCTCTGAGTTTCGTAAAAGTCAGTCAAAGCTTACCATAAGCACGAGCAGTGAACTCCAAGCCCACGTGACTGAACTCAAACTGGAAAGAAACAGACTAAGAAATGATGTAAACTCCATGATCAAAACAGCAAAAAAAAAATCATCAATGACAAAACCGAGGAAAACAAAAACAAACCACGTGAACTTTGGAAATTATTCAATAACCAACTAGGCTGCAGTAAAAAACTTAAAACCAGATTCTCAAACATAAACATAAAGACGGACATCACAGAAAAGCTGGATGTAGCCAATTACTTAAATAGTTTCTTCACAAACATAGCCACAACACTGGTAAACAAACTACCCTCCCACTCAGGGCATTATGGGGTAGAACACATAGTAGCATACTACAAGAACCTAGGGGTCCACAAAGACGACTTCAAACTGGAAATGGTAACAACAGATGAGGTACTCAAAAAACTGAGCGCCCTCCAACCTAACAAGGCCACTGGCCATGACAACATCCCCTCCAAATTCCTCAGAGGCTCAGCAGCCGCCATCACCCCAGTCATCATCACACACATAATAAACCTCTCCATAAAACAGGGACACGTCCCCAAGGACTTCAAAATTGCGAGAGTGACCCCTCTGCACAAAAAAGGCAGTAAATTAGACCCAGGCAACTACCGCCCTGTTTCTATCCTTACCTCCATCTCGAAAGTCATGGAAAAAATTGTATACGAACAGGTCGAAAAATACCTCGCGGAAAAAAATCTAATCTACGAATTCCAATCTGGCTTCAGAACATCCCACTCCACTGACACATGCCTTCTCTATTTAAACGACCACATCAAACAAGAGGTGGACGCGGGCAAATACTGCGGCATGGTCATGCTGGACCTACAAAAGGCCTTCGACACTGTCAATCACACCATTCTGATTGACAAGCTAAAAGCAATTGGTTTTGATAGTCTATCAGTGAGCTGGATGCAATCCTACCTGGAGGGGAGAGAGCAGATGGTGGAGGTAAACGGTACCCTACCCCCCCCCCCCCTCACAGTAAGCTGTGGTGTTCCACAAGGAAGCATACTAGGTCCGCTACTGTTCCTAATTTATGCATATGACATGTCGTCAGCTTGTGACTGCAACTTGTTCCTGTTTGCGGACGACTCAGCCCTGCTGGTCTCTGACAAGAACAAGTTACAGGTTGAAAAAACCCTCAGCTCAGAACTAGGCAAAATCTGCATATGGCTCGCTGATAACAAACTATCATTACACATGGGCAAAACAGAGTCCATTCTCTTCGGTTCAAATAACAAACTCAGCAAGACCGACGGCTTCTCAGTTACAGTGGGTGACAATATTGTCACAAGGAAAGAAGATATTACCTATCTGGGTTCCATCCTAGAGGCAAATCTTTCCTGTGACAAAATGGCATCCAATGTAATAAAAAAAGTCAACCAACGAACTCGATTCTTGTACCGGATCTCCTCACTGGTAAACAAGAATACCCTGAAGACTCTGGCAGGAGCACTCATTCAAGGGTACTACGACTATACGTGCACCTCATGGTACCAAAGCACCTCAAAGGCGCTAAAAACAAAATTACAAACATCTCAAAACAAACTGGTCAGACTACTGCTTGACCTTACTCCTAGAACCCACCTCACCCCTGCCCACTTTGACAACCTAGGATGGCTTAGAGTAGATGACAGAGTACAGCAACTTGCAATGGGCCTGGTCTACAAGATACACTACACGACCAAGGTACCCATGTACATGTCAAAATACTTCCCAAAGGTCAGTGAATACCACGATCACAACACCAGAGGGAGCTCCACAAATCATGTTAAACCCAGATTCGGCTCAAACAAGGGACTAAACACGTTTCGCAATTATGCCACATCAATGTGGAACGCCCTACCCAAAGCTGTAAAGGAATGTGAATCACTACCCACTTTCAAAAACACTCTCATTGTGGGGGGGTGATAGGAGTCCTGCAGCTCAGAGCCCATCCTTCACCTTCCCCTCAGGGAATATCAGATATCTAGGAATCAACATTTCACCCAGACTGTCAGAGTTATTTCAACTCAATTTCATCCCACTGTTAAAAACAATAGAAGACGACACACAAAGATGGCTAAACTTACCACTCTCACTAATAGGTAGAATATCAACTGTCAAAATGTCAATTCTCCCAAAAATAAATTATCTATTCACTATGATCCCAACCCAGCCTACCACCAATTGGTTCAACTCCCTGGACTCCACCATTACTAAGTTTTACTGGAAGAATAAAAAAGCAAGAATTAAGTTAACCACCCTTCAAAAAAACAAAAAACAAGGAGGACTTGAAGCACCTAACTTTCTCAACTATTATCTGGCCAACCAATTAATATACATCTACAAATGGATTCACCCTACCCAACAATACAACCCCTGGGATGACATTGAGAAGGACATGTGCATGGAAATCTCACCAAAAGATCTGCCATTCTTTAGCACAAGCATAAAACATCACTCTTGTTTTAGGAATACAGTCATTTCCACAACTCTGACAGCCTGGTGGAAAGCCAACAAAATCACTGGTAACACACTAACCCCCTGTAAATACACACCAATCTGGCACAACCCTGACTTTCAACTCGGCAAATCACCCATATACTTCCCAGCTTGGAAACAAAAAGGCATTACTCATCTTCACCACATCTTCACAGACAACAGCCTAATCACTTATCAAGATTTGACTGAAGGATACGGCATTGGGACAGACCAACACTTCCAATTTCTACAGCTGAAATCTATTTTGAAATAAAAAATTAACACTACACAGAATGATCTTGAACCACCTCCAATTATATTAGCAATGAATAAAATAACATCACAGAGGAAAATATTTTCAAAAATATACAAAATACTGGCAAGCGCAGACACTACATTCCATCTCCCCTTCACAAAATGGGAACAGGACTTGGCTTTCTCTCCCAATGCCGTATCCTGGGAACAAATTTGCACCAACACATTCACAATGACTAACAACACTAACCTTCAATTAATCCAATATAAGGTGTTACACAGAGTACATATCACACAGCACAGGATGTTTCAAATGGGATTTGCAAGCACAGATGTATGCTCCCATTGCACCCTCAACACCCCAGACAACTATTTCCATGCCACCTGGCTCTGCCCATGCACCTGTTCTAGACTTCTGGAATTCCGTCATCAATACACTATCCCGGGTCATGAGCTGCAGCATTCCTCTCTTCCCCTCCCTCTGCCTACTTGGGGATACTACTGCTATCAATTTATTAGTCCAGAACACCAAACCCCTACTTGTTTCTCTAGCTGTTGCCAAGAAAACTATCCTCTTAAACTGGAAGACAAGAAAAAAGGTGAATACTGGCCAATGGTTAGGCCTTCTCTCAAATTACATATCACAGGAAACAATCTCAACCGTGGATCACATCGAAGTCTCACAATTTAATAACATCTGGAAATTGCTTGTGGATAATCTAGGCTCCTAATCATAGGAGATTGACCTGTGAGCCATCCACTCCATAACCCACCCTTCTCTCAATCCCCCTCTACTTTACTTACTCCCCTCTCTGCCCCCCCCCCTTTCCCTTGTCATGTGTATTCGTTGTTGTCCTTCATTGTCCTTAGTTGTAATTTGTTTGTCAATATCTAGTCTGAGTTCCCCCCCTCCGAGAGGGCAATGAAATATATATTTTTTTAATATTTTTCTTATTTTACTACACTTTTTATTTAATTTTGTACTGTAAATAATTAAAACGTATAATAAATAATAAAGTTGTCCCCCCAAGAGGGGGGGGGGGGGGGGTGGATGGAGTGCCCTCAAAAAAGGGCCGGGAAAAAAGCTAAAAAAAAAAAAAAAAAAAAAAAAAAAAAACACCTACGGGAGACTGCAATTCGAAACTGGCCCCTGTAAATGTCCTAACACAACCCCCTCCAATGTACAGTAAATTACCAAGTATGGTCTTGTCAATATTCCAATGTACAGTTTTGTTTGTACAGTTGTACAGTGTCCCCCACCCACCCCTCCTACCCAACCTCCCCCCCCCACTCCTACCCAACCCCCCCCCACCCAACCACCTCCAATGTACAGTCCCCCCCACCTACCCAATCCAATGTACAGTTTCTACGTCAAATGTATATACTCTTTTTTCTGGACTCTTTTGTATCACAAACAGTACTGTAATTGCAAATCTGGTATGTCATAAATGTATAGATGTAGCAGTACTGTCTATCTGTATGTCATGTATGTCATATATGTTACGATGAATTGAAAATGGGGGACCCTGATGTAAACAAGACGAAAGTCTTTCTCTGGTCTGCATCCCCTTAACAATTGTATGTATTGAGCTGTACTGTACTGTACCCATTCTGCAATCTGTTAATAAAGTTTTCAATCAATCAATCAATTCAATAATGACATTCACAGACCGCTCCTGACCAGCAGGTGGCAGACTTCCAAATGTTCTCAACGACGATAAACACCACTACGCGAAAGGCGTTATCTTTTTCCGTAGCCGCATTTTGCGGAGACGCTCTCTGATTGGCCACTGACGTTTCTGGTGCGCCCAATCGTGTGACGCCTGTTTCTACACCGGTTAAGCGTAGGCGACTCTTTCGAAGTTGGTTAAGGTTAGAGTTTGTCTTAGAGCAGGGCGATAGAACATCAGCCCTGATTCCAAACTCTAACCTTAACCAACTTCGAAAGAGTCGCCTAAGCTTAACCAGTGATAAACTAGGCGTTAGGTACCGACGCGGAAATGGGCAAAGACACAGCTCGTCACGCGATTGGGCGCACATGTCAGTGGCCAATCAGAGAGCGGCAGTCAGTGGCCAATCAGAGAGCGTCTCTGCAAAATGCGGCTACGGAATAAAATAACGCCACTGAGAGCGAGAGAGAGAGAGAGAGAGAGAGAGAGGGATATAAACAAGGAAGTCATGTGAGATGAAATCTTATTTTCACCAGAGACCATTTAGGCCGAACATTAACGTCCAAACGGTCCAATACAATATAAATTCGTCCCGTTGAAGATGTTCTAGGAAGACATTACAGCAACAATAATGGCTGCATTGCAGTTTCTAAATGCCTTTATTTCTGAGCGTTTGACAGCGGCGGCTGTGGATATATTCGGGGCGGTGGAGAAAACTATCATAGAATTCCAGGGAGAGATCTCTCGATCCAAAGAGGAGATGGATCATCTGCGGACGCTGGTCCTCTGGCCTGAAGTGAAATTGCACAGGGCAGGTGTGTGGTTCATTTTCACTTTCAACGTTTGAGTCTTGTAATCATCATCACCTCGGTCGTACTCAAAGCATTCAGTGTGCCGTATGCGTTTTATGGAACTGGAATCATTGTGTTGTAGCCTGAAGATATTTGCATAGACCTTAATAATATCTAACACTAACTCGTAGCGATCACAATTGTGAACAGTGTATTGTTATATAGTAATTTGTCGGCTAGGGCTAATTGTAGTACCTAAATGTACAAAAACGGAAGTGTATAGTGTTTGCACATTATACTATTGTGCATGTAAGAACACATTACACATTTAGTACTATCAGAAAGTCTTTCTGAATATCATGACGTTTATTTGAGTTTTTTTCCACATCACCCAGCCCTAGTTTACATCAGACATACTATCTCTTTCTCTTTCAGTGCCTCATCAGTCCATTGCTCCTGACTGTGAAGAGGTAGTTCCCCCTGAGCAGAAGCGCTGTGAGCAGGAGTTGCATCCCGGGCTCAGCCAGGAGGAGGAGGACGCAGAGCCCCTGCTCGTCAAAGAGGACCAGGAGCATAGGACCGGTCAGCGGGGACCTTCCTGGCACAAGTACGATACACTAGCCTCTCCTCCCTTTGCTAAAAGAGAAGGCAGGTGTCGCCAGGAATCTCCTCCGCCCTCACACTTGTACCGAATACTGACTGTTGAGCACAGGACCATCAACAACACTGGAGATATCAAAACAGAACCCGACTGTGATGAGTTTGGAACGTCTGAACCGACCTGTGGTTCTCAGTCCCCCCTTGGAGTAAACCCAGAGTGTTCTGGAGCTCAGAGAGAAGCCATTCAAGGTGAGGAGATACAATCATCATCAAATCAGACATAGAGAGACTTAAAGGTAGAGTATGTAATGCCGTTAAATGTCAAACTCTAGGCAAAAGAACCCCTCTTGATACAGCACTTTGCTTAAATGTTTTTGTTTTTAGTCTGATGTGTGGGTTGGAGTTTAGTCAATTATTATACTGTGAAATTCTCCAGACCTTGGCCCTGCTGGTCTCTGACAAGAACAAGTTGCAGGTTAAAAAAACCCTCAGCACAGAACTAGGCAAAATCTGCATATGGCTCGCTGATAACAAACTATCATTACACATGGGCAAAACGGAGTCCATTCTCTTCGGTTCAAATAACAAACTCAGCAAGACCGACGGCTTCTCAGTTACAGTGGGTGACAATATTGTCACAAGGAAAGACGAAATTACCTACCTGGGTTCCATCCTAGAGGCAAATCTTTCCTGTGACAAAATGGCATCCAATGTAATAAAAAAAGTCAACCAACGAACTAGATTCTTGTACCGGATCTCCTCTCTGGTAAACAAGAATACCCTGAAGACTCTGGCAGGAGCACTCATTCAAGGGTACTACGACTATGCGTGCACCTCATGGTACCAAAGCACCTCAAAGGCGCTTAAAACAAAATTACAAACATCACAAAACAAACTGGTCAGACTACTACTTGACCTGAACCCCAGAACCCACCTCACCCCTGCCCACTTTGACAACCTAGGATGGCTTAGAGTAGACGACAGAGTACAGCAACTTGCAATGGGCCTGGTCTACAAGATACACTATACGACCGGGGTACCCATGTACATGTCAAAATACTTCCCAAAGGTCAGTGAATACCACAACCACTACACCAGAGGAAGCTCAACAAATCATGTAAAACCCAGATTCGGCTCAAACAAGGGACTAAACACGTTTCGCAATTATGCCACAACAATGTGGAACAGCCCTACCCAAAGCTGTAAAGGAATGTGAATCGCTACCCACATTCAAAACCGCTCTTAAAGAGCACCTACGGGAGGCTGCAATTAGAAACTGGCCACCGTAAATGCCCAAAACCCCCACCACCTCCTAATAGACAGTCTCCTCCCCACCGCATGTATATATTCCCTCCCCGCCGTATGTATATTTCTCTCCCACCCACCCACCCCCTCCTAATGTACAGTCCCCTCCCCATCATATGTATATACTCTGTCAGGATCTAGGGGTAACAGTACTGTATATTTGAATACCGTTTATGTCACAAATGTATCAGTACTAAATACCTATATGTCCCTATGCCATAAATGTCATGTATGTTGTGTATGTCATAAATGTCTATATGAATTGAAAATGGGGGACCCTGATGGAAACAAGACAAACGTCTTAATCTGGTCTGCATCCCCTTAACAATTGTATGTATTGAGCCGTACTGTATTGTACCCATTCTGCAATCTGTTAAATAAAGTTTTCATTCATTCATTCATTCATTCATTCATTCAGAGCCTGAGGTTTGTCCAGCAATAGCAACCCCCCCCCCCTATCCCCACTCAAATCCAACCTACACATCAGACCAAAACACAAAAGGTGTAATACCAGGCAGGGCTCTTTTGCCTAGAGGTCACTGTCTGACAGCATTACAGATTGTACCTTTTAAGGAAAGACCATGTGCTTTCGCTCTGGGATTAGGAAATTAAATAAACTGAAAATGATTCACGGACCAAAAAACTCCCAACATATTATATAGAGGACATAGATGACACGTGTATTCTCTCTGTAGAAATGAACGTCCTTTTCACCTTTTGCATTGGACACTCGCATCATTATGACACTGAGTGTGTAGTGAATGTGTTTTATTTTCCCCATTCTCTTCCTTTCAGGACTTCTGAAGAGCATTCGCCATGAGGAGGAGATTCCTCCCAAACAGGAGCACGGGGACTGGAGTTCCGGTGGAGACCGGGCGGACCCCGATCCCCCGCAGATCAAAGAGGAGAGAGTCGTGTGGTCCGACCCCGAGAACGAGTCCGAAGACATCTGCACGGCCCCCCTTCATTCAGAAGAGAGAGCGTACGATCAACCTCATCCGTTCCATCTCAGCCAAGACCAGATGTTCAGGCACAGACTTTACACGTCTGAGGATCTCATGACGCAGCCCAATGGAGAGGGATACAAACTGTCAGGAGTGACCGGTGACTCTCAGACCATCTTCTCCATGAATCCAGACCGCTCACGCGCCACTCACGGCGAATACAGCGACAGTGTGGAGGGCGTGGAGGACAGAGAATGGCTGAATACGCTTGTGTCGACGGGGATGAGGAAAAGGCAACTATGCGCAGAGGGTGTAGAAACCGGCAGGACAGAAGCGCACGCCAGCGGCCCCGCGAAGGAAAGGAGGCACACGTGCCCCGTCTGTAGGAAACGCTTCAAAGAGTCGAGCCACCTGAGGGATCACCTGAGGATCCACACGGGAGAGAAGCCCTTCCGGTGCAACGAGTGCGGCATGAACTTCAGGCAGAGCGGAGCGTTGACCCTGCACACGAGGAGGACCCACACTGGGGATAAACCGTACCAGTGCAGCGAGTGCGGCCGGCGCTTCAACCGGAAAGGAGACATGGAGACGCACAGGTGGACCCACACAGGGGAGATACCACACCAGTGCATGGAGTGTGGGAAAAGCTTCAGGCGGAAGAGTAACTTAAACACACACGTGAAGACAGTACACACGTGGAGGAGAGAGCAGCACACGCAGAACTGTCCTGAGCGCATATAGGGATGTGTTACATAATAAGCTCCATAAAGAACTCCGAGAAGGATATACACTAGTATACAATTTGTTATACACTTATGATATATTCTTATCTATGGCTCTGGGTTATTTTGTTTCTAAGTTTTCTGAGCTTTCCAAATGCATTGAAGGGCATTATCTTAACTTAAAGTTAAATGACAGACCTCTGACATCTTTATACACTGTGCAGGTTTTGGTGCAAGAAGGTCTTTACAGACACGAGGGAAGGCCACTTTATGGTGTTAAGATGCACCATCATGTAAACTGTAAACATTGGAACTTATGGACAATTGGAATATTATAATTATTCTACTGTCATTTTCTAAGTTGGACCTTGTTGCCTTTTGTGCAAACAAACGCTGTCTCTCACTAGTCAACCTGGAGCCTCCTTTTTATGTAAAGTAAATTATATAAAGTTAAAGCTGCTATATAATGTAAGAAAGGTTGAGATCCAAGGCAGCTCTACAGTTTTTAAAAAGCCTTTAACACTTTCAGCGCCACGCCTGGTTTTCCGTTTTACCGCTTGAATGCCACCATCGGCGCCAATGTTAACGTTAATATCGCCTAATCTATGTTTTAAATTATGGCTATGTGTCTAATCTGCCCATCGCATTATCAAAGACTATTTTCCAGTCAGTGCTGTGAAGGCAGATTGTTTTTTTATCGCGTCGTTGCCGTTTCAGAGCAGTTAGAAAAGCCCCCGTTTTGATATAAAAAACAGCTCATTCTGGAGCATTCTATGAAAATCGTCTTTTAGTGGAATATTCCACAACGTTGATATTCGTCGGCCTTTTTATGAATCGTTTTCAAATAAACGCTAGATGATCAATATTATACGTGCACGCACGCACATTACGGCCGCGCACTGATAATCGCTCCGTTGATTTCCTCACGGACTTTTACAGTGAAACCGAAAGAAGACATTTCACAAAACAGCTTATAACTTCATCAAACTTACTCTGATTATCCTACCACTGATAACATAGAGTCCTTACCTGACATCAGATGGTATCCAACTGGTATATTCCAATTCCTGATCACCATTCGAAAAAATCGATACGTGTATGGATCCAACGCGATACAGTAGAACTCCATGATCCGTGGGGATCTGAGGCTCCAGAATGAACTCTAGTAACCCCGGCTGGATCAGTGAACTGGAAAATGTGGAGTACCGGATTTTTTTCCCCATTCATTTTCATTGAGTCCATTCCAAAATCACTTATGTCATCTGGGAGACGACAGGGGGCGCTTTTTTCCACAGTGATCGCCGGCGCCCCTCGGCTATACTCGGGTAGGCTCGGGTGATGCAATAATTTTTCAGATCGCAAAAAAAATAATAATAATAATAATTCCGAGAAATCTCGTGAGTGGCATGCAACCACCTATAAAAAAAACAGAGAAATCTCGTGAGTGGCACTGAAAGTGTTAATAAGTGGCTTACATTATTTAGAAAAATCTTTTAAAAGTCCATGTTTCGGCCTACATGGCCTTCTTCAGGCTGCTATATAATGTGAGGTATTTTAAATGAAACTAGAAAACGTATGAATTACGTTAAATAAGAACATAATTTTATTTCGCAAAGTGAGGACCATTTAGACTAGAGCATTCAATTATGTTTTTTTTATTGTTTATTATTGAATGTAATCCCTTTGAGCTTCTCTGATCGGTTAGAAGGGAGAGGCTCTAACCGATCAGAGAAGGGAGAGGCTCGGGAGATCCAGACTCTACAAATATTGAAAGAAAGATTCGGACTAGAGAATAGCGACCACTTTAGATATTTACAGATTAGGGACTACTACAACAAGGAAATAAAACTAGACAAAGACAAAGATCAGAATGGGATAATTAAGATAATGGTAAAAGCATACGAAGGAAGGAAGGGGGGGGGGGGGATATCAGCACTATATCGGGCAATAATGGACAGCAAGGACATCACAACCAAATATATAAAGGAAAAGTGGGAGAAGGAATTAGAAACGGAGATAACAGAAGAAGAATGGTATAACATATGTAAGATACAACACACAACCACAGGGTCAAGGATATGGAGGGAGTTTGGGTGGAAAAACATAATTCGATTTTTTATAACACCAGAAATACAGGGCAACTATACACCAACACAGAAACCATGCTGGAGAAAATGTGGACAGGAAATAGCAAACCACACACACATATTCTGGAGATGTCAGATAATAAAGAACTATTGGGAAGAGATAGGAGGGATAATAAATGAAATAGTAGGATATGAAATACCCCAGACAGGACAAGTATTGTATTTAGGGAACTTAACACAGGAAGGAATGCAGGGGAAAGATATATACTTGATTAAGATATTACTAGTAGCAGCCAAGAAAGCACTGACGAAAATGTGGTATAGAGTAGAAGCACAGACGAGGGAACAATGGACAGAGATAGTGGGTGGGATACAGGAAATGGAGAGAATCACATATAGGCTGAGGCTACAAGACGAGAAGTTTGAATCAAAATGGGAGAAGTGGGAAGAGTATAGGAAAAAAAGAAACGACATCACAGGAGAGTGAAAAGGAGACGAGAAGAAAAAACGAAATGAAAATAAACTATGAAGGTACCAAAGAACCCATGTCACTTTTTTGTATTTTTTTTTTGTATTTATTTATTGTTTCTCTCTTTTCTTTGTTTTTGTTTAGCTGTGTTTTTTCCTTTTCCCCTTTAGTGAATTTATTTTAGGTCAACTTGTCATTCGATTTCGATATTAATTTTTCTAATATCGGCTATATCTTTTAGTTCTTATCTATCGAATTCTATTGTACTGTCGTTTATAATTTTGACCGCCAATTGTATTATTGTATGTGGATGTTTTGTTTGTAAAGCAAAAAACTGGAAATAAAAATTTAAGTATAAAAAAAAAAGAAGGGAGAGGCTCGCTGTGAAACATTAGAATTGAATATGTCTGCTTTCCTTCATTATATGAACCACTGGTTATTAAGAAAAAGTAAGGCACACTAAACTAGCAAAGACTTGAATGTCATGCTCAGAGTCCAAGAGCCATGGGGCTAAATATCTCAAGTTGTGGAGAAAAAAAAGTCAGCACACCGTCTGCAGTTTTCCCAAGTTTAATATACTTTAACATAACGTTTCGGCCTGTGGCCTTTTTCAAGTGTCACCAACATGTGAAAAGGGGTGGGGTATATATACATACATATTAGGGGTCAAGGTTGAACCAGGTCAAGGTTCAAATCAATTAGCCTATAGGCTACAAATTTACAAAACATACTGCAGCTCAAGTGCCAGAACATACGGTACATAGTTACAATAACAGTAGTACGTAATTAGTAGTTAGATGTAACACACCTTCACATGCAAAATAGAGAAACAAATATATAATAAGAACTTAAAAAACAGAAAAATTAATTAAAAAACAGAACCAGACAGAATTTACAGGAAGGGTTTAATGTCAAACTCTTCATTCAGTCCAAGAGGGGCCATAGTCTGAAGGGTGTGTATATGGTAGGTCTCTCTCTGCAAAAGTAGTTTGCCATGGTCTCCGCCTCTCGCTGGTCTCTCTACCTTTTCAATGCCTGTGTATCTTAATGTGCTGATATTGTGTCCTGCCTGTCTAAAGTGTACTGCAACCGGGTTATGTTCATCACCACATCTGATGTTGCTACGGTGTTCGCTGATGCGTGTCTTGAGTTGCCGGTTGGTTTTGCCTACATAGCTCAGGCCACATGGACATTTTATTAGGTAGATGACATGAGTGGAGCTACACGTGATGAAGCCACGGACTCTGAGGGTTTTACCATTAAGTGGATGTGTGTAGGTCTTGCTCTTAATAATATACCCACACTGTGCAGTTACCACACTTGTAGTTCCCATCCGGGGTGTTATCTAGGAACGTGGGTCTGTGCGCAGTAGGTGGGCTGTAGGATCTCACTAGTTGGTTTCTCAGGTTGGGGGGGCGTTTGTAAACTACGGTGGGAGGTTCCTTGAAGACCGATTGGAGTTTGGGATCAGAGTTGATGATGTGCCAGTGTTTATGTAGGATCTTTGTGAATTCAAAACCTAAATATCTCCTCACAGAACTTGTCCCCATTCATGAAGCAACCATCCACAGAACTTTAATAATAATAATAATTCATTACATTTATATAGCGCTTTCCTCAGACTCAAATCGCTTTACAACGTAGGGTTAGGTAAATTGCCTCCTTCACTACCACTGGTAGCACCCAACCTTGGGCTACGCAGGCTCAATGGCTAGTACCATACTCTGGCACCCGGCACACATCACACTACACAATGGCTGAACGACTCGGGAGATGGATTAATATCGGCCAATTAAGGGGAAGGGATGATTAGGTGGCCTTGATGTCAGAGACCTGTTTGGGAATTTGGCAAGGAACGTCGGAACTTTGACACAACACAAGCATACCGTACAGGAGGCTAATGTTGCTCGCAGACCGCGGTGACTGGCGGGTTGTGCCAACGGTGGTGTGAGTGATGTCTACCTTCTGTCTCAGTTTCTCAACTGGTGGGTCGGGCCCCGGAAGTCGGTCACGATGACACAAGACCAGGGTTTATAAACTGTATGAAGAAGATGTTAGAGATGGGTGAGAAGACCTCATCAGTGACTGAAGTCTCCAAAGTTGGACCTGCTTAGAGTGTACAACCATATTATTTTGATCACTGCTGCACAGATTACTTTGTTTATTTTAAATAACATTGAAAGTACAGATGACATGACATACAAATGGCATATTATTCTTATAAGGACAGACAAAAGATAAATTCAAAGCAAAAAAAACACAAGAATAAACTGTTTGTTTTATTTAATGATTGTTTGATTGATTTTATTGATTGATACTCAAAATGTTGTTCTCCACAAGAATTTTGATACATTGGGTATATAAAAAAATTTTGGGGAGGTAGTTTTCCATTTACATCCAGTCTCTGTATAAACTGCAATCCATTATTCAGACATGAATAAAACATCACTCTTGCATAATGCTGATACATTGTGCTGGAGAAGGTTGACAGGAAATTAATTTACAGTAAGTAAGTAGTGTGACAACTAATACTAATACGAGTTTTAAATATACCAAAAACGGTCAAAACAGTAATCACAACCGGCAACACAGTGGTGTTCAGGTATGGAGTACTCTGTTGGGACACGGCTGAAAAGCGGATTCAAATACTAGTGTTGTTAACCATTTGGCTCGTTTCATTCATCACATCTATATAAACAATTTCTTATTATCTGGGACTCGCACGTTAATCATGTTCAAGTCAAGAGTTGGACCCCCTTTCTGAAATGAACAGCTCCTACAGTATCTGGCTATGAATGAATGCATTTCATTTGTATAGCGCTTTTCCAAACAAAGTTACAAAGTGCTTTACAGACATGTTAAAAACAGCAAACATCAGCAAAGGCGAACATTTTTTATGGAAAATAAAACAAGAGAAAAAGAGACAAAAAACCTTTCAAACAGGATTTGTAGGTAGATTGATAAAACAAATGCAATCAGAGCTGACCTAAACCCATAATCTTAGGAAAAACATTTCAAAAACAGATGTGTTTTTTATTTTATTTTTATTTTTACATAACAGATGTGCTATGAGAGGAGCTGTGTATATTGCAGCAACAGGACCCCTGCAAGTCTGGAATGGAAGTTGATCCACTGAAATGAACTGAAACAGATCTGCATTGAAATACTAGGCAGCTTGTATTCTACAGCAAGGTCATGTCTGCACAGTGCACACAAACCATTGGACAGACAAGGCAAGTCAATGAATAGGAAAAGCTCCATTAGTGGTTAATCACCTACCTTTTAATTTACATTGGACTTCGTCAGGCATAGACTTGTGAAAGAGGAGGGTGTATATATATATTAGATTAGATGCAAATGTATTGTCATTATACAGCAAAAATAAGTTTGGCATCCAAACAATGTACAGGTGATTAAACTGGGTACAACATTACAAATGAGTACTAGTCAGTGCAGTGTTAATCAGATGTATGTATAGAGTTGTAGTATAATATGTACAGTGATACAGGTATAAAGACAGTATGGTAGTAGTCATACTGTCCAGCAGCGTAACTAGTAAGAGTAGGATATGTACATATATAGTAAAGGTTGGGCGGCTAAGTGGCACAGTGGGCAAGGCGCTCGCCACTAACGCAGGAGATGCTGGGTTCGAGCCCAGCTCTCTGCGTTGCTACCAGCTTGGCTGGTCGTTCATACTAACACAATTGGCAGTGTTAGGGGTGGGAAAGCTGGTGGGTGGGGATCGGACATTGTGGACAGCGACTCCTACAGGTCGGTTGGTGCGCCTGTACAGCAGAATCAGGAAGCAACGGGGGCAGCGTGAGCCTCCCACGCGTTACTCCTCGCCGCTGAGAGATCGCGCTGTACAGGTGAAAAGATGCGACGGCTGCCTCCTAGTGTACCGGAGGGGACACGTGATGCAAGGCTTCGTCCACATTGCAGCCGACCAGTGGGAGGCATGGTCTAGCAACGTTCGAGACAGGGGAGGGGAGAATTGAAGGGAGAATTGGCGAGGCGAAATTGGGATGGGAGAAAAATAGAAAAAGGAGGAGAAAAAGTGGATAAAAAAAAATATATAGTAAAGGTCAAGGACTATGTGCAGGTAAATATAGACAGGTGTGGGTAGATATATATGCGGTGAGAATATATATACTGTATCTAGACATGCAAGGACACCTGGTTGACTTTACCCTTTTACTTCAGGATCCTCATTGGATTATTGTCAATAAAGAAAAAGATAAACATTTACAAAGAGCACTACTACTCCATCAGTGAAGCACATACAGTTGTCAAAAAAAATCATTCATTGACGAAATTAATCTAATAGATTAGTACTTTGGTAAAAGAGTCCTTGGAAATGCTACTCAAGTAAAACTACAAAGGGAATGTGAATATGTTTAAGTATTAACAGAAAAAAGTACATACTCAATAGGCCTGTGTCATTATCTTACTAGTTACGCTGCTGGCCAGTATGATTTACTACTACAGTGTCTTTATACCTGTATCACTGTACATATAATAATACTACAACTCTGTACATACATCTGATTAGAATCAAGAATCAAGAGGTTTATTTGTCACATACATACCAGGGCATACAGTGAAATGCGGGTGGTCATGCCTGCATCGATTGTGCAAAATACAATAATAAAAATAGGCATAGGGGGGAAAAAAGAAAATAGGTAAGACACAAGATGTGCATGATAAAAAATTACATGCTAAGTTCCTGAGAAACTGGTTCCTACACTACTATACAATATACAATACATGCTCCGCATTGTGGTCAGCTCATCATGGAGGCAGGGGTTCTCAAGGATAGCGTACAGCTTCCTCCTTGTCCTCCCCTCTGCCACCACCTCCAAACTGTCCAGGTCAGCTCCCACCACAAAGCTCGCTTTCTTGACCACTTTATTTATTTTGTCTGTGTTGGTGTTGCGCCCCCCCCCCCAGCACATAGTAGCATACTACAAAAACCTAGGGGTCCACAAAGACGACTTCAAACTTGAAATGGTAACAACCGATGAGGTACTCAAAAAATTGAGCGCCCTCCAACCTAACAAGGCCACTGGCCATGACAGCATCCCCTCCAAATTCCTCAGAGACGCAGCAGCCGCCATCACCCCAGTCACCCCATAAACCTCTCTATAAAACAGGGGCACGTCCCCAAGGACTTCAAAATTGCGAGAGTGACCCCTCTGCACAAAAAGGGCAGCAAATTAGACCCAGGCAACTACCGCCCTGTTTCTATTCTTACCTCCATCTCGAAAGTCATGGAGAAAATAGTCTACGAACAGGTCGAAAAGTACCTGGCGGAAAAAAATCTAATCTACGAATTCCAATCTGGCTTTAGAACGTCCCACTCCACTGACACATGCCTCCTCTATTTGAACGACCACATCAAACAAGAGGTGGACGTGGGCAAATACTGCGGCATGGTCATGCTGGACCTACAAAAGGCCTTCGACACTGTCAATCACTCCATTCTAATGGACAAGCTAAAAGCAATTGGTTTTGATAGCTTATCAGTGAGCTGGATGCAATCCTACCTGGAGGGGAGAGAACAGATGGTAGAGGTAAACGGTACTCTATCCCCCCCCCTCACAGTGAGCTGTGGTGTTCCACAAGGAAGCATACTAGGACCACTACTCTTCCTAATTTATGCAAATGACATGTCGTCAGCCTGTGACTGCAACTTGTTCCTGTTTGCGGACGACTCAGCCCTGCTGGTCTCTGACAAGAACAAGTTGCAGGTTGAAAAAACCCTCAGCTCGGAACTAGGCAAAATCTGCATATGGCTCGCTGATAACAAACTATCATTACACATGGGCAAAACAGAGTCCATTCTCTTCGGTTCAAATAACAAACTCAGCAAGACCGACGGCTTCTCAGTTACAGTGGGTGACAATATTGTCACAAGGAAAGACGAAATTACCTACCTGGGTTCCATCCTAGAGGCAAATCTTTCCTGTGACAAAATGGCATCCAATGTAATAAAAAAAGTCAACCAACGAACTAGATTCTTGTACCGGATCTCCTTTCTGGTAAACAAGAATACCCTGAAGACTCTGGCAGGAGCACTCATTCAAGGGTACTATGACTATGCATGCACCTCATGGTACCAAAGCACCTCAAAGGCGTGTCGTAAATTAATTGAATAAAAAATGTACAATAGTGCTAAGTAATGAAATTTAAGAAGACAGCATCTCTATAGTGGATAGGAATCAGCATGTCAGCAGTTGGGTTAATAATAGGGTGAGGGGCAGACATTCTTGCTAAAAGGTCATAAAATAGGTCCCTCCACTATATGCTAATGGTAAAACGGAAGATGCCACCCCCCTGTGACAGTTTAAGAACAGTAAGACAGTTGGTGGTTCAGATTGAGTAGGAGATAGACTCTTAGGAGGAGGAAATAACATGCAGCTGGTCCAAACAGATTATGTCTTACAAATGCAGAAAGTTGAAACTCTAAATAAGCAAGTTATTAATCAACAGATAACTATAGGAGACACATCAAGAAAAAGCAAGCACAATGACACTAAAAAGTAGACTGATTGACCACTGAGAAATGGAATAACCAGACTCGATTACAAAGGAAAAAGCCATACATAGGATTAAACATATCATTGTCAAGGAAATAAGATTCTAGTTAATGTAGTTAAAGACCATTACCAGCGAGAGACTAAATTAAATAAAACAGGATTTAGAACTTAAAATAAGTAAAACAACAGTATGGCCTTTTCTCCTAAACACATTGCTTATGAAATAAAAGAGATATGGAGTTTTGCATCAAACATTATACAGGTTGTTATAAGAAAACTGTGGCCGCAATGATCTAAATCTGAATTATACTATAGGATTTAGATAGTCTAGCACAATCTGGAATGTAACAGTAAAGAGCATTTAGTAAAGTAGTGTGTGTTCATTTAGTAAGAAAAAGGTTAAAAACTAGGAAATTGAAAAGGAGCGGGCCTGATATAAACTTATCCAAAAGGGTGGTTGCTAATTTATATCCCGTTGGCAAGAGTTGTGTGTATTGTACTGTGCTGTACCCATTCTGCAATCTGGTAGCAAAGTATTCATTCATTTATTTTGATCAAACAAATAACTGTTTAGTCCGTTTTCATTAGAAGGAAGAAGCGTTTGAAATAGTCATGTAAATTCCTTATTTGGTCAGAGTTCAGTTCTTTCATGTTAAACCAATCAGAGAAATGCTGGAGTCTCTGGCATGTGACATCACATCCCGGAGACTCGATTACTGGGGGGGGGGTCTTGTGAGTCCTATATAATGTACCACAGATGAGACAAAAGGAGCGCGCACGGAGACCAGGAGACCACGTCGAGGCACGGAGAACATCATCTTGAGATGACCCCCAACCTGCGCTGAAAACTATCCAATCGAGACGTGCTGCAGACGCTGTTTTAGACATAGAGAAGTTGGCAAGAACTTTAAGCTGTTGGATCTTCCAATAAACGACGGCGAGACTGTCTTTGTACCGTAGCGCCTGGCTCCGACTCCAAATCATTTATAAGACATTTGAACAAAACGTGTGAGTACAATAGCAGAGATACGGTAGCGATCCACTATACGATCCTGAGACTTTAGTAAATAGAATCATTGAAGATACACGTTAATCTGGAGCCGTTTTCCCGAGCTGAAAAATCCACTATACCATCCTTCGAAGATCAAGATCTCTCGGTGAGCAGAGCAACGACGTTTTCAATGACTGTATACACTCTACGGACATCCAACGACGGCGGAGAGTAACGGTAAGTTGCAGCAAGGGAGATGGATTTAGGAGGGTGGAATTTGGGCAGCGGTGAATCGAGGGTTGAAACGGAGCGACTAATGACATCAAAGCGGCCGAGATTTGGTTCCAATTCTCACAAGATTGGACTGGTGTCGGCCGTTGTGATGAAGAATTAAGCGCTTGAAAAAGGAGGTGAGGTCGCGGTCAGTTGGAAACGGACGCAATCATAAATGTAATAGACTAGATTGTGTTCGTTCGGGCCGCGTCGTCCAAGAGGTTGTTGCTTTTTTTCCGCGCCATCATTCGCGGACTTCACTCTTAGAATCGGCACGTATAACAGACGAGTTTAAAAAGACGTTTTCATACGGATCTGTTGTATTGTGACCCGACGCAATCTGCTTAAAGAATTCGCCATTTAGTACGAATTATTAAGGAGGTATTTGGTCGATTGGGGGAGAGACAGATAAAGCTCCCCAAACGGCGCTAAATATGAAGATTGAGAGGTTTGAGAAGAGGAGTGATGGGGGGGGGGAAAGTGACCCTTGAAATAAGGCACTTGTGGGATAACTGCGCTTATAATAGAATTAAAAGAAAGGCACTTAGAAGCGTTTGGGGTTAGTATATAAAGCACTGTTTAGTAGCGAGGCTAATAAGGACCTGTGTAGGGATATATAACTATGTGGTTTAGGGATGTAAATTGACTAGGTATTAATTCAGTATGTAATGCCGGTGTAACATGGGCGCCGCGGGTTGCTACGGCGGGGACTGCTGAGGTTGCCGTTTGGGACCCGAGGGCTAATGTGAAGTGCTACATACTGTATTAAGCTGCCCAGGGCTAAAGATTATTATGATGCTGGATGAGAGTATGTGTGTGATTGTGGCGTTGTATGAAATAGAATGGGGATGAGTTGAATTAGAAGGTTAGGAATGAATGAGAAACAGATATTTTGTAAACAAATGAAAAGTCCCGTGACAAAGCCTCGCGTGGTGCTATTCTGGTGGTCAACGAGATCTCAGGATTGGGGACGTGACGTAATTCCGGTGACGACGTTGTAGGAGGCCGGCCTACAAGACGAACTACAATTCGGTGCAGGGGATTCTGGGAGTTGGGGTTAAAATTGAGTGGGCACGTGGGCTGGCGTTGTGGAGGTGTGGCTGCGTGATGACGCACGTATTGTTAGAAGGATGGGGGCGCCTCCTGCAGGATGTTGGGGGTACTGTGGTGCAATAGGGGTGATGTGCGAAAAAGGGCAGCAGGGGGCGATATTGTCTTAAGAAATTATTATAGCCTATTGTTTCCACGGTCCCCCTGGTATAATGTGCGAGGTGCTGTCAATCTCTCGCCCCTGCGTCCTCTCTCCCTCCCTCATTCTCTTCCCTTCTCTCCCTTCCTTTCCTCTCCTCTCCTCCTCTCCTTTCCTCTCCTCTCCTCTCCTCTCCCTCCCTCCTTCCCTCTCCCCCCCTCTCCTCTCCTCTCCTTTCCTCTCCTCTCCTCTTCCCTCCCTCCCTCCTTCCCTCTCCCTCTCCTCTCCTCTCCTCTCCTCTCCTCTCCTCTCCTCTCCTCTCCTCTCCTCTCCTCTCCTCTCCCTCTCCTCTCCCTCCCTCCCTCCCTTTCCTTCCCTCCCTCCCTCCCTTCCTTCCTTTCCTCTCCTCCCTCCCTCCCTCCTTCCCTCTCCTCCCTCCCTCCCTCCTCCCTCCCTCCCTCCCTCCTTCCCTCTCCTCCCCCCCCCCCCCCCCTCCTCCCTCCCTTCCTCCTTCCCTCTCCTCCCTCCCCCCCCCTCTCCCTTCCTCTCCTCTCCTCTCCTCTCCTCTCCTCCCTCCCTCCCTCCTTTCCTCTCCTCCCTCCCTCCCTCCCTCCCCCCTCCTCCCTCCCTCCCTCCTTCCCTCTCCTCCCTCCCTCTCCCCTTTCCTCTCCTTTCCTCTCCTCTCCTCTCCTCTCCTCTCCTCTCCTCTCCTCTCCTCTCCTCTCCTCTCCCCTCCCTCCCTTCCTCTCCCTTTCTCCTTTCCATTCCCTCCCTGTCTCCCTCACTTCTCTCTCCCTTCCTCCGTCTCTCTCTCTCTCTCTTCCAAATCTCACTCACGTCTCTTTCCCTCCCTATGTGGTGCAGTGTGCACAGCAGCAGAGGTGTGGTGATACTGGAAGTTTAGTGTGAACCCCCCCTCCCCTCCCTACGTGGCTCCTTCCCTAGGAGTACCCCCCCCTCCCTACATTGATGCACCCTCCCCTCTTTCCCTAGGTGCCTCCCTCCCCTCCCTTCCTAGTGTCTCGTTCCCTCATTCCCGTTTATACTATGGTATATGCCCCCCCGCCCCGCTGTAGGATTGAGATATCAGTTCTCTCCATGGAGTGGTGTGTGCCCCCGTGCGGTAATAGTGCGCTTTTTGCCCCCCCCCCCCCCCCCCACACGCTGTTTTCTGCCCTGGCTTTCTTTCCTTATTTCTGGGTCCCTTTTGAGGGATCCGGTCTGGGGTCTGAGACATTGTAGGCGGGGTCTAGGGTACTAACAGGTATGGGTGTTGAATGTGGGGATTAATTGAGCAATTGAGGTTGACTAATGCTTGACTAATCTGACTAGTGAAAGATGGTGAAAGGCCAGACGGTGGAACGGCGGTCTGCACCACAGGGCTGGTTCGCAAGGACGATCGCAAGAATGAGGGGAACCAGTACGCCATCTACATCATCACCAATGACTCGGGGTGCCCTGGTCCGGTCAAAGAGGCTTATGAGGGAACTTCAGGAGATCAGACGACAGGGCGGCGGTTTTATTACAGTGGAGTTGGTTGAGGATAATCTGTTCAGCTGGGAGGTTAGGTTGTTTCAGTTGGATGTGGACTCCTTGTTGTGGCAGGATATGAAGGAGACTAAGACGGAGTTTATATTGCTGGGTGTCTCTTTCCCTCAGGATTTCCCGTTCTCTCCGCCGTTCATGCGGGTGCTCTCTCCGCCATTAGAACATGGTTATGTGAGTAAGGGTGGGGTCATATGTATGGAATTGTTGACACCAAGTGGTTGGTCTAGCGCTTACACCATGGAGGCTGTCGTGAGGCAGTTTGCTACTAGTCTGGTGATGGGTCGGAGTCGCATGGTTAAGGGGGGAGAGGGAGCAGAGGGGGTGTCTTTGAGTCAAAAAGAGGCGGAGGCAGCCTTTAAAACACTGGTGAAGACCCATGATAGATTTGGCTGGCGGTCTCCACCGAAATCGGAAGGTTAGGAGGCACCGCCGACCTCCAGTTAGGGATAGGTTGTGTTGTAGTGTTGTGGTATGTGGTGGTATTGTTGTTTCTGCCCCCCTCGTCGAGTATTTTTTCTCCCTCCCCTCCTGTCCTAGCTCCTTTCCTAGGTACGTCACTCCCTCCCTAGTGGTATACTCCCTCACGGGACGTTCCCTCCCTTCCTGTCTAGCATGACGTACTCTGGTCTTGCCGGGTCTCCTCTCCTCTGGGGGAGTTGGGTGTGCTCCCTCCCTCCCGGGCCTTTCCCAGTGTGTGTCCCCCTCCCCGGCCCGGGGGCGCCTTCCCACCCCCTCTTTTCCACTCTCCTATTAGGGATATATTGGAGGGTTGGTTAGGGGGAGAATGGGAAGGGGTTATATGTTGTATGGTGAACAGTTTGTAATGAGGGATGTTGTTGGTTGTTGTCTGTGGGGCGTTGCAGGGAGAGTGGGAAAACGCGCAGCAGGAGGAGGGAAGCAGGGATAACGCGGAGGAGAGCAGGCCGGTAAAAGGATGGTTGGTTTGTCTAGGCGTGCGGAGTGCGTGTTGGTGTTGGGCACTCTGGTGACGGTGTTCGTGTTATTTACGGCAGGAGTTTTGTTTTATTTTTGGCCCCAGGGGCCGGAGCTTATAAATATAGATGTGGACAAGCGGGAATTGCGTGAGCCTCACACGAATATGTTTATAAAAATAGCAAGGGAAGTGGCGAAAAGTGCGAATAAGTCTGATTGTTATGTGTGCGGCCTAGCGCCAGAGTCTTCTGCAGCCGGTTTACCGCTTATGGCCCACCCAGTCACTGAGTGTCATAACTCTGTGTTGAAGGGTTTTAATCTGCCCTTCCTATGTAAGGGAGTGAGTGAGGAGAGGTTAGAGGTGTATCATAAAACAAAGGGATTGCTAGGGGCGGTGGCGGAGCAGGCTAAGTTGGATGTTACGCCTATTCCGGTGGCGGTTAGGCCAGAGGAGTTTACGAGATGTGAGGACGGCGAAAATGGTAAATATGTGGGCACGCTAGGGAATTGTGTAGGGGGGGTGAGCCTGGGGGCTGCAAAGGTGGCTGCACGGGCTCCCCCAGGTACGTATTGGATTTGTGGTGAAAATGCGTATGCGGCGTTACCGGCGGGTTGGAAAGGAAGGTGTGCGTTGGGATATCTGGTACCGGCGATGAGAATAACTGATGTTTTGCCGACGCACCCTGGGGCTAGGAAGGCGCGAGCTGTGAGTGCAGATATTTTTTTTAAGGTGGCATATCCTGCGTATGGGACATATGCTAATGGACAGGAGATTGATCATTTAGCTGCATTGTTTGAGGAGATGACGATCACAACGACAAAGGGATTTAGCCTAGAAAATGAGGAAATGCGGTCATTAAGGTTAATGGAGATGCAGACAAGGGCGGCTACGGATTTTTTGTTGGCAGCTTCAGGGGGTACGTGTGCGTTAATAGGTCAGGAGTGCTGCACGTATGTGCCCGAAAATGACGAAGTAGGGATGCCAGAGGTTATAGAACATTTGAAGAATATTACTAGGGAGATGCAGCCCGCGCGGGAGGACTCGTGGGAGGGCTGGGGTCAAGGTTGGATGGGGTATATAGGTTGGGTGATAGTTAAGTACGTTCTCTATGCAGTGGTGATATTTGTGGTATTGGTCGTGTGTGTGTCGGTGATTAGAGCATGCTTTGGGTATCTGATTAGGACTCTCTGCGCAGCCGGTCCGGCGGTGGAGAAGTCACTCCGCTCGGCTGCACCTGTTATGACTAAGATGATGGCGGTAGAGGAGGGTGAGAAAGGGGGCCGAGCGGAGGTGGGCGTTCCGTTGGTGCCAATGTACCATGAGTACGCCCTGTCTGTCATTTTTTGATCTGGACTGCTGGACAGTCTGGGTCGATGGGTGGGGGATGGGGTGTGCAGAGGGGTATGGTATTGGGGGACGTGCCTGGGGATATTGTAAAAATAATGTTGTTTTTGTGAATGAGTTTTGTTTCCGTAAGTAGGTACACGGAGGAGGAATGTGTTGAGTTGTTAGGTCCCTGGGGTCTGGTGCTGAGTCTGTACGGTTATGCATGACCGTGTGGCAGGGCGCTGGGCTTCCTGGGGTTAGTGACAAGGTGGGGTGCCTGGGCGTTAACTACCTTGTACCTGTGGTGAGGTTATCCTGTCCTCTGTGGGGAGTCTGTAATGGACGCTTCGGAAAACAGAGGGTGGGGCCTCGCGGCGTGCAGGGAGTGATGTCGGAAGGTGCGTAAAAACAAATGTTAGTGGACACGTGTCTGAGGAGGACAAATGTCCACTGGGGGGAAGTAGTATTGAAAAATGGAAACATGATGATTGAATGAAAAGTGTAATAAGGGCTGAGACACTAATCAAAAAATTTGTGATTTTCGAGGTGAAACAGAATATTGGAGCGGGACCACGGGGAAAACATCGGAAAGCGGAAATTCAACGAAGGAGGGATCAACATAGAAGCGGAAATAAGGGAGTAGACACCGGAAACGCAAACACCACTGTCAATCACAACATCTCTCAAAAATTTGAAAAAATTGTATGAATTAAGTAAAGGATTATTCATACTGTTGATAAAAAATCTCTCAAAAATTTGATGTGGTATGAATATTAGATAGAAGATATATTCATACTGAAAAAACGGAGTAAAGTGAAATTCCAGTTGAAAAATTAAAAAGAACTGTTGTATTTTGTGCTCTATTTTTTCAGCAGTTCTGCCAGGCAACAAGGGCACCGCAAGTCAGGTAAGACTACAGATCACCAGTGAACAGGGAAAGAAGAGAATAGACAGGGCTACAAGTACCGTTAGCGGTTGTTCGAGTAGGAGATAGTCACAAAAGCATAGACACCTACACTTAGACAGGGAATACAAAGATCACTCTTGCCTGCTGCCATTTTTAAAAATAAAATAGGACACAGAAAGAGGAATTAAAAACCTCTAGTACATGAGAAGAAGAAACGCATATAGAAAAATGACAAAAGAGGCGAATAAAGATGTGAGTACACCAATTGGTTGGATGGAGGATAACCCGATACAAGTGCTTGCTAAAAATAATCCTTACACAGAGGACAATCCTTACTATGTGGAAAGAATTATTGAATTATCAACCAAATGGAATAAAAGATGGCCAAAAATCACAAAACCCTGGCCTATTGAGGGCTCTTTTGATTTAGAAATAATATCAGATCTGCATGCTCTAATTAGGACATATAGAACGGGGGAGGAAAAAGTGGGAAAGATGACAATCAGAGGGAAAAAACGCATGCAAGAAATGGACGCCTTATCAAAATTCGCTCGGGAAGCTGAGAGAAGGAAGAGTATGGTTGAGGACAGTTCGACTGTCAATAAGGAGGCCCTGCCGACAGAGGAGCTAGCTCCCATCCTGATCACTCCCCAGGCCCCTAAAAGGACAATAGTCACCTCCCAAAGAGCAACTGAGGTAAATATAGCACCTCCACCTTATGTCAGCAGGAATAAGGAACCAATCTACCCTATCCTGCCTATGATAGACATGGATAGCCAATACAAGATAACCAACAATAGTGGCCGTAGAACAGAGATGGGATGGGCAGTGACAACAATCACCCTAACGCCTGAAGCAGACGAAACAGAGGGGGAGAGAAGAAGGGAGCGAGACGTTCAGTCCCACAGTATTCCTTATCCCAGGGCGGCGGAGAGATATCGAGACGAAGAGAGACATCGATGCATACATGAACCGCTCACTGCCGCAAAGAAAGAAATTATCTGGGCGGAAGGAGAGGGACGCCGAAGCGAAGACATTAGGGAGTTAGACGACCAAATAGATAGTCTATACGACAGGAGTCTCAGCCACAGAAGAGACTATCCCCAGGAGAGGTCAAGACAAGCTCCCAGCCGTCGCCGGCCCTCTCCCCCCGCAACCCACGAATACTGGGAAGACACAGAGGACGAGGAACAGACATGGGAGCCCCTGAACAGGTACCAGGAGAAAGACAGAGAACGAGAGGAAGAGGAGAGAAGGGAGAGACCCCTCAGAGGAGTGACGCCGAAGAGGTTACCTGCTCCAAAATTCACTACCCCACTCTCCGTGCCCGCACCTACCCTCGAAGAAAGAGACCAGCTGCTGAAACTGACGGATACCATGGAGGAATTAAAGCGACGACATCATGGAATGAGTAAGGAAAACCGAGAGATGGAAGCACAGATACAGTCCTACCACGATGACCAAGACACTGAGTCCGCGGGATACCAAGCAAGCGCCGAACGCTGGAGAAGGGGCACCACAGCACGACAAGAATTGGAAGAACAAATGAAGAAAGCAAAGGATGAAATCAAAGCGTTGAAAAGGTCGGAAGAAAAAAGAGTGACCAGATCCAGTACCCGAGAGCCTACAGTCAACATACAACCCTTGATGATAAGACATCAGGGATTGGAGTACCAGCCATGGAATGCTTCAGACATGTCCCAAATATCGGAGAAGTTGCCCTCCCTCCAGAATGGGGCTTTTCCATGGATTGCCAAGCTGGAGGAAATAATGGTAGGCCAACAGCTGGCTATCGGGAATGTCAAGCGACTACTCTCTCACAAAGTAGGAGTCGCTGGCATGGAAGAACTACTAACCAAGGCTGCCATGGTGCGGTATGTAGTGTCTGGAGCTCACGACCAGGACCTCTTCGCCGCTCACCGAGGAGCACTGTGGCGGGTCCTGCGGGAGACCTATCACACCCTGATGCATCCAGATAAGATCCACATTGGTGCGTTGGGACCTGACACCCCCCCCAGAGAGTATGTGGCACAAGCCTACGCCACCTGGAGAGACATGACCGGCCAAGACCCTGCACAAAATCCAATGGGAGAGGCGATGCTAAGAGAGAAAATACAGAAGGGCCTCTCCAATGAGGTGAGACAAAAACTGAACGAAGTGGTGTGCCTGGGAAGCCTTCCTTTAGATGCATACCTGGAGAACGTGAGCCATCAAGTGGAGCTGCACAGGAAGAAGGAACAACAGGCCAAAGACAAAGAAACGGCAAGTCAGCGAAAGCTCATGTACCAACAGCCGGTCGAGGCCATCAAGATGGTAGAGTACCTCCAAGCCCTGGTACAAGCCACACCACCCAGAGCCGAGACGGGGAATAGTGGACAACTGAACAACCAGGAAACAGCACAGCCCACCAAACAGGAAGCACCGGCACCCACTCAACAACAAAATCAGAGGGGATCAAACGGGCAGTCACGAAGAGGAAATGGACAGCCAAGAAGCGGACCCCTGGAATGGCCAGCGTCGGCGGAGTGTTGGCATTGTGGAGAAATCGGACATTTCGCCCGGAACTGTGAAAAAGGATGGCGAAGCCAAGGACCCAGCAGCAGGGGTCGAGGAAATAACAGAGGAGGTGGCCGAAGAGGTTATGGCCGATCCCAGGAGCAGTGGTACGGACCCAACCAATACCAGAACCAAGACCAAGACCAGATGCAAGACCAGAACCAGCAACAGAACAGGGGCCCAGTGAATCCGTCCAGAGGGCCGGAACAGGAGTTCTGACGAGGCCCAGAGAGTTCAATGGGGGGGTGCCAGCTGTCATTGTCACACTTAAGGGAGGAACCGATAGTGCACGTAGCGGTGAATAATAAATCTGTCAGGATGATGGCAGACACCGGGGCGGCGTACACTGTGGTCCAACCTAAAGATGCGACACACCTGCCCATGTCCAGTCGATATGTACGGACCATTGGATTTGAAGGGATAAAGAAGCTGATTCCAGTGACAGAGCCTGTCACTGAAGTACAGAGGCAAAGAGGCGACGGTTTCCATCTTGGTCTCCGACACCGCACCCATTGGCTTACTGGGCAGAGACGGCCTTGGTATGTTGGGGATGAACATTCTATGCACGCCTGATGGTTGTGTGATTGACGTCCCAGAAGACCAATACAACGAAATGATGCAAAGAACAGACCCCCGACCCCCGGAAGTATACTGGTTGGGGAACCTAAGCCAGGAATTGCTCGGACCAGCGTTGGAATGGGAGACATTCATCACCGCCAATATGCCAGCGGCAAAGAACCCAGAGACACCATACCATTGCACCCTACAGTACTATAAAGATGCGGATGAAAGACAAGCCGAGGAGTGGATGAGAAATCAACCAGAGGAGGTGCAGCTCAACGCCACCAGCATAGTGATGGGTCCCCAAGGAGCAGCAATACGGCTTGCTCGGAGCAACTATCTGCAAAAGGAACACGAGATCACAGACAGCGTTCCCCACGTGACGTTAAAAGTGACCGACTCGTGCGACCAACAACACATCGGAAGGATGATGAAAGAGGCAGAAGGAATAAAGTTCGAACAGACGACGGAGAACCGACTCATATGGATAAGCCCGGACAAACGGTTCATCAAAATAATGATTCAAGGCACAGGGATGGGACGTCCCCAGACGGTGCAGCTGTCACAGGAGACAGTAGAAGAAAACCCCCAGAAATTGAGCCTCCAGGAGGAGATGATGGGGGCCATACCGGAAGTGCTGTGGTCAAAACATAGCACCGACATTAGACTGATCAAATCTGCTCAACCAGTGAGGGTGGAGCTTAGACCAGGAGCAACCCTGCCCTGGAAAAGTCAGTACCCACTGAAGGAAAAAGCGGTGGCCGGAATCGAGCCACAAATCAAAGGACTTCTAGAAGCCGGAGTACTACGAAAGACAAAGAGCCCCAAGAGCAACACGCCGTTGCTGCCAGTGGAGAAACCTGACACCTCGTACCGTCTGGTACACGACTTGAGGGCCGTCAATGAGGTTTTAATTGACTATCCCGCCGATGTCCCAGATCCCCACACACTACTGACATTCATCCCGCCGCAAGCTGAGTATTTTACGGTTATAGATTTGTGTAGCGCCTATTTTAGCGTACCTTTGAGCAAAGAGTGCCAGCATTTTTTTGGTTTTACCTATAAGAATGAGCATTATGAGTACACTAGGCTCCCACAGGGATTAAAGCATTCCCCACACATCTTTAACAAGATCTTGAGAGAGGATCTGGACGGGTTAGACCTGAGATTAAAATCCAGAGTCATTCAGTATATGGACGATATTATCTTGTGTGCCGACGATCAGACAACATGTCATAAGGAATCTATCGAACTATTGCAACTACTAGCAGAGAAGGGACACAAGGTGTCTTTGAAAAAATTGCAGTACTGTCAACCTAAAGTAGCATATCTAGGTCAAACGATTTCAAAAGGCCATCGAGCTATTACAGAGGAACATTTGGTGGCTATTAAGAAAGCTCCAAAGCCAGTGACTGTAAGACAGATGATGATGTTTTTGGGAATCGTCGGGTATAGTTCCACTTGGGTGGAGAATTATACAGAACTAGTAGGGCCTTTAAGAGCTATGATAAAAGTTTGCGGAAATGATAAGTTGAGTGCTAAAGTAACCTGGACTGAGGAGGGCCTGAGGGCATTTGAGACCATAAAGACCCGTATGTTAGCTGCCCCGGCCTTGACTTTGCCTGATTATACCAAGCAGTTCATACTGTATGTCTCTTCCTCTTCAGATCAGAGGTATGCATGCGCAGTACTGGCACAAAACACCGGAGTGGGGATCCATCCACAACCAATAGGATACTACTCCATCGCCTATTCAGAGGTGGAAATGGGAATGCCTCCGTGCTACCGAGATTGCGCCGGAGTCTTCCTGATGTACGAGAAAGCTGCAAGTATCATGATGGGGTATCCAGTCAATATTATGGTAGGACATGCGATCCAAAATTTGTTGGAATCTGGTAAATCTGCACTAACGATACCCCGTCTGAAAAATTATTACAGGATTTTGGAACAGGAAGATGTTACTTTGACTAGGTGTTCCATAGTGAACCCAGCGCAGACCCTTCCTAAGCCTGAGGATGGAGAACCTCACGACTGTGTGGAGGAAGCTGAGAGGTACTCCAGACTTAGAGCTGACTTGCAGGCTTTCCCGTTTAGCAGTCCTGATTTGGAACTATGGACAGACGGCTCATGTTACAGAGTTGGAGAGGACCTAAAAGCAGGTTACTCTGTAGTAAAATCACAAGGTGATGGGTTTGTCGTAGCAAAGGCCGAAGCCTTGACACAACCCTGTTCAGCTCAGCTGGCGGAACTAGTCGCTCTGACTGAAGCGTGCAAAATGGCAGAAGGCAAGAGCTGTAATATCTATACGGACAGTAGCTACGCACAGAATATCAGTTTTCTCTACGGAGCGGTGTGGAAAGGGCGAGGTTTTAAGAGAGCAGATGGTACCGCCATAAGACACTGTAGTCAGATAACCGATTTGTTGCAAGCAATAATGAAACCCAAACAAATTGCGATTATCAAATGTGCTGCCCATCAGTCTGATGAGTCTAAGGTGACCAGAGGTAACAACATGGCGGATGTTGCTGCCAAGCAAGTGACAGGTGCGGACAGAGCAGGTAAGGTATTGGTTATCACACATGAGGTGGAGTTGGAAGATAAGATTACTTACAAAGATGTTTTGACCTTTCAGGAAGAGGCGAGTCAGGTGGAGAGAAATCTCTGGTCAGCAATGGGGGCTAGTAGGGATGGGACAGGTTTGTGGCGGAACCATGAAGGACTTGTGGTTGCACCAACGGGCCTGGTCGGACTGCTGATCCAAACTGCGCATGAGTTCTGTCATGCACACCGGAGAGAGGTGAGTAGGAAAATAGAGGAGTATGGGTTTTGGGCGCCAAACCTGCTACGGCAGATTGATTGTGTAATAAGTAGATGTGCAATTTGCTTGAAGAACAATGCGCGCAGAGGGATCGTTGTGTCTCCGGGACACATCCCCACCCCAAATGGCCCAATGAGAGAACTTGTGATTGACTATGTAGACATGATAAAACCGATTAACCAAAAAAGGTACATTCTTGTCGTGGTGTGACGATTTTCAAAGTGGGTGGAGGCTTGCGCGACTAAACATAAGGATGCTGCCTCAGTGGCTAAGTTCTTATGCCGTGAGATAGTAAGCCGTTACGGAATTCCCGATAGAATCGCGTCGGACAATGGAAAAGAGTTTGTCGACAAAACTGTACGTTTAGTACTCCAACAGATGGGGATAAAACAGCGTTTCGGGTCCGTTTACCACCCTCAGAGCCAGGGGGCTGTGGAACGCATGAACGGGGTACTTAAGAACAAATTGGTTAAGATCTGTCAACACACCGGTCTAAGTTGGTTGAGCGCGTTACCGTTGGCACTGATGGCATGTAGATCAAGCGAGATCCGGGGCCTGCGTTTAACTCCGCACGAAATGTTGTTTGGCCGATGTATGGTTGTGCCCGGATTGCGCGCAGCAGGAAAAGGTCCGAGTTTGGATATTCTAGACCACGAGATGCGTGAGTACGTGAAGTACATGTCAAAGCTCCACGGGGCAATCTATGATTATGTCTCTAGTAAACGAGAGACAGAGGAGGAGGAGGATAGGCGGAATGCTCCCCAGATAGTACCAGGGGACTACATTTATGTCAAAGTGTTCAGACGCAAGTGGTATGGCGCGCGGCGGGAAGGACCGTACGAGGTCGTAAGAGCTACGGAAAGAGCGCTACAGGTAAAAGGATCTTCAATGTGGTTTCACCTTTCGCATTGCGTAAAAGCCCTGCAAGACGGGCAAGAATTGGAATCCGAACCCCTGTTCATTGATCAAGAACAGGAGGAAATGCACGACGAAGGGGAAAATGAAGACGATTATGGGGAACCAGACCGGGGCGAACATGATGGTCCCGCTAGGGGAAATTAAGGATTTTTGCAGGAGCCAGACAGAGGAGATCATGAATTGGAATTGGAAAATGATGATTTTTCCTCTGTGGATTTTGGCGGAGTACCAACAGCGGAACCAAGGACGCTGGAGGAGAGAGCGATTAGCGCAACTGCAACGAAAGAGCCACGGCCAAAAAGGGTTATCAATAGACCTCAGAGGTTTCAGTGAGGATAACTGGTAGAATTGCAGCTAAAAGGAAGTAGACCTCAGAAGGTCTTTTGCGAAGGAGAAATTCAGTGTTTATATGTTTATGGTTTAAGTCTCCTTCGTTTTTTATTAGAACTGTTAGTCTTATATTGGGGTGAGGTAAATCTTTTCTTGCAGAGTCCATTACACAAATAGACACAGGTGGTAATTACATGGATAAATATAGTCTTAAACGAAAAGAAGTTGAGAATGGTACGATCATCTCTTTGCATAGAGAGACGGACCTAGACTAGATGTCATAATAATAACTGATAAATGTGTATAAACTGTGCAAGAAGAAGAGGTAAGTGAAATTTTGGATTTTTTAAGTTTTTGGAGAATTTAATTTTTTTTTTTAAATATTTTATGGTAATTATATCATTTTTGATTTTGAAAATTTACTGGTTACATAATGAGGGTAGACCCCTCAGAGAAGGGACTGTCGTAAATTAATTGAATCAAAAATGTACAATAGTGCTAAGTAATGAAATTTAAGAAGACAGCATCTCTATAGTGGATAGGAATCAGCATGTCAGCAGTTGGGTTAATAATAGGGTGAGGGGCAGACATTCTTGCTAAAAGGTCATAAAATAGGTCCCTCCACTATATGCTAATGGTAAAACGGAAGATGCCACCCCCCTGTGACAGTTTAAGAACAGTAAGACAGTTGGTGGTTCAGATTGAGTAGGAGATAGACTCTTAGGAGGAGGAAATAACATGCAGCTGGTCCAAACAGATTATGTCTTACAAATGCAGAAAGTTGAAACTCTAAATAAGCAAGTTATTAATCAACAGATAACTATAGGAGACACATCAAGAAAAAGCAAGCACAATGACACTAAAAAGTAGACTGATTGACCACTGAGAAATGGAATAACCAGACTCGATTACAAAGGAAAAAGCCATACATAGGATTAAACATATCATTGTCAAGGAAATAAGATTCTAGTTAATGTAGTTAAAGACCATTACCAGCGAGAGACTAAATTAAATAAAACAGGATTTAGAACTTAAAATAAGTAAAACAACAGTATGGCCTTTTCTCCTAAACACATTGCTTATGAAATAAAAGAGATATGGAGTTTTGCATCAAACATTATACAGGTTGTTATAAGAAAACTGTGGCCGCAATGATCTAAATCTGAATTATACTATAGGATTTAGATAGTCTAGCACAATCTGGAATGTAACAGTAAAGAGCATTTAGTAAAGTAGTGTGTGTTCATTTAGTAAGAAAAAGGTTAAAAACTAGGAAATTGAAAAGGAGCGGGCCTGATATAAACTTATCCAAAAGGGTGGTTGCTAATTTATATCCCGTTGGCAAGAGTTGTGTGTATTGTACTGTGCTGTACCCATTCTGCAATCTGGTAGCAAAGTATTCATTCATTTATTTTGATCAAACAAATAACTGTTTAGTCCGTTTTCATTAGAAGGAAGAAGCGTTTGAAATAGTCATGTAAATTCCTTATTTGGTCAGAGTTCAGTTCTTTCATGTTAAACCAATCAGAGAAATGCTGGAGTCTCTGGCATGTGACATCACATCCCGGAGACTCGATTACTGGGGGGGGGGGGGGGTCTTGTGAGTCCTATATAATGTACCACAGATGAGACAAAAGGAGCGCGCACGGAGACCAGGAGACCACGTCGAGGCACGGAGAACATCATCTTGAGACGACCCCCAACCTGCGCTGAAAACTATCCAATCGAGACGTGCTGCAGACGCTGTTTTAGACATAGAGAAGTTGGCAAGAACTTTAAGCTGTTGGATCTTCCAATAAACGACGGCGAGACTGTCTTTGTACCGTAGAGCCTGGCTCCGACTCCAAATCATTTATAAGACATTTGAACAAAACGTGTGAGTACAATAGCAGAGATACGGTAGCGATCCACTATACGATCCTGAGACTTTAGTAAATAGAATCATTGAAGATACACGTTAGGCGCTTAAAACAAAATTACAAACATCACAAAACAAACTGGTCAGACTACTACTTGACCTGAACCCCAGAACCCACCTCACCCCTGCCCACTTTGACAACCTAGGATGGCTTAGAGTAGACGACAGAGTACAGCAACTTGCAATGGGCCTGGTCTACAAGATACACTATACGACCGGGGTGCCCATGTACATGTCAAAATACTTCCCAAAGGTCAGTGAATACCACAACCACTACACCAGAGGAAGCTCAACAAATCATGTTAAACCCAGATTCGGATCAAACAAGGGACTAAACACGTTTCGCAATTATGCCACAACAATGTGGAACGCCCTACCCAAAGCTGTAAAGGAATGTGAATCCCTGCCCACATTCAAAACCGCTCTTAAAGAGCACCTACGGGAGGCTGCAATTCGAAACTGGCCACCGTAAATGCCCAAAACCCCCACCACCTCCTAATAGACAGTCTCCTCCCCACCGCATGTATATATTCCCTCCCCGCCGTATGTATATTTCTCTCCCACCCACCCACCCCCTCCTAATGTACAGTCCCCTCCCCATCATATGTAAATACTCTGTCAGGATCTAGGGGTAACAGTACTGTATATTTGAATACCGTTTATGTCACAAATGTATCAGTACTAAATACCTATATGTCCCTATGCCATAAATGTCATGTATGTTGTGTATGTCATAAATGTCTATATGAATTGAAAATGGGGGACCCTGATGGAAACAAGACAAACGTCTTTCTCAGGTCTGCATCCCCTTAACAATTGTATGTATTGAGCCTTACTGTATTGTACCCATTCTGCAATCTGTTAAATAAAGTTTTCATTCATTCATTCATTCATTCATTCATACCACAGCGAAAAAGAGGGCACTAGCCACCACAGACTGGTAGAACATCTGCATCGAAAGACCTGAGCCCTCTCAGGAACAGTCTGCTCTGTCCCTTCCTGTAGAGCAGGGGTGGGCAATTATTTTTCCCAGGGGGCCAAATGAGCAACTGAAAATATTTTGGAGGGCCGGGCCAAAATTCCGAACTCAATTATGCATAATATACATTTTATTTCTATATAAAAAGCAGTAAATGGCATTGTTTTGACCGCTGGTAAGAGTGTATGTTATTATTTGGCAATTAAAATGTGAGGTTAGCTTTCAAAAATATAATTTATTCAAATAGAAAAATGTGAAACATTTAACTCATTTTCAGTCACATTAATAACAAAGGGCATTTTGAGTTTCATATACTATTGAAACAAGGCTTTTCTTAGCTTTCTAAAGACATCACATCATCTTTGTAGCCAAAATAAACAAGACATGTGACTGAACTGTGTAAAGAAAAGTGTCCCAGTTGTGTAGCCTTTTTGACTTTACATGCCTATATTAAACATTTAATGTTTTCAGAACTGTGCAAAAAAAAATTTCATGTGTCCCATTTCACTTGATATATTTCCACATTTTAGTGTTCTTCAGTTCTTTTTTTTTACTGTGCAGAAAAAAAGGAAAGGATCAAGTGTCCCATTTCACTTGTTATATTCCCACATTTTAGATTTCTTCAGTTCTTTTTTTTTCATTCAGTGTGAGAAATCCAGTCTCTTTTGAGCTTTAACAAGTCCATCAAAGTCAGGTTGAATGTCTGAGGTGGAGATGCGAAGCACAGCTGACAGATGTTCATCAGTGAGAGAGGATCTGTACCTGGATTTGGTAAACGTCATGACTGAGAATGTCTGTTCACATGTAGGTGGATCCAAAGAGAACCAACATCTTCTGAGCATGTCTCCTCATGTTTGGAAAGTTCTCCTCCTTGAGAGCAGAGTAGAACTCTAGCAGTGATGCTGACTTAAAGTGCTCTTTCAGTAGTGAATCAGACTGCAGGCCAATGAGTTCAAGCTGAACAACTATCAACACTGCAGGTAAAGGGAGAGGAAACCAGCTGCATTTCATCCTCAACCTTTTTGAAATCTTGAAAACGCCTTGAAAATTCATCATGCAGTGCTCCCAACATGGATGAGTACCTGTGCCGGTGATCAGCTGATGGTTTGACTTCTTTCAGGGTTTTCATGTGTTCAAGATTGTTAGATTTGGCTTACTGTTACTGTATTGTTTGTCTTGTTTTATGGGCTGCCAAAATGTTATATTTTGCACCAGGGAACTTGAAGGTTCATGCACAACGCACATGTGTGTAACCTCAACCCTGTATTGCAAAATTAAGTGATATGCCATTTTTTTTTCAGGACAACTTGGCCTATCAATCTATATGCTACAGTTATGTCATATATATGAATGTATAAATGTAATATCTCAGATATTGTTAAACACAGAACAATAATGAACAATCAATTTGGCTTACTGTTACTGTATTGTTTGTCTTGTGCATGAACCTTCAAGTTCCCTGGTGCAAAATATTACATTTTGGCAGCCCATGAAACAAGACAAACAATACAGTAACAGTAAGCCAAATTAATATAATAATAATCTGGTCAGCAGCCTCCACTGATGTAGCGTGATTCAAACCCCCTCAATGTGCAGTTTCTAGTTAATCAGTCAGCAGCCTCCACTGATGTACAGTGACGAGTGAATCTGGTAGTTGGTTTATGACGTTAAAAACGCGAAATAACATATAACGTTACAGCATACAGTTTCTAGTTAATCAGTCAGCAGCCTCCACTGATGTACAGTGACGCGTGAAGCGAAATAACATTATACATTATATAACGTTACAATGTACAGTTTCTAGTTAATCAGTCAGCAGCCTCCACTGATGTACAGTGACGAGTGAATCGCGTAGTTGTTTTGATAAAATGCGTTGTGTATTCACGTGATTCAATTCGGACAAAGATTACAGCTCCGCATTTCATTTGGGACCCGCGCTTGCGGCAAAAGGGGCGGGGGGTCATGGCCAATCAGAGAAAAAGCTAAACACAAGTTGGTTGCCTTAAATGTTCACGCGGTTAGGACAGCAGAAACAGGAACCAACCCCCACTAGCAAACTGCTAATCTGTGTAAATAAACACCACATTCCAGGGTGTGAGCATGGTATCAGTGAAACAGGAGGCGAAATGGAAATTGATGTGCCTCTTTGGAACAGGACTAATGTGTAAAACTGTACTATAAAAGGAGACAACATATAAATATCTATAAAGTGTTAGATTCTGGGATATTCACTGTAATAACTGTATATCATGTATTCCACACGATACATATAGGAACATGTCATTCATACTTCATTAATCAAGGTAAAAGGTTTAACTATCTGTAGCACATTAGTGCTTGGTGCCAACTGAAGGAAATTACATACACATTGAATATTACATTAGAATATGACTTATGAGATGTCAGGGGATATTTGAATGTCATTTGCAATAAAGAGAATGGAACAATTCTGCTACTTCTCTGTTAAAACTGTGTTTATATAAATAGTCTGGAAAATACAGACTTGTGATTATTTCATATGGATTATTTGGTATCAAACTATAGACAACGACTACATTGGTTTAATGCTGGATGTATATGTAACTCATTACATTAAAGATACAAATTAGAAAAGGTTCTATTGTTTAACGGCTACACATGCAAAAGGCTCTGAGGAAAACCTCCTCACCAGATGTCACAGAAGAGCCACAGACCACAGGACCCCCCTTTGGGCTGACAACACGCCCATATATGGACAATGGAGGTCTCTGGGGCAGCCCAGAGAGGAAAATAGCAAGAGACAGCAAAAGACCATATTTGGAAGAGGCAGACCCAGGCCTCTTGGTTTAGTATCAAGACACCTGATTGGTACAAGACATATTTGAATATAACTCTGATTGGCTAAAGATAGTCAAACCCGTGATGTCATGTCTAGTATAAAAAAGAGAAACAGTGTTAAATCACATTAGGCCAGACCCCCCAGGTCTGAGCCTCCAACCGCTGCCGCCTGAGAGTGTACTTTGCAATACGTAAGTAAACCATGATTATAGACTTCCGGTATGAGAGCAGACGGGTAACACACGTGCGATAGAGCTCCTGGTCAAATGAGCGAAAAAACGGATAAAAAAAGACCCGAAAAGTAATACAAAATGAAAATGCACACGAGAAGTGAGGAAGAGACAACGATTGTGAAGGAAATAGAAATGGAGAACATACGAGAAGGAGAGAATCTGAAGAAACAGAGTCCCCGAAGCGAAGCCGAGAAAAGACAGGCGGAAGAAGGGGGAGGTACCGCTGAGGCAGACACGGGAATGCCAGGATGGGCCGTGGTCATGCAGGCCGGGATACTGGAGAACATAACAGCGGCGATAAAACTGAACACGGACACGATAAGGAATGATATTGGGAAGCTACGGGAGGAATTGAGGAAGGAACAGGAGGACTTCAGAGGAGAAATGAATACAGAACTCAAAAGGGTGGAGGAGAAGATGGCGGAACAGGACAGAAACGTGACCGAGTTACAGACTAGGACGGCACACGCGGAGGAATGGAACACGGAGATACACGAGGTATTAACATGTGTGATTCAGAAACAAGAACAGATGGAGACAAAGATGTCAGACATGGAGGGGAGGTCACAGAGAAATAACATCAGAATATGGGGACTGAAAGAAGGAGTCGAAGGGGAATCGGTGACCCTATATGTGGAAAAGCTTATCAAAGAACAACTGAAGGAAACGGGACTGGAAAACATGGAGATACAGAGGGCCCACAGGGCGTTGGCTCCGAGACCACAACCGGACAGACCTCCGAGGGCGGTCATTATTAACTTTCTGAGATTCGAGGTTAAGGAATTGGTACTCAGAACCGCGTGGACCTCAGAAGATTGAAATCGAAGGGAAAAGACTATCATTTGATCACGACTACTCGACAGCGGTAGCGATAACACGCAGGACCTACGCGGGACTGAAGAAAACTCTGAAAGAAAACGGAATGAGATTCCAGTCACCCATGACCTCGCTAAGGATTCACTGGGAGGAAGGGGCGGCGACGTACGCGACGGCACGAGAAGCGGAGCGAGAGATGAGACGACGAGGGATGCGGATGACGGAGGACGGAGAAGGAAGGAGGCGGGAGGACCAGACACGGAGCTTGCAGCAGAGATTGGAGGGAGCCCGCAGATAGATCAGAGCGGGAGACCGAAACCGGAGAGAGGAGAGAGGAGAAGGCCGAGGTGAAACGTGACGGAGCGAGGACGGAGACGGATGAGGAGGCCAGAGACGGAGAGGAGGCGGGAGGAGGCGAACGGATGAGTACACGCACAAGAGATTGAAAAAACTATTCAAATAGAGACAAAGTATAGAAACTGAAATAACATATGCATAAGCACACATTCCCAGGTAGAGGCAGGATATAGAAATGAACGTAACGTATACATGGACACATAATACACAAGCTGATGGAGGAAATAAATGGAAATATAACTAGGTTTGATAGGCGAGACACAGAACATACTGAAACAGATACATAGATTGGGAGGGATTAAGGGGATAAATGGACATCACATAGAAAATAGTGGAGAGGAAAAGAAAGTAAAAAGGGGTACACGGGAGACACCGCACACGGATATGGGAGGAAGGAGGGACAATGAAACATATGAGTCACATTGAGAGGGACCAAGAAAAGAGGGTCTTTGATCAAAAGGAAGGACAGAGCGCTTTTGACCAGGAGCTCGAAAGCAAAAAAAAAACAGTAAGAAAGCTGGACAAATATGACGAGCGATTGGGGGCAAGGGTTTCAAACCCCCAAGCCGTCAGGAGGGGGCCCCTCGCTAGGAGGGCAATTACCCCTCACCCACCAGCAGGGGACAGGGGGGGACACAGGGACCCCCCGAACGCCTTGGGAGCACTTTATGTAAAGTTTATGTTTTTTATTTATGTTAATCATTATATGTATTCGGTGAAGAGAGCGGAGGCTCCAACCGGAGGGGGGAATGAGTGTGACATGGGGGGGACTGACAGACGAAAGAAGAAGAAAGATGACAAGGGTTAAAGGTATAAAAATGATGTCGTTAAACGTTAATGGAATGAATAATGCGATAAAAAGGGGCAAAGTGATGTTGAAATGTAAAAAAAGTGAGATGGAAGTGATTTTTCTGCAGGGGACACATTTGGTAGCACAGGGTCATGAGAAACTGAAGAGATTTGGATATGAAAATGCATACTATAGTTCCTTTGAACAAAACCCGAGGAGAGGAGTAATCACGTTAATCAAAAACACAGTCAAATTTGAATTGATCAAGGAAGTAAGAGACAAGGAGGGAAGGTTTGTTCTGGTGAAGGGGAAAATGGAGGGCCAAATGGTTACGTTAGTAAATGTTTATGCACCCCCAGAGAGTGAGAGGGATTTATATGAGACCATTTTTGATATGATAGTGATGGAACTAGAAGGGATATTGATATGCGCGGGAGATTTTAATGTAGTACTGAATCACGACCTACCACGAGTACTAGAAAAGGACGGGCACCAATCAGTAGATATATGAATATTGAGATGACGGAAATGGGAATTACAGATGTTTGGAGGGGGATGCACGCCATGGACAGGGAATACACACATTACTCACACCCGCACGTGACATATGCGAGAATAGACTACTTTTTGATGACGACGGGGGACAGTTACAGGGCACGGGAGAGCAGTATAGGAGTGGCGGACATATCGGATCACAGTGCCATATATCTGACAGTAGATCTAGAAGGGAGACGGAGGAACACGATTTGGAGACTAAATGTAGGAATATTAAATAACAAGGGGGTGGTGAGTCAGATCAAGGAGGAGATAGCCAGATATAAGGAAGAAAATGACAACGGGGCGGTAGACCCGAACATTCTATGGGACACACTGAAGGTGGTGATAAGGGGGAAATTGATGGAAAAAACAGCAATGCTGAAGAAGGCCAGAACGGAGACATATCACAATCTGATAGGGAAGCTGAAGAAGCTAGAGGGGAGACACCAGATATCAAAAGAACAGGAAACGCTCGGAGAAATCAAAGAAGTAAAGGCCAGGATAAATAGGGAATTATTGACGGAAATAGAAAAGAAAGCGAAGTTCATGAAACAAACGTACTATGAAGGGGGACCAAAAGCGACCAGACTGTTGGCTAGGAGAATTAGAACGCAACAGAAGTTGAACACGATACACACAATAAGGGATACAAAGACTAATGAAATATTGAGGGACCCAGCTGAAATAGAGAGGACATTTAGAGAATACTATGAGAAATTATACACACAGCCAAAAGCAGCGGGAGAAGAGGAAATAGAAACATATCTGGAGAAGCTAGTTACCATCGATAGGGAAAGAACAGAATGAAGAATTAAATAAAATAATTACGGAACAAGAACTGGAAGAGGCAATTAGTAGAGCTAAAAACAACAAATCTCCGGGGAGCGACGGATTCCCATCGGAATTCTACAAGACATTTAGAACTGAATTAGCACCCATGTTAGGGGCGGCGTTCAGACACACGATGGAAGAGGGGAAAATGCCCCCCTCGTGGAAGGAAGCCATAATCACCACGATACCGAAGGAAGGGAAGGATAGGGAATTATGTAGTAGTTTCAGACCTGTGTCCATACTTAACGTAGATTACAAGATGTATACATCGATAATATCAAAAAGATTTGAGACGTTTATGCCAGACATTATAGATGAAGATCAAACTGGATTTATTAAAGGGAGACAGACACAGGACAACGTGAGAAAGACATTACACATAGTAGAGGAGATACAAAAACAAGGGGGTAGCGTGGTACTGATTAGCCTAGATGCAGAAAAAGCGTTCGACAGTGTGAGCTGGACATTTTTATATAAAACATTGATGAGGTTCGGACTGAACGGGAGGGCGATGAAGATGATCAAGGCGCTATATCAAGAACCGACAGCGAGGGTTAAGGTGAATGGCAGCTTGACGGATAGAATCAGATTAGAGAGGGCTACCAGACAGGGATGTTGTCTCTCACCGACGCTCTTCGCCGTTTTCATAGAACCACTGGCACAACTGATCAGACAGACCGAGGACATCAAGGGAGTAAGGATAAAGGGAACGGAATATAAACTAGGCCTATTTGCAGACGACGTGATAGTATACATGAGGCAACCAGAAAAGAGCTTCCCGGCACTGATGGATCTACTGAAGGAATATGGCCACTACTCAGGATACAAACTAAACGTGACAAAGACACAGACCTTAGCATGGAACTATACCCCAACGACGGAAATTAGAGAACAGTACGGGATAAGATGGGACATGGACAAGATTAAATACTTAGGGGTGAACATCACGAGAGGGGTGGAGAAACTGTTTGAGGCGAATTATACACAGATAAATCAGAACATCAAGAGAGACTTAGAGAGATGGACAGTAATGCCCTTGGACTTCAATTCAAGAATAGAGGTCATTAAAATGAACATACTATCAAGGTTACTGTACCTATTCCAGTCACTACCGATACAAATACCACAGAATCAATTCAGGGAGTGGGACAGACTGATATCGAGGTTCATATGGGCGGGGAGAAGACCACGGGTCAGATATAAAACACTACAACTACCAAAGGAAGAGGGAGGGATGGCAGTACCCAGCCTACAAGATTATTACTATGCAGCACAACTGAGAGCAGTGACGTGCTGGTGTAACGACAGATATGAGGCAAGATGGAAAGACATTGAAAAAGAAGGGGAGGGATACAAGGTACAAGCTCTGGTGGGAGATAGGGAACTATTTAAAGAAAGAGGGACTATTAGATCCAATCACCAAATGCACCTTGACCATATGGAACAGAGTAGTAAAAACACACAAATTGGAGAAGCAGTCAGGGGTCCTGAGATGGGTAGCACATGACAAGAGATTCAAACCAGGGAGGTTAGACCATGGATTCAGAAGGTGGGAGAGGGGGGGGGGGGGCAACAGCGATATGCAAAATGATAGAGAAGGGAGAAATGCAGACACTACAAAAATTAAAGGAGAAATTTGGACTAGAAAACAGGGACCACTTCAGATATCTACAGGTTAGAGACTACTACAACAAAGAAATAAGGGGGGCCAAAGACGAGGAACAGAATGGAATAATAAAGATGATAGTATGGGCATACGAAGGGGGGCAAGGAAGAGTAATATCAGCAATATACCGGGCTATAATGACCAGCAAGGGACACACGACCGATTATATAAGGGGGAAATGGGAGAGAGAACTAGAGATAGGAATAACAGGGAAGGAATGGGGGAACATATGCGAGGTACAACATTCAACAACAGGATCGAGAATATGGAAAGAATTTGGATGGAAAAACATAATCAGATTCTTTATAACCCCAGAGCTGAAGGGAAAATATGCACCAACACAAAAAGCATGCTGGAGGATGTGTGGGAAGGAGGGGGCAAATCACACGCACATATTCTGGGGATGTCAGAAGCTGAAGGGGTATTGGGAGGAGATAGGGGAAGCAATGATCAGAATATTAGGATACGGGCTACCACAAACAGGACTGGTGCTTTACTTAGGAGACCTGACACACGAGGGAATACAAGGGGGGGACAAATATTTAATAAAGATAATGTTGATAGCGGCCAGAAAAGCAATAACGAGACTGTGGTACAAGGAAGACCCACCGACAATAGCAAAATGGGTAGGAATAGTGGAAGAAATACAGGATATGGAAAGGATAACACACATGCTGAGGTTATAGGAAGAGAAATTTGGGGAAAGATGGGGAAAGTGGGAGGATTATAAAAGGAACGAGAACGACATCACAGAGGAAGAACCAAATGCAACACAAGAAGGCGAAGGGTAAAGGAGGAAAGATGTTCAAGGAGGGTCTATGAACCCATGTCACACACCTGTGCTTTAGTTAGTATTTTCTATTTTGTTTTTGGGATATTACAATTGCTGAATGCTTTTATACCTTATTATTTATGTCTGTTTAACGGTGTGATATTAAATATTCAGGGATGATGTGGTTTGTGTATGGGTGAACCAAAAGGTAAAGTGAAAGTTAATAAACAAGAGAGAAAAAAAAAGAAAGGACGAAGGATAAGGGAAGAAAGAAGCTCAAGGAAGGTCTCTGGACCCAGATCACACATACAAGCCTTAGTCAGCATTTATCATCTTTGAGTAGGAATTACCTGTTTATGCCTGTTTAAGGGAGATACACAATCAGCCTTTGTATCAAATACCTAGAAAACAACAGTAGGGGAACCAGACAACTAACCATGATACCCATGTAAATATTTATGTGCACTGTTTTTTTCTTTTTGTTTTTATTGTGATGCTAGTTTCTTTATTTTTTATTATTTATTTTTTGTAAGTGCTGTCTGTCTAAAAACTGTTAATAAAAAATTTAAGTTTAAAAAAAAAAAAAAAACATGATTATAACCACTGTTGTTTGTAAGGTCATTGCACTGGACCGGGGTCGAACATGTATTTCTCAGTACAGTCCTTTCATTGAATAACCATGTGAATATGTGTGTAAAGACTTGTTTGAATGTGAAAGCATCAATAACCATTTATTCATCATGCTTGATGAAATGATAATAATCCCTGTATGCCATAACCTGACTTTCCACCTTTTGGGCCTCTGGGTGAGTTGAATTCTAGTTCGGTTGTCCTGACTACAAGCGTTATTTCCCTTCTGGCTAGTGGAGTCAAAGGGGAACCATTCCACAATGTCTATCCTTCTTCTATCCAGTTTAGCAACCTGTGTACACTGTGATTAACCTAGAATATGTACATAGAATATACGACATACTTAAGTACATTTAAAAGTAGAAACTTTTTGACTTTTACTCAAGTGTGTTTTTAGCCAGATACTCTGACTTTTACTTGAGTATGATTTTGAGACGGTACCCATACTTTCACTTAAGTATAATTTCGGGGTACTTTTTACACCCCTGGTTTTGAGTTATGTCTCTGATGTCTTGGTATAGTGGGCAGGTTGTTAAGAAGTGGAGCTCGGTTTCCACCTCTTCTTGTGTGCAGTGGGTGCACAGTCTGTCTTCTCTTGGGAGCCAGGGCTTTCTCGATGGCTAGGCTGTGCTCGCTGAGTCTGTACCTAATCAAGGATCTTCTTAGTTTTGGGTCAGTCACAGTGCTCAGGTATTCTGCCACTGTGTACTCTCTGTTTAGGGCCACTGATTCTTTCCAGTGTGTCGTAGTAGTTTTCTTTTTTATAATTTGGTTTAGTCCAGTGCGGTTTCCGTCTGGTGGCTCTGCTTGTGTTTGTGAGCAGAGTCCCAGAACCATCTGGCTGAGTGGGCATCTCTCAAGGGGGTCTCTCTCTCTCTCTCTCTCTCTCTCTCTCTCTCTTGCTCTCTCTCTCTCTCTCTCTCTCCAGTTTGAGACCGCAGAAAGTCCTTCAGAACAGATTCAGGTGACTTGATGTGTCCATCAGATTAGCACAACATTGAAATAAGTCTTTGACACTGGCATGAGACAATACACAATAACTATACATTAGGGTACAACAAATGTACATTAAAATATGTGTGTGTGTGTGTGTAGTGGGGGGGGGGGCAGAGAGCAGGCTTAGATAAAATAAAATCAATAATAATAAAAGTTACTATTATGAAGGTATAATAACGCCTCCATTCTCTCATTTCTACAACTCTGTCAAATGAAGCGCAGTCTATTTTAGGAGCTGATCCGCTCCTCCTCCTCCTCCTCCTCCTGCTCCTCCTGCTCCTGCTCTTCCTCCTCCTCCTCCTCCTGCTCCTCCTCCACCAGGGGTCACTACAGGGAGCCACGGGGAGTGGCGTACTGGCTCATGTTAGGCAGGCCATGCATTATGCAGCAGCTTAGGCCACTGCGCGGGATCTCCATGTCCTCGGCTACAGTCCACCTGTCGCTGCTCTGGTCGTAGCACTCCACGTTGGAGAGGGTGGTGAAGTTATTGTAGCCTCCGACCACGAAGAGCAGGTCGTCCAACACCCCGATGCCAAAGTGGCTGCGGGGGGTGAGCATGGTGGGCAGGGTGCGCCAGGAGTCAGTCAAAGGGCTGTAGGCCTCTGCGCTACGCAGGCGGTTTTCACTGTCAAACCCTCCTACCTGAGGACAGGACACATGAGAGGAATGTTTTAGTATGTGGTTAAGGCAGGCAGACACGTTATTAATCCACTTAGGCAAATGAGGGCATCACAGCAGCATTGCAAGTCAAATGATACATATCTATAAAAATATGTAGTATAAAGCTTTTGTCTCCATGTGCACCTACCACATAGACTTGTCCTCCGTACGCAGCGACTCCCACTCCTCTACGCTTGCTGCTCATGGGGGCGATCAGAGTCCACTGGTCAGTGTCTGGGCTGTAGCACTCAGCTGTGAGCAGATACTCCACCCCGTTGAAGCCACCACAGATGTAAACCTGTAATAAGAAAGAATATTCTAATTTAGTTTATATATTCCATTTTATTTCATTCTACTTTAATTAGTGTGGGTGACCTGGCGAAGCCAGGTTGCAACCACACTATAGTAATCTATACTCTTTTTATTCTTCTTTATTCCGCCGATTTTGCCAACAAAACTCCTCCCAGAACGTTCGCGCCCCATACATATAAAAGGTATCAAAACGACGGCTTGCTCCAACTCGAGTGTCTATTGCTTTTCGGAAAGTTTCACAGCACCGTTTGGCTACAAATCGACTTTAAGCGGGAAAATGTAGGTCCCATTGGGAATGAATGGCAATTTAGAGTGGAAGAGGTGAAATACTTTTTTTCCACCACCTTGGGTAAATTGCGACAGTGACCTACATTTTGGACGTAGAAAAATCGCCTCGCTCACAAAAGAAAAATAAATGGAATTGGACATTTCTATCTCAACTGATGACCATTTCTTTGAAACTTATCCTCCCCATAGACACCAATGTGTTCCCACTCTAAGAAAAAGCAGGTTTTATCGCTTTTCTCCCCTTGTGTTCTGATCATCACCGGGGCCACAATTGTCGACGGAATGCCACAATATCGCACACAACCCTTCACATACCCCTTGAAGTGCTCATCTGAAAGTAAAAACGCTTCATCTCTTATCGTTTGCTTTTAATCATCGTGATAATGCAGTCATGCATCTGCCCTCATTGAAATACATTGGATCGAAAGTGCAAGTCATTCGTGCCTAATTAGGTAACAGGTGTGTGGCTCATGGCTCATGGCTCATGGCTACAGCTGACCTGCCAATGACCTCTCATGGAGTTAATCCTTAATCGCCCTCTGTGTAGCAGTACTGAATTGCTTGACAGCGCCCTCTGTCTTGCGGGTTGTGTCATTGTACTCAGTAGGGATGTCCTCTTTCATTGGTCGATGTTGACCACTCCCCCGATCCTTAGACCACGCCCCCTTAGGCCACACCGCCTTAGTGTATCTCTTGAACCGTTTGTCGGCGAGACTTGCGGGTTGTGCCATTGGACTCGGTAGGGATATCCTCTTTCATTGGTCGATGTTGACCACTCCCCTGATCCGTAGACCACGCCCCCTTAGGCCACACCCCCTTAGTGTATCTCTTGAACCGTTTGTCGTCGACACTTGCGGGTTGTTCCATTGTACTCGGTAGGGATATCCTCTTTCATTGGTCGATGTTGACCACTCCCCTGATCCGTAGACCACACCCCCTTAGGCCACACCCCCTTAGTCCTGAACATTTAAAAAAAAAAACTCAGAAACGTTTTTTAATAAGTTATTTTTTTTTATATATTTTTTATTTCATAATTTTTTTCCCGAAAATTTTTTAAAACTCAGAAGATTTTTTTAATACGTTTTTTTTAGATATTTCTTTTTCATAAAAAAATTTTTTTTTGACGAAAAAGTCAAAAAAGTTGTTTTTCAGAGCCTGGAGCTCAACACTTAAGTCTGATTTCTAAAAAGGGGCCAGTACTCCAGATCCGACCACCCTGGACCACTTTCCCCGAAATGGGACTGAAAAACTACTTTTGACTTTTTTGTCAAAATTTTTTTTTTATGAAAAATAAAATATATATAAAAAAACGTATTAAAACTTTTCTGAGTTGTTAAAATTTTTCGGGAAAAAATTATTTTTTTATGAAAAATAAAAAATATAAAAAAAAACGTATTAATTTTTTTTTTTTTCGGGAGGTTGTGCCATTGTACTCAGTAGGGATGTCCTCTTTCATTGGTCTATGTTGACCATGCCCATAGTTTGGCTCCTCCCCCTTTTTGTATCTTTTGAACCGTTTGTCAGAGAGACCCTCTCCCGTTGGCCGGCGGTGCACAGCCACACTTTCACAATTTCCCCCGTGCGGAATTGTCTAGTTGTCTGTTAATGTTGATGCACCAAAGGACCCAGACAAATTTTTTGTTTGTGCAAGCTTACTTGGCAATAAAGACATTTATGATTTCTGATCTAACGTTCCTTGTGTTCATCTACCACCCAGTGTTCCTCAGTTCCACCCACCCTGTGTTCCTCAGTTCCACCCACCCTGTGTTCCTCAGTTCCACCCACCCTGTGTTCCTCAGTTCCACCCACCCTCCTCAGTTCCACCCACCCTGTGTTCCTCAGTTCCACCCACCCTGTGTTCCTCAGTTCCACCCACCTTGCCATGGAGGGCTGCTGCCCCTGCGGCGCTCCTGTGCTCCAGCATGGGTGAGATCACTGTCCACTGGTTGGTTTCAGGCTCGTAGCGCTCTGCGGTGTTCAGATGCACGTGTCCGTCGTACCCTCCCATGGCGTAGATACAGCCGCCCAACGCGACCACGCTGACGTAACAGCGGCGTGAGTGCATGGGAGCCGCCTGCAGCCAGCTGCGAGTGACGGGGTTGAACCTGCGCACACTGCTGAGACGCTCTATGCCGTCCCAGCTGCCGACGCAGTAGACCAGACCGTGGAGATAAGCGGTGCCGTGGCCGGCCTGGGGACTCTCCACCTCAACACTCACATCCATCCATCGACCGGCTCGGATATCGTAAGCCTCCATGTGAATGGTCCCGCTGCCGCGACTCCAGCCTCCGATGGCCAATAGGACCTCCTGGGGCAGGCGTGGGCGGGTCAGGGGTTTTGGGACCTGTGCGAGCCAGCGGAGCCAGGCGGAGCCAGGGGGGAAGTAGTCAGGCCTCATCAAGCCCATGCGAACCTGGGAAGAGACAAGCAGACAGCTGGTACAACTTAGACAGCGGTTGTAGACGGTTTCACTGGAATTCTGTTGCTAGGGAACAGTTTGGACCCAAATGCTTGAGAACCACTGTATTGATTGATTGATTGATTGATTGATTGATTGATTGATTGATTGATTGAGAACTTTATTAACATATTGCAGAATGGCTACAATACAGTACGGCTCAATACACACAATTGTTAAGGGGATGCAGACCAGAGAAAGACTTCAGTCTTGTTTACATCAGGGTCCCCCATTTTCAATTCATCAAGACATTTATGACACACATGACATACAGATATACAATTAGTTACCTTGGGCAGCAGCAAAGGGATGTGTGTTTTACGCTCCTCACGGGAGTGGTCGATCCAACGGAGGACGGCCTCGAACACCGTCTCCTCTTTCTTCACGTTCAGGTCATCCCTCTCGATGATGTCCGCCAGTTGCTGCAGGGACAGCTCCACAAACTCCTGTGAGACGTGCAGCATCTTCTCAAAGTGGCACACGATGAAGAGATGGGCCTTGCGCTTCAGGTCAGGGCAGCAGTAGATGTCCGCAAACCTCCAGATGCCGACACAGTTTTCCAGAGACAGCTGGCCCTCTTGGAAGTCAGAGCACGCTCGTACTATGCCAGTGACAAGAAGCTGGTCTGCAGCCACCAGAAGCTCTTCCACGTTCTCTGCTGTCACCGGCACAAACCGTGTGTAGGCGTACTCTATGATGAGCTGCATCATACCCACGGACACCCCAGGGATACTGTAGACTGCTTTCTCTGTGTCGCTCCACCGAGTGAAGAGGGTGCTGTGGGATGCAGAGTATAGAGATATCTGATGAGTAAACAGTAAGCAACATTCTGTCCTGTGTACTAATATATTTTGACTGTAGAAGTATAGGGTCTTAGAACAGTAGAAGTATATTATCAGGGCTGACCTTCGAAGCTTTTTTTGGCAATCGAAGCTTCGGGGCCGAGCTTCGATTTTAATTCGAAGCTTCGAAAAAAAAAAAAAAAAATCCGTTTTAATTTTTTTTTTTTTTTTAATTTTTTTATCTTATGTTGTGGGACTTGTACAGCACTTTCGTAAACTTTGTTGTTTTTAAATGTGCTCTATAAATAAAGTGGGTTGGATTAATGAATTAAGTAGCCCCTTTCGTGACTGTGACGCATCCAACAAGGTTTCACTCGGCTGTGTGATTTAATTCAAGGTGGATCGCTGTTGTCGTTTGAACAACTTCAGATTTCATGGGAACTACCAATCCCCCAAATCAAGAATGTTTAAGATGAATGAAGTAAGATTTTGATTATTTGAAATATGGCCTGTGTAGACTAAACTATACACAGAATTATGTCAGTCTACAAGGTCCGGATTCTACATGGTCCGGCAATGTAGACCTTGTAGACTCCACTACAGACCAATTATCAGTGAATGTTCATGCATTTTTAAGAAGGGCAACTTCCACAAAAAAACAAAGAACTCACCAAAACATCCCAGTAGCACCTTATCTAAATGTTATATTTCATATATGGAGATTCATATTTATTTATGTATTGCATGCATTTTTACATTTTATTTCCTATTTTGTTTATTCATCCCAGTATCTTTCTTTCTTATGTGTGGAATTCTACAAGGCGCGCGCACACACACACACACACACACACACCTACACACACACACACACACACACACTTACATTTAGTCATTTAGCTGACGCTTTTATCCAAAGCGACTTACAAGTTCTGTATGACAAGACAGCAAGAAGGGTACAACTCTATCAGCTGAGTAACAATGTTCATCAAAGTGTTGCGTGTTACAGTGTAGGTTAGTTTATTAGGACAAGTGCATGACAGTAAGGTTAGTCACGGTTAGATTTTTTTTTTTTTTTTTTATCATTTCAGATAATGGTTGAAGAAGTGTCTTTAGTCGACGGCGAAAGATTGGACGGGATTCGGCTGTCCTAACTGGGATGGGTAGTTCACACACACACACACACACACACACACACACACACACACACACACACACACACACACACACACACACACACACACACACACACACACACACACACACACACACACACACACACACACACACACACACACACACACACACACACACACACACACACACACACACACACACACACACACACACACACACACACACACACACACACACACACACACACACACACACACACACACACACACACACACACACACACACACACACACACACACACACACACACACACACACACACACACACACACACACACACACACACACACACACACACACACACACACACACACACACACACACACACACACACACACACACACACACACACACACACACACACACACACACACACACACACACACACACACACACACACACACACACACACACACACACACACACACACACAAGTCGAAGTAAAACATTTTTTTGAAAAAATGTTTAAAAAAAAAATTATTCATATATATATATATTTTTTTTTAAACTTCGATTTTTTACAGTAGACAGTGTATTATCTTTTTACAGTAGAAGTATAGTATCTGTTTACAGTAGAAGTACAGTATAGTATCTGTTTACAGTAGAAGTATAGTATATGTTTACAGTAGAAGTACAGTATATTATCTTTTTACAGTAGAAGTATAGTATATGTTTACAGTAGAAGTACAGTATATTATCTTTTTACAGTAGAAGTATAGTATCTTTTTACAGTAGACACAGTATATTATCTTTTTACAGTAGAAGTATAGTATCTGTTTACAGTAGACATACAGTATAGTATCTGTTTACAGTAGAAGTATAGTATCTGTTTACAGTAGTACAGTATAGTATATGTTTACAATAGAAGTACAGTATAGTATCTGTTTACAGTAGAAGTACAGTATAGTATCTGTTTACAGTATAAGTACAGTATAGTTTCAAGTTCAAGTTTCTTTAATAGTTGTCATACAGAAGTACAGAATACTTTCATACAAAATGCTTCTTACTGTTACGCTCCAGAGACTGTGCTAGACAAGATAGTATCAAATAACATAGTATAGCATGTAATTTAGAAGTAGAAAATGAGGTCACAGTGTTCAGTATAGACATATGTACAATGTTCGATACAGTGTTCAGTATAGACATATGTACAATGTTCGATGCAGAATAGACGTAACTGAGTTACCATATAATATACAATACTATGCAGTGTACTAATGTACAGTACTATATAGTGCAAAGCAGAAATGGGATGAGGTACAATTTAGGTACAATTTACAGTAAGGTGTACGAGTTGTAGTGCAATCCTTCATCAATAAATATAAAGTGTGGGGAGTGGGTGCTACAGTGTGTTTGTTTAAAGTGGGTGTGTGCTATAAAGTGTGTGGAGTGGGTGCTACAGTGTGTTTGTTTAAAGTGAGTGTGTGCGTGTGGATGTGTGTGCTATGTGCGTTTGATGGTTGTTGTTGTGTAGTGTTCATTGTTCGTTTAGCAGCCTGATGGCCTGGGGATAGAAGCTTCTTCTGAGTCTTTCTGTGCTCGCCTTGAGACTCCGGTATCGCTTGCCTGACCGCAGCAGTTCAAAGAGGCAGTTGTTCGGGTGACTGGAGTCTTTAATGATTCTCTTAGCCTTGCCCCTGCAACGCTTGTTGTAAATGTTCTGGAGGGTGGGGAGCCCCCCTCCAATTGTGCGTTCGGCTGAACGTGTCACTCTTTGTAGTCTGCTTCGGTCTTGTGCAGTGCTATTCCCAAACCAGGAGGTGATGTTGCCAGTCAAGATGCTCTCTATTGTACATGAGTAGAAGTTCTTAAGGATCTTCTGACTGACTTGGAACTTCCTTAGGCGCCTGAGGAAGTAGAGGCGTTGTCGTGCCTTCTTCACAACACTGTCAATGTGTGTGGTCCATGTCAAGTCCTCGGATATGTAGGCTCCAAGGTACTTAAAGCTGTTGACTCTCTCAACCGGTGCCCCGTCGATGCTGAGGGGGCTGTAGTCCTTGACCCCCGACCTCCTGAAGTCCACAATCATCTCCTTTGTTTTGCTGACGTTCAGGGAGAGGCTGTTTTCCTGGCACCATCCCGCCAGGACCTTGACCTCTTCCAGGTAGGCCCTCTCGTCGTTGGCAGAGATCAGGCCCACCACCACTGTGTCGTCAGCAAATTTGATGATTGTATTGCTACTCCGCTGAGCCACACAGTCGTGTGTGTACAGGGAGTAGAGGAGGGGACTCAGAACACAGCCCTGGGGGGCCCCTATGTTGAGGGTGATGGATGAGGAGGTGCAGTTGCCTGCTCTCACCACCTGGGGTCTGCCCGTCAGGAAGTCCAAGACCCACTGGCAGAGGTCATAGTTCAAGCCCAGGTCCCTGAGCTTGGCTATGAGTATGGAGGGGACTATGGTATTGAATGCCGAGCTGTAGTCGATGAATAGCATTCTCACATAGTTCCCCTGCCTCTTGTCCAGGTGTGATGCTGCTGTGTGCAGCACATGGGCTATGGCGTCCTCCGTGGACCTGTTGGGGCGGTATGCAAATTGCAGGGGGTCCATGTTGATGGGGAGGGAGGAGCAGATGTAGCCCTTTACTAGCTTCTCAAAGCACTTCATGGCTATGGAGGTGAGAGCTACAGGGCGGTAGTCGTTGAGGCAAGCAGGCTTGGATTTTTTGGGTACAGGGATAATAGTGGACTTCTTCAGGCAGGTGGGGATGACAGCCTGTTCTAAGGACAGGTTAAATATGTCAGTGAATACCGGGGCCAGTTGGTCGGCACAGACTTTTAGGACGCGGCCGGGGATGCCGTCCGGACCTGCTGCCTTCCTGATATTCACTTTTTTAAAGGTCCGCCTCACCTCATGCTCTGTTACCCTGAACACTGAGTCTCCATCAGCAGCAGACCCCAGCAGTATAATATCTGTTTACAGTAGAAGTATAGTATATTATCGGTTTACAGTAGAAGTATAGTATATGTTTACAGTAGAAGTACAGTATAGTATCTCTGTTTACAGTAGAAGTACAGTATAGTATCTGTTTACAGTAGAAGTATAGTATCTGTTTACCGTAGAAGTACAGTATATGATCCGTTTACAGTAAAAGTATAGTATCTCTGTTTACAGTAGAAGTACAGTATATTATCTGTTTACAGTAGAAGTATAGTATCTGTTTACAGTAGAAGTACAGTATATGATCTGTTTACAGTAAAAGTATAGTATCTCTGTTTACAGTAAAAGTACAGTATATTATCTGTTTACAGTAGAAGTACAGTATAGTATCTGTTTACAGTAGAAGTACGGTATATTATCTGTTTACAGTATAAGTATAGTATCTGTTTACAGTAGAAGTACAGTATAGTATCTCTGTTTACAGTAGAAGTACAGTATATTATCTGTTTACAGTAGAAGTATAGTATCTCTGTTTACAGTAGAAGTACAGTATATTATCTGTTTACAGTAGAAGTATAGTATCTCTGTTTACAGTAGAAGTACAATATAGTATCTGTTTACAGTAGAAGTACAGTATAGTATCTGTTTACAGTAGAAGTACAGTATAGTATCTGTTTACAGTATAAGTAGGGTATATTATCTGTTTACAGTAGAAGTACAGTATAGTATCTGTTTACAGTAGAAGTACAGTATAGTATCTGTTAACAGTAGAAGTACAGTATAGTATCTGTTAACAGTAGAAGTACAGTATATGATCTGTTTACAGTAGACATACAGTATAGTATCTGTTTACAGTAGAAGTATAGTATCTGTTTACAGTAGAAGTACAGTATAGTATCTGTTTACAGTAGAAGTGCAGTATAGTATCTGTTTACAGTAGAAGTACAGTATAGTATCTGTTTACAGTAGAAGTATAGTATCTGTTTACAGTAGAAGTACAGTATAGTATCTGTTTACAGTAAAAACATAGTATCTGTTTACAGTAGAAGTACAGTATAGTATCTGTTTACAGTAGAAGTACAGTATATCATCTGTTTACAGTAGAAGTACAGTATAGTATAATGTTTACAGTAGAAGTACATTCTATTGTGACATCTTGACATTCTGTTATGACATCATGACATTCTATTGTGACATCATGACATTCTATTGTGACATCATGGCATTCTGTTGTGACATCATGACATTCTGTTATGACATCATGACATTATATTGTGACATCATGACATTCTATTGTGGCATCATGACATTCTGTTATGACATCATGACATTATATTGTGACATCATGACATTCCATTATGACATCATGACATTCTGTTATGACATCATTCTGTTATGACATCATGACATTCTGTTCAGACATAAATTAAAAAAAGAAAATAATAAAACGTTTTTATTAAAGGATACAAATTGAGGATTTGTATAGTCGACTTTGATTGGCCAAAATAAAAAACAAAAAAAGCATTCCATTAACTCAAAATGTATTTAAAAAAAAAAAAAAATTATTAAACATATTTTTATTTTTATCTCATTCATTCCATAATAATGTAGAATAAACATTTACAGATTTGTTTTTTCTATGGATTTTTGATTGGCAAAAAAAATTTAAAAAAAATATTTAAAAGCATTCCATTGCGGTTTTCCGGTTCCGGGTCGAGGATGTGAAGTTGCACTCTGCTAAGCTGCTACTCCCTTTTTTTATATTTAACTTTAAAAGCCTCTTTTTATACTCTCAACTCGGTTAAACCTTTATGTATACATCACCTTAGGTTTCCTACTAACTATTTTGACTGAAAGAACCACAATGAAGAAAGCAACGAGAAGCGAATCAAAGAAAGATGACGCTCCCACTGATATGGCCGCCATTGCTAAGCTAATCAAAGAGCTCAGGCAATCCTTAACGGACGGTATACAATGCCGTGCGTCTGACCGATGTGGAAGCCGGCTTGAATACTTGGACTGACAAGGTGGAAGTGATAGATGCTAGATGTTTGGCTCTAGAAGATAGCAATGATAAGCTAAAGGCTAAGCTAACCGACGTCGAATCCCGTATTCGTCGATCTAATATTCGCATAACAGGACTGGATGAGTCCGTGAATAGCGACCAACCCAATGTCTTGTTTGCAAAGGTACTGGTTGATATTCTGGGGGAGGGGATCCTCCCTGCGACACCCAAATTGGATCAGTGTTACAGAGTCGGTGCCAAAGCAACAAATAGCTCCAGGCCTAGAGTAGTTATTGCTAGCTTATGTCATTATGGAATAAAATAAATAATTATTCGGGAGGCACAGAAACAGCTGGTATACGGAGGGAATCCAGTCCAAATCTTTGAAGACTACTGCCCTGAAGTCGTGGAGCAACGTTCCCGCTACAGAACCGTCATGGGCCCACTCTACAATCTAGGTTTTAAACCGTCCCTACAATACCCTGCGAAGCTGTTCATTACCAAAGACGGAGTGAGGATACCGATTTCCTCGCCTAAGGAAGCCGCAACCTTCTTGAAGACCCAGGAGGAGGCCACGTACTAGGCGACAGTAGCTTGTTTTTGTGCAGTTAGCACTTCGTTATGGCTTAAACGGCGAGCGGCGTCATATAATTTCTATAACTTTGTTCTTATAAATAGGTTAACTATATGACGCTGGGTATCGCCTAGATACGTTATTTAAATGTTTCGCTAAATCTGATATGAGGGGGGTTTGGTCGTTTTTATTTTGTATAACCATTGCATGATTTTTTTTTATATACGTCCACTAAGGCTGGGGAGATAAACGATAGCTCTGTTTAAATGATCTATGACTTTTATGCATGTCACTTACGTCGCGCCATGACTTGGATTTATTCTGTGTATGTGTACATAATTTTATTGGACTTCAAAGATCCATTAACGTTTCAGATACGTTCTGCTAACCACACACACGGCATACGTCATCATCTGAGGTTCATATGCTGTTGACCTACTAGGTTGATAAAAAAATAAGACGAACTGTTGTACAGCGCCTCTTCTGACACGGCGGTCTAATTACACTATGACAATGCTGGAATATTCTGTAACCTCTACTCTATGTGAATCATAGGAAACAACAGACTTCACAGCGGAACATCGCCCTCCCCTGGCCTGGTGGACGCACTGCACACGTATTATAACCCCCCCCCCCCTTCTTTTGCAATAATTCCAATTCTAGGCTTCCCCCCCCCCTTTCTTCTTCTGGTTTAAACTTAGCCATGTTCTTATAAGGTTTAAGTGAATTTACTCTACTTTTTGAGGCATTTTTTAATCTCTTTTTTTTAAGGGAGTGTGGCTAGCAGCCACTGAGAGGATAATCTACTTATGGTAGGTTTGAGAGTTTTAGACCCTATGGTAATATGCATAGGATTGTTATGGTTGATATGCTCGATATGGGGATACTGGATAAGTATTTTAAAGGGGGGGAGGGGGGGAATGGGGGATTGTGTGTTTTTTTGTTTTTTATGTTTGTTTTTATGCTCACGCTCGGATCTCAACAGGACCTTAACAGTTGGATATATATCTATTATGAAGTGCTACTCCAGACGAATTACATTCAGGCATACTGCAACCTGTTTAGACTATGGCTAATTTAAATATCTTGATTTGGAATACAGGGGGTCTTAATATTCATCATAAACGCACAAGCGTATTAACATGGATGAAAAGACAACAGGTTGATGTGGCTCTTTTAAGTGAAACGCATCTTTTATTGGCTGACAATGCAAAGCTGGCGGATAAAGTCTATCAAAACATAAGCTCCTCCTCCTTTGGCACCAAGGCCCATGGTGTAGCTATAGTAGCCAAACGGAAGTTGAATATTAAATTATTAGACATATGGTCTGATGCAGATGGTCAAGTTACTATTGCCAAGATAGATTACTTTAACAGGAAAATTACTTTGGTAGCGGCTTACGCCCCTAATGTTTATGACGCTAACTTCTATGCTTCACTCACTAGAGCGATGCTAGATCTCCCTGAGAGACAGGCCTCTACGGCACTATAGGCCTGGTCCAAGGACACAGGAGTAATTGATTTGTGGCGATCGCTCAATCCAACTGCGCGAGATTTTTCCTTTTTCTCAACAAGACACAAAACCTTTTCTAGAATAGATTATGTTTTTGCATCCCCTAGACTATTTGATAGCTTTGACGTTGAATTGGGGCCCATTGCATTGTCAGACCACAAGTATTTACTTCTAAAGGGCTCACTCAGTAGAATGACATCCCGAGCTCCAAGATGGCGCTTTAACTCGACACTGTTGAAGAACAATGAATTCAACCTGCAATTTAAAGATAAACTCATTGAATACCTGCAGTTTAATGCGGGATTGGTACAAGACCCCAGAATTTTATGGAACTCGGTTAAGGGTTTTATCAGGAGTAACACTACTATATAATCGATCCATTAGAGATTAACACAACATTTAAAACCTTTTATGAAAAACTATATAGCTCAGAATATAACATTAGTGAAGATAGACAAACAAAATTTCTTGATAACCTTAACATCCCCAAAATTTCAGAAGAAAGAAAGAAAACCCTGGACGAACAATTAAACATAACAGAGATATCAGAGGCCATAGGAGCATTAAAATCTGGAAAAACAGCAGGACCAGACGGCCTCTCAATTGACTTATATAAACTTTTTTTTTTTATCCACTTTTTCTCCCATTTTTCTATATTTTCTCCCATCCCAATTTCGTATCATCCAATTCAACCCTCCCCTGTCACGAACGCTGTTTCTTGCCTCCCACAAGCCGGCTGCAATGTGGACTAAGTCATACATAGCACAAGTCCCCTCCGGTACTTGAGGTAACAGCAGTCGCATCTTTTCACCTGCGCAGCTCGATCTCTCAGTGTCGAGGAGTAACGCGTGGGAGGCTCACGCTGCCCCCGACACTTCCTGATTCTACTGCGCAGGCGCACCAACCGACTTGTAGGAGTCGCTTGTTCACAACGTTCGATCCCCACCCTTCAGTTTTCCCTCCCCGTAATACGGCCAATGTGTATTACTGCGGACGACCAGCTAAACTGAAAACAATGTGGAGAGCTGGATTCGAACACGCGAATCCTAGCGTCTCCACACTGGTGGCGAGTGCCTTGCCCACTACACCACCTAGCCGCCCTCGACTTATATAAACATTTTAAAGATAAATTAGTGACCCCCCTTTTTGAAATGTACCTAGAATCCTTTGCTAATGGCTATTTACCCGCATCAATGAAAGAGGCCCTGATTATTCTGCTCCCAAAACCAGGCAAAACCAATACTAAATGCGAGAACCTCCGTTCTATAAGTTTGATAAACAACGACACCAAAATTCTTAGTAAAATCTTGGCCAAAAGAATAGAGGACATGCTCCCAGAGATAGTGGGAGACGATCAAAATGGATTCATAAAAGGGAGACAGGGATTTCACAATGTCAGACGGGTCTTCAACATCCTATACAACCAAAAAGGAGAGAGGGACACGGGTCTTCTCTCGCTCGACGCGGAGAAGGCCTTCGATAGGGTTGAATGGGCCTATCTTTTTGATATTATTGATCTATTTGGATTTGGAAATTACTTTTGTAACTGGATCAAATTACTACACCTAAACTCTGTAGCTGAGGTACTAACAAACAAAGTGACATCTAAACCCTTTAATATCACCAGGGGTTGCCCTCAAGGCTCGCCTTTATCACCGCTTTTGTTCATTTTAGCTATCGAACCGCTAGCAATAGCAATCAGGGCTAACAGACAGCTACATGGGATTGAAATCGGTAAAAAACATACTACACACCCCATAGTGCTTAACATGATCAATGTATGGTATGAGGTCAAGAAATTTATGAAAATAAACAACTCCATGTCGCAATTCAGCCCAATCTGGGGAAACGTCTCATTTAAACCAGGCAAACTGGATACCGGATTCAAACTATGGACAAAAGAAGGAATAAGTAAAATATCTGACCTTTACAAAGAGGGGGTCTTGATGTCTTTTGAACTATCAATAAAATACAGCATCCCAAGGAAGCATTTCTTTAAATACTTGCAACTGAGAAGTTTCATTTCCTCTCTGCAAAACCAATCACTGGTAATTCCTACACTTTCATCTTTAGAAAAAATTATCATCAAGAACTGCAATAGCAGAGGCCTGTTATCAATGTTCTATAACATTGACCCTCATACTGGCCACCGACCTCCTACCCGAACCCACGAAGCACATCCAATAAAGGAATGAGCCTCAGCAGAGTTACCCGCCACTAACCTGGGCGACACCTCAGGTCATGCAGCAGCCCATGCATCAGCACATGCCTCAGTCTGCACACCAGTCAGCACATCAACCTCCGTATGTGCCCTACCTCGCCTACCAAGGGAACCCAGTCATAGCGAGACCATATCCCTCCACAGTATACCAGCATGCACCCCCAATATAGAAGGTCCAACATTCCCGGACTTTAACAAGGAGGATAGAGCCCAATACGTGGAACTACGCCTTTCCCTCAGTACAGTCCTCAATCCTTCTCATTCCGAGCATTACAAGTATGCCATTCTGCTGAAGCATATAAAGGTGCCGCATGCCCATCGCCTGGTGCTGGCTTACGCAGAGTCAAGTATGCCCTACTCGGAAGCCCTGAGGGCACTGGACGAGCTATACGGACGCCCATACCAGTTTGCTCTGAAGGAGATAGAGGACATGGAACGCTTACCACCCATTCGAGACGATAGAGCCCTTGATGAATTTGCCATCAGAGTGCAGTCGCTAGTCGGGATGCTGAGGTCTCTTCAAGGTGAAGGTCATGAGGAACTCCATTGTGGCTCAAACGTAAAGCGCCTCCTCAACAGGCTCCCCAAGCACCAGCAAGAGAGGTTCCGTCGTCAACAGTACAGGAATAACCCAGACAAGACGAAGCTGTCTCTCACCGACTTCGCAGAGTGGCTGAGGGTAGAAGTCAGATGCCTGGACATTGAGCCCTCCCTTCATGCTCACAGTGATAACGACAAGAGAGACCCCAAGTATCAGCTCAAGATAAAGGTCACTACGGTGATGCATGGTACAGACAACCCCCAAGATCTCCCACCTGAAAGGCCCCCCAAAATATATCATCCTGTCCAGACCCAAGGGAAGGGTAAGATACACTGCCCCTACTGTGAGTCAGAACACTACCTCAGCCAATGCGAACGCTTCGCTAAGCTGACCAGAGGGGAGATAGTGGACTGGATCAAAGCCAAGAGAAGGTGTTGGAGATGCGGTCGTCCTCACCTAGCCTCTGCCTGTGACCTGAAGAAGCTGTGTCGACTCTGTAAGTCCAAACACCTCTCCGTCCTGCACGAGGTTAACCAGAGGAGTGGGAACGAGCCCACCATCACTTCAACAGCAGAGACTCACTACCTGGATCAGCCAAACGGATACAATCGAGTGCTCCTGAAGATCGTCAGAGTCAACCTGCACTACATGGACAGAGTCTTCAACACCTATGCAGTGCTGGATGATGGCTCAGAGAGAACCATCCTGCTCGCTTCAGCAGCACGCCACCTGGGAATACAGGGTCAAGCTGAAGACTTGACCCTTCGTACTATCCGCCAAGACGTCAAGACCCTGTCAGGCTCACGTGTCTCCTTCGCCCCAGCATCCCAACCAAGGAAAAGGTTCCCTATTCAAGGTGCCTTCACCGGTGAACAGCTAGGTCTGTCTCAGTACAGCTACCCAGTCACCCAGCTCCAGGAGAAGTATCGCCATCTGATCACGCCAATCTGATCGTACCGATCGAGCCAGTGCATCTGGGCCCCCATGGGGGCCCTGCGGCAGTCAAGACTAACCTCGGCTGGACACTCCAAGGTCCAGCAAAGTACATGCAGCAACAGCTTCAGACCACACAGTGCTTCTTCACTGCTGCTTCCTCCCCGTCTGCCGAGCTATTCAGTCAAGTTGAACGGCTGTGGCAGTTGGATACACTGCCTTTCAAGAGCGAGAGGTTAGTGAACAGATCCAAACAGGACAAGTACTCAGTGGAGCTGTTGGAGGCCGAGACAGCCCGTGTAGAGGTCAACGGAGTGCAGCGGTATGCCACCCCCCTCCTGCGAGTCCAAACCATGCCCAAGCTGCACGTTTCAAGGGAAGTTGTGATGAAGAACCTGCGGAACACAGAGAAGAGACTAACTCAAGACCCACAACGTGCGTCTACCTACCAAGAGGAGATCAATAAGCTAGAGATAGCTGGGTACATCACCAAGACTAACCCCAGCCAGGCCGACACATCCGAAGAGTCATGGTTCCTGCCCCATCACATGGTCAGGCACAATGGCAAAGACCGGATCGTCTTCAACTGCAGTTTCCAGTACGGCGGGCAGAACCTGAACAACTACCTCCTTCCAGGCCCAACACTGGGACCCTCACTCCTTGGAGTCCTCCTGCGTTTCAGAGAGCATCGAGTAGCCATCAGTGGGGACATAAAGGGAATGTTCCATCAGGTTCGCCTGTTGGACAGAGACAAGCCCCTACTGAGGTTCCTCTGGAGGAACCTAAAGACAGACGAACCACCATCAGTGTACCAGTGGGAGGTCCTGCCCTTCGGGACAACATGCAGTCCCTGCTGTGCAACCTTTGCCCTCCAGAAACATGTCATAGAGTCTAGCCAACCAGCAGAGGATGTTCGCCACAGTGTAGAACAGTGTTTCTATGTGGATAACTGTCTGCAGAGTCTGCCCACCAAAGAAGAGGCAAGCAGCCTCGTGAACAAACTGAGAGCCCTCCTAGCCACAGGCGGCTTCGAGATCCGCCAGTGGGCCAGCAACCAGCCAGAGGTGATCGGCAACCTGCCCAAAGAGGCCAAGGCAGATAGCAGTGAGAGATGGGTCTCCCAGACCCACGGGGAAGCTCAAGAAATGACACTAGGACTCAGTTGGCACTTCATGGAGGACACGCTCCACTACAGACATCGCCCAGTTGCCCCAAGCCAGACGACTATGAGAAATATCTACAAGATACTAGCAAGCCAGTATGACCCCCTAGGTCGTATCCTGCCCTTCACCACAAGGGCCAAAGTCTTGGTCCAGAAACTAGACCGCGACTGGGATGACCCACACTTACCTGCCGATATCCTGCAAGAAGAGCTCCCACAGCTCCCAACAGTCAGCCTCTCCCGGTGCTACTTACCACCAGACGTCGACGTAAGTGCGCTCACCCTCGAGCTCCACGTCTTCTGTGATGCTTCCGAGTCCGCCTATGGGTCAGTCGCCTACCTGCGTGGCGAAGACCTCCAAGGCCAGGTCCATGTATCCTTCATGCTAGCTCGCTCTAGAGTAGCACCGAAAAAACAACAGTCAATACCCCGCCTCGAGCTTTGTGCTGCTCTGACAGGAGCCCAACTTGCCCAACTGATCCAGAGAGAGCTCACTCTTAAGTTGAAAGAGGCAGTGTTGTGGTCTGACTCCACCACAGTGCTTACCTGGATACAGTCTGAGTCATGCCGATACAAGGTGTTCGTCGGGACCTGTGTATCTGAGATACAAGAACTGACCGACCACCGGTCATGGAGGTACGTGGACACAAAGAATAACCCAGCAGACACTATCACCAGAGGAATGACAGTGTCTGACCTAGCCAAGCCAAATCAGTTTAGTCATGGTCCCGCCTTCCTCCAACAACCACGCACGGTTGGCCACTCAGACCCTCGGTCACAGAAGTTCTGGATGAGACAGACAAGGAAGCCCGTGTTCTGTGGCCTCACTTCAACCCTTCCAGCTCCAAAGACCCCAACCACAGAAGACCATTCCACCTTCGAAGACCTCCTTGAGGCCACAAGTAGATTACTGCACGGGGCGGCGTCTCCGTCAAGCGCCCCCAGTGCGGATGACTATGCAGAGGCAGAACTCAGAATCCTTCAGAGAACACAAGCTGATAGCTTCTCCGAAAAAATCAAGTGCCTACAAACCGGGAAAGCGATTCCACCCAACAGTAGGCTCCTGGCACTTGCCCCAGAGTACGACGTCTCTAAAGGCCTTATCCGCGTAGGTGGTAGGTTGCGCCGTTCCACCAGCCTGGAGGAAGACACTGTGCACCCGATCCTGCTAGAACCCAAGCACCCTGTCACTAAGCTCATCATACGACAGTACGACAACAAGCTACTCCATCCTGGAGCCGAGAGGGTCTTTGCTGAACTCCGGCGCAAGTTCTGGATCCTCAGAGGGCGTGAAGCAGTGCGCCGCCATCAGCGATTCTGCCCGGAGTGCCAAAAGTGGAGGGCAAAGCCGTCTATTCCCAAGATGGCGGATCTGCCCCCTTGCCGTCTCCGCCTCATGAAGCCTCCATTCTACTCGACAGGAGTGGATTGCTTCGGCCCGTTTCAGGTCAAGCGAGGTCGGGGTACTGAGAAAAGATGGGGAATAGTTTTCAAGTGTATGACCACTAGGTGTGTCCACCTAGACGTGCTACACAACATGGATACCAACTCATTCCTTATGTCGCTCAGAAGGTTTGTGGCACGACAAGGGAACCCCTTCGAACTCCTCTCTGACCGTGGGACCAACTTCCGTGGAGGAGAATCGGAGCTCAGAGCAAGTTTCCAGAACATGGGTAAAGAGCGGCAGACCCAACTGGCAAAGCGCCAGATCCGCTTCCAGTTCAACCCCCCAAATGCACCCCACTTTGGCGGGGCCTGGGAGCGGGAAGTCAAGTCCATCAAGGCTGCACTCTACGTTTCTCTTGGAGCACAGACAGTGACCGAAGAAGTCCTGCGGACAGTACTGATTGAGGTAGAAGGAATCCTCAACTCCAAGCCGCTGGGATATGTGTCGACAGATGTAGCTGACGTGGACGCGGTGACCCCCAACTACCTCCTCATGGGGCGGCCCGACTCCTCACTCCCTCCAGTGGTGTACCCTGAATCCGAAATCCTCAGTCGGAGAAGATGGCGACCAGTTCTGGACCCACTTCCTGCAGAACTACTTACCCTCCTTGCAGTCCAGGCAGAAATGGGTGAAGGATACAGAGAACCTCACTGTCGGCACGGTGGTGATGGTGATTGACCAGAGGCTACCTAGAGCGCTGTGGCCTGTAGGACGGGTCACGAAGACCATCAGGAGTGCCGACGGGAAGGTGCGGTCTGCAGAGGTGCAGGTGGACGATAGGACCTACACCAGACCAGTGGCCAAGCTTATTGAGTTACCAGCCATCCCAGAGGACGCCCCGACAACGACTCCGGAAGACAGTTGAGCCTTTCCAGGAACTAATCCACACTGTGGATTAGGGGGCGGCTGTACAAAAGGCCCAAGGACTGGGCAGACATAAAGACTGTGGGGTGCTGGCCTGCAGCTGGACCCTTAAGACAGTGGGGTGCTGTTCTGCAGCTGGACGCCTCTCAGACATGCCTAGACATCAGGGGCGTAACTCACGCGGGGGACATTGGAAAGTGTCCCCTGCATGTTTTCAGAATGCAGTTATGTACCCCCCCCGTTTTACCGTCCAAAGAGCTGAGTCTGACTACCTGTCCTATTATTATGCAAAGAGCAGTAGATGGGGGTCGCATTCTTGCCCTGCACGGGCCAAGTACCCACTCGCTAAAGTACTCGTCTTTGCATAATAATAGCTCGGGTCGTCAGCCGAGGTGTGTGTTAAAATACGTCATCACATACGGTATAAAGAGAGATAAGATAACATTTACATTTACATTTACATAAGATAAGACATTCAGTGCTATGTCCGACTCCTACCTGCGTGATTGCAACAATGAGATGGCACCGTCGCCCAAGAGGAGAAAGCTACTTCTTCAAAGCAAACTAAGTTTTGCTACGCTATCGCCTAGAGCTAAACCAGCAGCAGTGACGACACCACCACGAAACAGGAGGGCAACGGCAAGACTGGCAAGTAACAGCATTTTAGCAGATTTTCTTTTTTTAATATAGGCCTAATGTATTTGTCCAGATTGACTAAGCTATAGCTATTTGCCTGTTTGTTTCTCTTGAAAATAATCGTGGTTCATAAGTCCATGATTAATTGATTGATTGATTGAAACGTTTTTTTTTATTTTATTTTTTTTACTTTGGCCATTCCCCTGGCTCTTTTTAGCGTTTATAATAATAATAATAATAACTTTATTTGTATAGCACTTTTCATACAGAGGTTGCAGTTCAAAGTGCTTCACAACAGTAAAAAATACAGGCATAAGCGAGCATAAAAAGATAGACAGGTAGAATCACAGTGTTTCACATTAGGATCTAGCATCCCAATAGGCTCTCCGCTTACAGTTTTCAGTAACACAAATAGTAAAAATAGTTTAAAATGATTCAGTTTAAAAATAGTAAAATAAAAATAAAATAAAATAAATAAAAATTATAAAATAGAACAGACATAAAAAATACAGGCATGAGCGAGCATAGCAAGATATGGCAAGTGACAACAATGCATAACGTTTACAGACAATCCATGCTGATTGATCTGCCATAAGCAAGTGAAAGTTTACAGACAATCCATGCTGATTGATCTGCCATAAGCAAGTGAAGATTACAGTCTGTTCTAACAAACCAAACTGCCATGTATTAAAGTTTACAGACAATCCATGCTGATTGATCTGCCATAAGCATAAGATTACAGTCTGTTCTAACAAACCAAACTGCCATGTATTAAAGTTTACAGACAATCCATGCTGATTGATCTGCCATAAGCATAGTGTTTCACATTAGGATCTAGCATCCTAATAGGCTCTCTATTCAGTAATTAAAAAGTGCAATAACCGACGGACATAAAAAATACAGGCATGAGCGAGCATAGCAAATAATAAGAATAGTTTAAAATGATTCAGTTTAAAAATAGTCATCAGTAAGAAGTAAAAAGTGCAATAACCGATACATGAATTTGATAGGCAGTGTAAAAGAGTAGGCAGGGTAAGAATAAATACAAGTTGTGTCAGGATATCCCTGATGTTTCCTCTTGCCACTAGGTGGTAGCAGATATCTATCAGTGAAATGCCTGAGCAAAGAGATAGGTTTTAAGCTGTCTTTTAAAGATGTCTAGCGAGTTGGCTTCCCTGATGTTTTGGGGTAGTTTGTTCCATAGTTTTGGGGCATAGTTGATAAAGGCTGCATTACCGATCCTCTTTTGACTGCTTCTTTATCGCATTTACTCTGGTCAAGAATGACCGACAGAAACAGGCTGAAGGGGTACAGATGGGGGGGAAGACACTCTGGGAAAGGCACGGCTGCAGTCCGGGATTCGAACTCGCTAAACCCCAGATCCGTGACGAGCACGGTTGTCCCCGGCGCCGAAATAGCGCTCGAGGTACGTGGTGAGCTACTGGAGCTCCCCCTAAGATTGAAAAGTTTATTAACAGATTGCAGAATGGGTACAGTACAGTACAGCTCAATACATACAATTGTTAAGAGGATGCAGACCTGACCCCACCTAACCCCCCCCAGCGACGTCACTCGCCACGCCCCCGAATCTGTCCCCCCCACATCTACAGAGAGAGTTATGCCACTGCTAGACATGTCAGTCGATAGTCAGCATCTATATATATTAGTGGGCTTTAGTGATTCCTTCAGTTCGTGTGTGCGTCCCTGATCACAAGTAAGTGTTAGATATGTGTATAATGAGGACGCTTAGTTATACTAATGTTATAATTAGAGCTGGGCCGTTAACGGCGTTAACGTGCTGCGTTAACTTAACGCTATACTAGTATCGCGCGATAATATAATTAACGCATTAATCTACAATTTTTTTTTTTTTTTAACCTTTATTTACCCAGGGTAGGTTCGCTGAGCACAGATGCTCTTTTTCAGGAACGCCCTGCTTCACATTCACACAGTTCCATTCACACCTGGGAGCTGCCCAGTACAACCACAGTTGACACCATTGGCCACTGAGCAACTCCACTGGAGCAGTTGATTCAAGCCATGTCACATAGTTCAAGTTTGAAATTATTCTTTCTGTTTTGCTCCTGAGAGTGCTAGATACTGTACTGTACTGGTAATATTATTTATTTGTGTTAACTTCTGAATAAAACAACTTATTAAACACAAGTACATCTTATTGAACATTATTTTGATATTTCATTACCAATTATCATAGCAAAACAGCTTTTTCAAACAGTCTGTAATGCATTTTGGAAACCGGAGATGGGCTCATGGTGTAATGGGCCACCTGGCCTGAGAAACATAAGGAGGAAAGAAAAAGTAAGGACTTACTTCTGGTCATTATTTGGGTAGAACACACATGTTTTGAATGCCTTCGGCAGTTTTTTTTTTTTTTTTTGGGCCATTTTAATCTAGATTAATCTAGATTAAATCCAGGATTGCAGATAGATTAATCTAGATTAAAAAAAATTATCTATGCCCACCTCTAGTTATAATTCTACCAGCTGTTTAGGAAGCAATGTACCAGTATGTTTATAGTGATAATCTAGCCTATTGGGTATAATCTATGTTGTTGATTATAATATTTAGTATCTGTTTAGCACTGTTTATCCCTGTAACTAGATATGTAAAGCACTGTTTATCCCCATTGTTAGTTCCACTCATGAGGTTTATGTTACTTGTAGCAACAGTATATTGTATAGTATAGAACAGGCTGATTAATAAGTATTAGTAACGCAGATGTCTTTGTTTCCCCCCCATTTAGAACCACACACACTCTCACACACTCCCACTGTGTTAATGGGAAATAGAAGTAGCAATTGCCTGTGCACCTGTCTGATGATTGATAATAAAACTCCTCAAAGAACGTTCCTGCCTCCCGTGTCCTGACTAGACACCCCGTGTCGTTGACTAACTTTCCTAACCACCAAGAGCTTCACTACACAGTCACTGAGTGAAGATCTGCTGTTTTGCAAATATGTCAAAAACAGAGCGACAGCTGATGAGCTCTTCAAAATTATTGACAGTTACCTGACAGAACATGGACTGAAATGGGAGAACTGTGTGGGCTTTTGCTCTGACGGTGCGCAGGTCATGGCAGGGAAAAGGAGGGGGCTACAGGCGCTCATCAAGGGGGTTTCACCAAACGCGCAATGGACGCACTGTAAATTCACAGAGGCGCTAGCGTCAAGACAGCTTAGCCCCGAGCTGAATGAGGTTGACAGAAGTTATAAACGTGGTAAATTTCATCAAAACCCGACCCCTGAAAGCGCGCCTGTTCTCTGCGCTGTGTGAGGAGATAGGAGCTGACCATTCTGCAGTGCTGTTTCACAGCGAGGCACGGTGGCTCTCGCGAGGGAAGGTGTTGTCGCGAGTCTTTGAACTACGAGAGGAGATTCGGGTGTTCTTGGAGAGCATGCAAGAAGCTGCAAGCAAGTTCAATGATGAACAATTTCTGATGAAACTGGCCTATCTCAGCGATGTCTTTGGAAAGCTGAATGAATTAAACCTTCAGCTTCAAGGTATGTTTTTTTTTTTTATCCACTTTTTCTCCCATTTTCTATTTTTCTCCCATCCCAATTTCGTATCATCCAATTCAACCCTCCCCTGTCTCGAACGCTGTCTCTTTGCCTCCCACAAGCCGGCTGCAATGTGGACTAAGTCATACATAGCACGAGTCCCCTCCGATACTCGAGGTAACAGCAGTCGCATCTTTTCACCTGCGCTGCGCAATCTTTCAGCGTCAGGGGTCTGCACTTTGGAGGGGCGCCGCCCCCATCGCTTCCTGATTCTACTGCGCAGGCGCACCAACCGACCTGTAGGAGTCGCTGTCCACAACGCCCGATCCCCACCCATCAGTTTCCCACCCACTAATACTGCCAATGTGTATTAGTACGGACGACCAGCTAAACTGAAAGCAATGTGGAGCGCTGGGCTCGAACAGGCGAACCCAGCGTCTCCAATATTCGTGGTGAGCAGCCCATCTTCAAGGTATGTTGATATTTTTTGTCTTCTAGTATCTGTCATGTCTACTCTAAACTAGAGTGTCTGTCTGTTTGTCACTAAATGTAATATGAATTGATTACAAAAGGACCCCAATTGAAACAAGCCATTGGCTTTCTTGGGTTTTTTAATCCTATTTAGTTGACCTTGTACTTACTGTCATGTGATTTTTTATATATAAAGTATTCTATTCAATTCAATTCAAGGCAAAGATAAATACCTACCTGACCTGGCAAATAAGATCACTGCATTCAGTGGAAAGCTGGAGATATGGGGCAGGCGCCTTGATGAACAACAGACTGATGTCTTTCAGAACCTGACTGAGTTTGCTGAAAGCAGTGTTTCTCAAGTCACCACAGTGATCCGCTGTCTAAGGCAGCACATCTCTTCCCTGAGAGGATTTAAAAAAAATACTTTCCTAACAACAGTGCTCAGTATCACTGGGTGGTGGATCCATTCAATGCAGCAGGTTGGTATTTTATGTTATTGACTGACTAATTATGACATTTGTGCTGTAGGCTACATACATTTTATTTATGTTGTACATTATATAATAATAATAATAATAATAATAATAATAATAATAATAATAATAATAATAATAATAATAATAATAATAATAATAATAATAATATAATAATAATAATAATATGCTACTATCTAGCTGGAATGGATTGTTGTAAAACTGAAATGTGTTGTATTTAATTTGCAATTAATTACAAATAAAGTATCTCCATCTACAGCACCTGCTGATTTCAGCTCTGCTGAGGCTGAGGTTTACAGCTCAGACACTGAGTGAATTCTGGCTTGGTGTGGAGAGGGAGCATTCACTCATAGGGCAGAGGGCTGTGGGTATCCTTCTTCCCTTCGCCACATCCTATCTCTGTGAGATTGGATTTTCAGCTGTTGCTTCACTGAAGACAAAGCACAGGTCTAAGCTCAACATTGAGCATGACTTGAGAGTGGCAGTATCAAGCCTGCAACCTCGTTTTGAAAAGATGTGCAGTGCAAAACAGGCTCATTAGTGCAGCCACTAATGCTGTGATGACTCACATAATTACTTACATTTTCTCTTTTTTTGCACAAATTGCAAAGTTCTTTCACAAGTTAACAAAGTTTTCTATCTATTTTTTTTAAAGCAGTGTCCTTGAATTGTATTGCAATGTTACAATATGTCTCTATTTTTGAAAAAGCAGTCTTGAGTGTCCATTGAATTGTATTGCAATGTTACAAGATGTCTATTTTTGAAAAAGCAGTCTTGAGTGTCCATTGAATTGTATTGCAATGTTACAAGATGTCTCTATTTTTTTTAAAGCATGTCTTGAGTGTCCATTGAATTGTATTGCAAAATTTGCAATGTTACAAGATCTCTATTTTTTAAAAAGCAGTCTTGAGTGTCCATTGGATTGTATTGCAATGTTACAAGATGTCTGTATTTTGAAAAATCACAGTCTTTGAGTGTATTGGACAGTATTGTTATGTTGTTGCACAATTGCACAGTTGTAAAGTGGTTGCACTATTTGAAAGGTCACGATATTGGTCGAGATATATATATATATAACAAATTTGACCTCACCAGTTCCACTTTTCTCTTCTATTTACAAATAAGAACAGCTTTGAAGGCTCACGGAGTCCCATTAGATGTTCCACTTGAGCACCACAGATTTCACAAATTCTTTTATGACAAGGAGACGTCGAGAGGCTTCGTCTCTGACTTTTATCGCCACTTACTTACGTCCTCATATAAGGTCCTTCCCCTAGATTCGGGTTGGAGGAAGGATATCCCAAACCTGGAAGTAGATTTTGATTGGGATGCAGTCTGGGAAAATGTTCGGCTATCATCACGCAACCCAGATCACCAACAGATTAATCTTAACTTTGTTCATAGGACTTACCTGACCCCTAGACGATTGCACCTAATGGGTCTCAGACCGGACTTTCGATGCTCCTTGTGTTCAAACGATGCTATTGGTACATATATGCATATGTATTGGGAATGCCCTCCTGTTAAGACTTTCTGGGAAAATGTCACCACTCAATTATCAGAATTTTTATCTCTGACCATACCGACACTGCCTTCTGTACTGTTGTTGAATGATGTTTCTCAGTTATCGACCTCTGTACATGTAAAGAGACTCATTTTGGCGGGTCTTACGGCTGCCAAAAAGTTGATAGCATCACGCTGGATTCAACCGAATAAAATGTGACGGAAGGTATGGATTCTCACCTATCTCGAGATATCCACTGCACGAATTTTGGGTGTTAATGAAGCCAGCACAGCAGTCTGGGTAGCTGTGGTGGATAAGATAAAGGAACGCATATACATTTGGAATTTTCTGATGTTGAATGAAGTAGTGGATGTATAGTCCAAGTGGGGGTCCTGGGGGGGGGGGGGGGGGGGGGGGTGGAGCGAGCGAGCAAGAGCCCATGTATTGTATTTATTATTTTTATGTCTTTTAATCTACTTTTATTCTGATTTAATTACTGGACTGTCATTATTGTTATTATTATTTCTGTTATTGTCCTGTGTTTTATCGTTGATTATTACTGTTACTGTATTGTTTGTCTTGTTTCATGTAAAAAAAAAAGGGAAAATAAAAAACATTTGTTCAAAAAAAAAAAAGCATTCCATTGCAAAAAAATTGTTTTTATTAAATACATTTTTTTTATCATTACAGTAGAAGTACAGTATAGTATCTTTTTACAGTAGAAGTACAGTATAGTATCCTTTTACTAACCAAGTTAACATGAACCAAGCTAAACGTACCTGAAATAGGTGCTGCAGCAACACAGGATGGCCTTGTGGGCGTTAAACTCAGTGCTGTTGACTTTAATAACCACATCACAGAACCTTCCCTCCAGACGCAGCTCATTAAGGATTGTACAGGACATTGTTTCCTTTTCCATGTGGTGATTTTTAAATTGTATCTAGAGAATATATTCAAGCTTACAGACAAGTAGCCGGAAACAACAAGTGAGATCTTCATCTGTTGTTGAATAGATACACAAATGTTCTAGAATGTTCAATTATGACATAATACTGTGACATCACAACAGGACATCATACTGTGACATCACAACGGAACATCATACTGTGACATCATATATACTGTGACATCACAACGGAACATGTTTGAGACCATTTGAATAATATAAATAATATGTATGATATAATATAATGTAATGTAATATTATTATAATATAATAAAGTATAATATATTTAGCTCCCATTTGAATAATATAAATAATATGGTGATATAATATAATGTAATGTTATATTATATAATGTAATGTAATAATAAAGTATAATATATTTAGCTCCCATTTGAATATAAATAATATGTTGATGTAATATAATGTAATGTAATGTTATATGTTATAATATAATGTAATATAATAATGAAGTATAATATACTGTATTTAGCTCCCATTTTAATAATATAAATAATATGTTGATATAATATAATGTAATGTTATTATTATAATGTAATGTAATAATAAAGTATAATATATTTAGCTCCCATTTGAATAATATAGACATGTCTAAAAACATGACATTCTTTAAAGTCTTAAAATAAAATACATTTAATTTAAATAAAAATAAATGTAAAATAATAATAACGTTATTTATAGGGATGCACCACAGAATATTCGGCCAGGTGAGGTTTTTCATTTGGAGGGAGGACTAGTAACGTTAATCAGGAGGTATGTAAACTGAACCGAACGCAGCTTCAGCGTGCAGCGGAGCGGTGATGGTGTTGTTGCGGGGGAGGAGTCACACTGCAGGTCGAACGGGCGTACATTTACATTTACATTTACATTTAGTCATTTAGCTGACGCTTTTATCCAAAGCGACTTACAAGTTCTGTACGACAAGCCATCAGGAAGAGCACAACTCTATCAGCTGAGTAACAATGTTCATCAAAGTGTTGAGTGCTACAGTGTAGGTTAGTTTATTAGGACAAGTGCATGACAGTATGGTTAGTTAGGGTTAGATTTTTTATTTTTTTTTTTAATTCAGATAATGGTTGAAGAAGTGCGTCTTTAGTCGACGGCGAAAGATTGGACGTGTTTCGGCTGTCCTAACTGGGGTGGGTACAGTTACTTCTGGAGCGGGAGTCGTGCCCTAACGTTGAACGTTGTTAGCGTTAGCCTGTTGACTAGCTCGCATCAGCACGTTTAGAATGTATTGCACTTGCATTATTTTAGAAATGTATATACATATTTTAGAATATATCTTTGATTGTGTATTCTTATTTTCGATTTTTGACTACCTAGATGTTTATTGTGAGCGACCTGTGTGCTGAATTTCCCTCGGGATTAATAAAGTACTTGTATTCTATTTACCCATCTGCATAGATTATTACGCTAGCGTTATTTTTACAGTCTGTGGTTAGATCCTCAGGAGGTACTCGGGTGTTAATGGTAGAGTCAGTCTAGTACAGGGGTGGGCAATTAATATTTACAAGGGGCCACATAAGAAACCTGAACTGTGTTGGAGGGCCGAACCAATGATAACTTGAACTTAATTCTGCTCAATATTCATTATCTCCCATTGTAAAAAGTAGTAAATTATATATTTTGATTAGCTGCTACTGGTAATCAGAAGAATAAACATAGAAATATAGAAGTAATAAACAGTAACATCAACTTTATACAAAAAGCAATACATGCTTTAGATTTTTTTCAGTTATTTTTACTTGTATGCGTAACTAGGAGGGATATGAGGACTGTGTATGTGTAACTATAGGAGGGATTGTATATTTTAATGAGCTGCTACTGGTAATCGGAAGAATAAACATATAGAAATATAGAAATAATAAACAGTAAAAACCAAAACAATCATTACATCAGTGTTCCATTTTATTTTCAACTTGTTAATCTTCACAAACACTGAAGAGATGTTTTGCAGTATGTTAAAATACATGCAATTGATCAACTTTATACAAAAAGCAATACAGTAGTTGTGATGTCTTGGGCTCTATCACGTTAGCCTAGCTTGGCTGCACGTTAGCCTAGCTTAGCACAATGAATGGAAGCGGATAGTGCCAGTTAGCTAGGCTAATAACGTGCAACCAGATAGCTTTCTACTGAATGCACAGAGACACACAGCCAGCATGTAGGCATTATTTATTTCTAGCATGATTCATTCATTGACTCGTTCTGTAGAAAGCTATCTGGCTGACTTCTCCAAAGTCCAGTTATTATTATTAGCCTAGCTTAGCACAATAAATGGAAGCAGACTGTGCGGGTTAGCTAGGCAGTCATCATTGGATTCACTCTCGCTCGCCGGCTCAGTCTTCATTGAGACCAAGACAAAATAATAATAATAATAATAATAATAATAATAATAATAATAATAATAATAATAATAATAATGGCCTAATATCTGTCCTATTGCTAGCTGCTGCCAACGCTAATGCTGTGTTGTCTGCTCAGAGCTATATTGTAGAGAGAGACACACACTGAGCTGACAGGCACTCGCACACGCAGACCACCCCCTCCGAGGCTCCAACGCTTGTTATGCAAAGTAGCCAGGTGTTGAGTGGAACACATTCCGGAGTGCGGACTTGCGGCGTGCTCCTGCTAAAAGAAGTTTGGTACGCTGTTCTGATTGACCACGTGCCGGACACGGATGCCCGCGGGCCGTAAATTGCCCAGGTCTGGTCTAGTTGGTACTGGTAGTACATGAAGTCCATCCTCTGATCATTCTTTGTGAATTCTGCGATGACTTTGTCATACAATTCTATTTAGAAAAGTCCAATAGCCCAAGAAACTCCATCTTCTGCAGAGATGAAAGCCGCTTCTGCATTTGGAAATCGTGTCCAACACTTTGAAATAAAGATCTCGATTAGCAGCCTTTTTGTCAGCAGAATCTCCTCTGGTCCTCTTAGCTGGGTTCTCCCGTCCCTCTACCTGTGCAAATACACGGTCAAACTCTTCTCGCTGTCTTGTGATGCCAAGTTCGGGAGTTGGACGTCCTCTTGCAATAATAATAATTTTCTCTTCAAAAGTCCTCCGAGCTGAAATGCAGAGAGGTAAGGCACCGGGTTGGGATGGGATCCCGCCTGAATTTTACTTGGCATTTTGGGACCAATTGAGCCCATTGCTGTTCGAGATGATTCAACATGCTATTGAACAGGGGGGATTCTCGAGAGATGTATGGCCTTGATCTCCTTGCTACTTAAAAAAGACAAGGACCCTAATGACTGCAGCAGTTATAGGCCCATGGTTAGACTAGGTGTTTTTGTTTTCGTTTTGTTGCTGAATGAATATGTTTGCTGTCCCAGTTAAATAGAAATGCAGTTTTGGCAGGAAAACGCGTTGCCCTACTGACAACGCTGAAAAGGTGTTTTCGTTTTGGATACTCGCCAAAACTCGCCGACAACGTGTCATGTAATCTGCGCGGAGCCGTTGTTGCTCAACGCCCATGCGCAGTAGATACCGACATCTGCGTGCCCTCACCAACGTCCGGTTACGACAGAGCTGTCCCAAATAGCTGCAGCTACCATGTGTTGTCAAGTTATTGTTATAAGGACCCCAGTCCAAGCTACAACAGTCTGCATTCCCTTAACAATTGTTTGTATTGAGCCGTATCTTATTGTACCCATTCTGCAATCTGTTAAATAAAGTTTACATCCATTCATTCTGCTAGCATTAACGATTGCATGAGCAGCTGGCTAACGTGAGCTAACGTTAGCAGACCCCGTTAGCTCAGAGCTCCTCTTTCAATCTTAACAAGCATTAAACAAAATGGCCCAGTCATCTATTCACCTTTGTTTAATACATGAGGCGTTGTCTAATGTAGCTACTGATAGCTCCTGATATCATCAGTTTGGTGCTGGCTGGCTAACGTGAGCTAACGTTAGCTGCTAGCCACAATGCTATACTGTTATAATGGCATATTCCTATCGCGTTAGCATGTAAGCTAACAAAATCGGCGCCGATGAGACTAAACTCCGCTCTTGGTGGTCAATTGTGTTGATGTTAGGTTTGTTTCATCAACAAATGAGAGGCAGAACACTATGGCGGTAGATTTCTATCAAAAATAAACAAACGCAAAAGTAGAATCCACAATCGTAAAAACGATCCACACACACCTCTCAATTTGTGTTTCATAAATCATAAAAATACGCTTGATCTGCTTAGATTTACGTACGGAATTCTAAAAACAGCTTGATCTACTTAGATTTACGTACAGAATTCTAAGGACACGCTTGATCAGCTTGGAGTTACGTACGGAATTTTGAAACAAATATTTCGCTGTTTTCCCCGTGTGGATTCGTGTGTGAAGCTTCTTCTTCTTAGAGGTCTATCAAAAATAAACAAACGCAAAAGTATAATACACAATAGTAAAAACGATCCACACACACACCTCTCAATTTGTGTTTCATAAATCATAAAAATACGCTTGATCTGCTTAGATTTACGTACGGAATTCTAAAAACAGCTTGATCTGCTTAGATTTACGTATGGAATTCTAAGGACACGCTTGATCAGCTTGGAGTTACGTACAGAATTTTAAGACAAATATTTCACTGTTTTCCCCGTGTGGATTCGTGTGTGACGCTTCTTCTTCTTCGGCGCTACCGAACATGGCCCGAGGTGTATTCGGCTCATGAGCGCTACCAGTGGCCAAAATCGCACATTATCTTTAGCCCTAGGCAACATTCCATTATGAAAATGAATGCTCAAAGTAAATATATAAAGTACCATTTTGAAGATAACAACTAGGGCTTTCAAATGATATAAAATATCTGTATGATTATCATGATTATTATTATTAATATCTTTCATATTTTATACAGAAATGATTACAAAAATCTTGTCCGGCCACCACATTTCAATAAACAACTGCATTTTCAACCACTTTACTGACAAGCTAGCAGGAAACTTAGAGGGTATGGGATATAGACAATTATGTGGGCAATATAGAACAGCTGACAGATTAGAAATATAATTTATTGTTCAAAAGTTATGATAATTATAGTGATAGTAATAAAACAATTCCGTCTGAAAATTTACTTGAATGGGTTTATGATGAATATCTGTTTGTGGGTATGCTCAAAGTAATATATTATTCATATCTTTCATATTTGATACAGAAATTATTACAAAATCTTGTCCGGCCACCACATTTCAACAAACAACTGCATTCTGAATTAATTTAGCCTTGTAGTTTTCTAATCCCATCGTTTATTTGTTATATTTGTATTGATTAAACATAAGTCAGTTACTGTACATGTCAAATATCCTAAGGTAATTAGCTTTAACTTATTGATTGTGGAGCATTGTGCATCATAGCAGCATGGGGGAGGGGAGGTATAAGGTAGTAAAAAAACAGTGTAAACAATATAACAAATCAATATAATTTAACTCTGGACATGTGCATATGGGCAACAAGGTGCGAGATGAGGGTATGTATGCCCTCTCAGTAATATTTGCCCTACAATAAAGTTACACTATATAATATAATAATCAAAATCTAATCAAAAAATGCTAAATGCTAAATATATGCAATATATGATCTAATAATCCAATAATCTAAATCTAAAATAATTTATAATATATAAATGCTAAATGATCTGATAAAGTATACAGTATTCACATAAGGTGCTATAGGTTCCTAGTTGGAGGTCTAGCAGCAGTCCCTGCCCACTGTTGTGGAGTCTGATGGCCGCTGGTATGAAGGACTGGCCGAGGCGGTTAGTTGAGTGTGGGGGGGTGGGTGCTTCTCATCTTGACTAGCTCGTCATAGAGGGGGTGGGAGGGATTCTCCAGGATAGCAGCCAGCTTCCTTCTCATCCCCGTCTCTGCCTTTAGATTGGCAAGAGTAGTAGGGTTTTAGGATGAGATGGAGGTGGTGGAGTCTATAAGTTCCTTGGGGTACACCTGAACAATAAAGGGGACTGGTCGGACAACACAGAAGCCCTCTACAGGAAGGGACAGAGCAGGCTGTTCTTCCTGAGGAGACTCAGGTCCTTTAATGTTTGCAATAGACTCCTGCAGTCATTCTACCAGTCTATAGTGGCCAGCGTTCTCTTCTATGCTGTGGCATGCTGGGGGGGTCTACATCAAATCGAGGGACACCAACAAACTGAACAAGCTGGTGAGGAAGGCTAGCTCCGTGGTGAGAGTTGAGCTGGTCAGACTAGAGGTGGTGGCAGAGAGGGGGATGAGAAGGAAGCTGGCTGCAGGGCATCAGGTAGTGAGGAAAATGTATGCCCGTGCACTGAGACACTGTTTTTGGCCCCGTTTAAAACGTGATATTTCCGCTTACATCATAACGTGTCACACTTGTCAGTTAACAGGGAAGCCGAGTCAGACAATCAAACCGGCCCACTCTCTCCTAGAGTATGTCATGTGAACCTCCTAAAACCCTACTACTCTTGCCAATCTAAAGGGGAATATATAGCTAATTTTAATTGTCCCCTCACAGGTTTTTCCTTTCTCTGTAGGAATAGTTAAAACAGCACATCATGGAGAGGTTGCAAGAACACCATACTGGTAGTTGCTCAGTAAGCAGGCTACGGTCCACATAGAGTTTATGCTTCCCATCGAGGACACTGGGATATCCGAGTGGAAGAGTTTATTCAGCTTAATTCTTCCAATTAGCCTTTCAACGTGGACTCGAAGGTGCGCAATCTCCTGGGTTTTCTTAACCTGCTCTGCTGGCATCTGGCTCTGCTTTGAGAGGGAGGGTGGGTGATAAAGTTTACCCGGGATACAGTCCTGTATCAGAAATCCCTTGTCTGCCATCACAGCCATATCCTCTGTCAGAAGGCATTGGAGGCCTGACTGCTTAAACAGCTCTTTGTCACTGATGGAGCCAGAATACAGTTCTGAGATGAAGGTGACTGCTCCATGAGGTGCCATCCCAATCAGGCCCTTCAGGGTGGTATGAGACTTGTAGTTGGAGTACAGTTCACTTTGCAGATGCAGACTTTCTGGCTGTTGATATCTCAGCTCTGTGCAGTCAACAACTACCTACCAAATCAAGTAACATCAAATTAATGTAATGTATGTAATATCAGCCATTCTAGAGTTATGTTCTACTAAGCTGATTCACAACAGTACATTACACTTACATTTAACTCAACTATATTTATTTTAGAACACTTAATGAATAATTCAGAGGAATGTATAGCCTGTCAATCGGTAAAGAGTTATGATAAATGTAAACAAAATAATTAGAAATGCAGTGAGTCCAACGTGACTTTTATTCAGTGACAGTTATGTCCTGCAGTCAATAGACTCTTCTATGTAGTGACCAAGCAAAGAAGAGGCCACAGTTGGCAAAACATAATTATTTGGTCTAGTGCTTTGGTGTGTAGCAAGTCAGTTTATGTAACAACTAATACAGTAGTATGTGAGTGATTATGTTTACCTGTGTGTCTGCGTATTGGCTCTGCCTGAACTCCCTCGGCAACGCAGCCTTAACTTGCTCCTGAGACATCCAGATGGTCAGTGAGCCAAGTAGAAAGTACAGGTAATGGGTCCATGTTGTGATGATCCGGCTAACCGTCGATGGATGGATCCCAAAGCGATTTGCCAGGTCAACTTCTGTGGACCCCAAGGCCATGTACATTAGGTACAGGAACATCTCATCCAGCAGAGGAAGAGCATGTCTCTGTAAGAAATTGTACAAAACAGATTAGACAATTATTACGTCAAGCATTCATTTCCCACATATTTCTAATAGTCAGAAGAGGGAAAGAAATCTCCGGGAATGTTTTTTTCCCCAGACATTTACACAGCCATCTCATCTCTTACTGATGTAAAAAAAAAAAAACATGCATGCTATACGTATTCCTGCCATTTCCCTTGACCAAGGTACTGGCATCATAACTGCAGCTGGTCCATCTACATTGCATTATGGCTATTCAATGCTCTCTAAAGCAGTTAGGATGGGGGAAATGCAGAGAACAAATTTCCCCAACACCATGTTGCTGTACTTTTAAATTACACCTGATCTTGATTACCGGTACATAATTTTGTGGTATAGATATGCTACAGTAAAAACATACCGCACTGTTCAAAATACTAAACCAGTAAACACAACTTACTGAGTAAGTACATGGGGAAATTATTTCCTCATTTCTCTGCTGGGCTCTACGTGCTCGAGTGACCCGGATGATGTTGGCAGTGGATGGTTCTATGAGTTGCCAAAAGGCCATCAGGTGCTCATAGCTGGCAAATCTAAGGAACATTAAGACACAGGCATGCTTTATAAGCAAGGTTTCATATAATGGCATTTACAGCATCATAAATTCTGCATTGTACCTCACTGTTACTCATTTTACTCTGTATTGTATATATGTATATTGAACATTACTTTACTTACTTTTTACTTCTTAATTACTTTTTTTTTTTTTTTTTTACTGTATGAAGCACACTCACAGGGGCTCATACAGAAACAAGCATTTCATCGTATTCTGTATTTTATTGTGACTAATAATAAACAAACTAATGTTATTCATATGAAATTGGTATGCTTTGTGCAAGTTATACTCACCTTGTGAAGACTTTAATCTGCGAGTCTGAGCCTTCAAATCTACGTAGCCCAAACCGAGATTTAACTGTCAAGTCCTCCACTTGCTTAGTCAGTTGACGGATTTGATCTTGCATTTCATCTCTCTCACTTAAGGTCAGGTGAACATGGGCAGGTTCAGGGGCTGTGCAGTAGTCATGGTCACACACTTCCATTGCACCTGCACCCACTCCCTCCCCGTCATTGTCAGTCTGATCTGCGGATTGATTGGTTGAATACTTTATTAGACAGAGATACAAACAGCACAAGTACAGTACACACACTTGGTCTAAAAGGATAACCCAAAAAAGGTCTTGTTTCCATTGAGGTCATGTGTATTAAATTCATAGAGATATTGAAAGACATACAATAATATACCCTAGACATCATCAGCACTAGTAGCAATAAAACACTATAGACAGGGCAAATCCTATAACAATTTGATAAAAGGGTGTGCCTTATGTGATTTTTCCTGTAGAATCAATTTCTGCAATGTATATTTTTGTATATAATTTATTATGACTTATAGATAAATTGTTATAGGATTTGCCCTGTCTACTAGTAGAAAATAATATATGTACAGTAAACCGTTGGGGTGGGGGGTAATTTCTGGTGTTAAGTTTAGACGTTAATCAGACCAATTACCTCCAGCACCTCCATCCCTGTCATTGTCAGTCTGATCGGTGCAGTTAGCCACTGGTCTTTCTCTCCTCCCCCAAACACTCACACGTTGGCGGACTTGATAGCCATTCCATTCAAACAGCACAGGCAATGCTCCCTTTGTGAGATTACGACGTCCATCAGGAGTTTTAATCATGTCTTCAGTGAGGAAATGCCTGCTACACACCCTGCTATTAGAAGTGACGGTGAAGTCATCCCTTCTTACGTTGACAAGCCACTTTGCTCTAACATCAGCATCAGCTGGGAACTTATGAAAACTCATAGAACAGAATGAAGCTGAGGTAGAGCAAAGAGGGACTGAACAAAACTCGTGAGAACCGGCCGCCCTCTTCATATATGTCACAGTGCCTTTCTTCATTCTGGAGCAGGGATAGCAACAGTGGGATGTTGAATGCTACTCACAGCAGGTCCCTGTATGCAAAAACGAGATGTGAAAGGATTAGATTTTCATAAAGAATCAGTCTATTTTGAGAATCACACATAAAGAATGCTGCATTCTTTTAGGTACTATGTCTTGCACATAGAAGTACATTTGACTTGGTGAGCTTGGTGGATATCCTGCAGATAGCATTACAGATAGCATTACATGCAGGTAAACAACAGGAGAAAAGACATGCATGCAGCATAATAACACTTCCCAGATCGGCATAACATGATAAAATGTCTTCTGATTATCAAACAAGTCCATATGGGGGTCTAACAAACGCGATGGTGACAACAGCAATTCATTGATCATGTCTCCTAATATTAGCTAAAATGCTAATTTGGCTAACTAACAGTAAACGTTTTTACATGAAATACAGCCCAAAAACCCTGCTGACAAACGTTTGCTTATTAAATAGATTCTATAATATAATAATACAAACGTTTCATTACCTGTCTGTGATGATAAAGTTGTTTAAATAACTTGCTTGAGAAAACTTGCTGAAGATGCTGTATTATGATGGGACCGGAAGAAGCCTACTCAACCCGAGATCTACCGGAAATGCCTACTTCACGTTGTGCAAGTGGAGATTTATAATGTTTTATTTACATTTTTATGATGAGTTATATACTATAATAGTAGTATAATATTAGTGTAGCCTAATCTTTATCTGCAACTGTGAAGAAAACCCCCATTGGTTTAAACAGAATGAATAGACGCATAAAAAAGATTTTTTTTTTAAATTACACTAATAATGACATTCACAGACCGCTCCTGACCAGCAGGTGGCGACAGGAGACAGACTTCCAAATGTTCTCAACGACGATAAACACCACCACGCGAGAGGCGTTATTCAGTGGCCAATCAGAGAGCGTCTCCGCTAAAATGCGGCTACGGAAAGAAATAACGCCGGAGACGCCTGAGGGAGAGGGATATAAACAAGGAAGTCATGTGAGATGAAATCTTATTTTCACCAGAGACCATTTAGGCCGAACATTAACGTCCAATATAAATTCGTCCCGTGGAAGATGTTGTAGGAAGACATTACGGCAACAATAATGGCTGCATTGCAGTTTCTAAATGCCTTTATTTCTGAGCGTTTGACAGCGGCGGCTGTGGATATATTCGGGGCGGTGGAGAAAACGATCATAGAATTCCAGGGAGAGATCTCTCGATCCAAAGAGGAGATAGATCATCTGCGGACGCTGGTCCTCTGGCCTGAAGTGAAATTGCACAGGGCAGGTGTGTGGTTCATTTTCACTTTCAACGTTTGAGTCTTGTAATCATCATCACCTCGGTCGTACTCAAAGCATTCAGTGTGCCGTATGCGTTTTATGGAACTGGAATCATTGTGTTGTAGCCTGAAGATATTTGCATAGACCTTACTAATATCTAACACTAACGTAGTTGCAAATCTAGCGTAGAGATCACAATTGTGCACAGTGTATTGTTATATAGTAATTTGTCGGCTAGGGCTAATTGTAGTACCTAAATGTGTATTTGTTTGCACATTATACTATTGTGCATGTAAGCAACACATTACACATTTAGTACTATCAGAAAGTCTTTCTGAATATCATGACGTTTATTTGAGTTTTCCACATCACACAGCCCTAGTTTACATCAGACATACTATCTCTTTCTCTTTCAGTGCCTCATCAGTCCATTGCTCCTGACTGTGAAGAGGTAGTTCCCCCTGAGCAGAAGCGCTGTGAGCAGGAGTGGCATCCCGGGCTCAGCCAGGAGGAGGAGGACGCAGAGCCCCTGCTCGTCAAAGAGGACCAGGAGCATAGGACCGGTCAGCAGGGACCTTCCCGGCACAAGTACGATACACTAGCCTCTCCTCCCTTTGCTAAAAGAGAAGGCAGGTGTCGCCAGGAATCTCCTCCACCCTCCCACCTGTACCGAATACTGACTGTTGAGCACAGGACCATCAACAACACTGGAGATATCAAAACAGAACCCGACTGTGATGAGTTTGGAACGTCTGAACCGACCTGTGGTTCTCAGTCCCCCCTTGGAGTAAACCCGGAGTGTTCTGGAGCTCAGAGAGAAGCCGTTCAAGGTGAGGAGATACAATCATCATCAAATCAGACATAGAGAGACTTAAAGGTAGAGTATGTAATGCCGTTAAATGTCAAACTCTAGGCAAAAGAGCCCCTCTTGATACAGCACTTTGTTTAAATGTTTTTGTTTTTGGTCTGATGTGTGGGTTGGAGTTTAGTAAATTATTATACTGTGAAATTCTCCAGACCTCTCTTGGCAGAGCCTGAGGTTTGTCCAGCAATAGCAACCCCCCCCCCCCCCTATCCCCACTCAAATCCAACCTACACATCAGACCAAAACACAAAAGGTGTAATACCAGGCAGGGCTCTTTTGCCTAGAGGTCACTGTCTGACAGCATTACAGATTGTACCTTTAAGGAAAGACCATGTGCTTTCGCTCTGGGATTAGGAAATTAAATAAGCTGAAAATGATTCACGGACCAGGGAAAAAAACTCTCAACATATTATATAGAGGACATAGATGACACGTGCATTCTCTCTGTAGAAATGAACGTCCTTTCACCTTTTGCATTGGACACTCGCATCATTATGACACTATGAGTGTGTAGTAAATGTGTTTTATTTCCCCTCTTCCTTTCAGGACTTCTGAAGAGCATTCGCCATGAGGAGGAGATTCCTCCCAAACAGGAGCACGGGGACTGGAGTTCCGGTGGAGACCAGGAGGCCCCCGATCCCCCGCAGATCAAAGAGGAGAGAGTCGTGTGGTCCGACCCCGAGAACGAGTCCGAAGACATCTGCACGGCCCCCCTTCATTCAGACGAGAGAGCGTACGATCAACCTCATCCGTTCCATCTCAGCCAAGACCAGATGTTCAGGCACAGACTTTACACGTCTGAGGATCTCATGACGCAGCCCAATGGAGAGGGATACAAACTGTCAGGAGTGACCGGTGACTCTCAGACCATCTTCTCCATGAATCCAGACCGCTCACGCGCCACTCACGGCGAATACAGCGACAGTGTGGAGGGCGTGGAGGACGGAGAATGGCTGAATACGCTTGTGTCGACGGGGATGAGGAAAAGGCAACTATGCGCAGAGGGTGTAGAAACCGGCAGGACAGAAGCGCACGCCAGCGGCCCCGCGAAGGAAAGGAGGCACACGTGCCCCGTCTGTAGGAAACGCTTCAAAGAGTCGAGCCACCTGAGGGATCACCTGAGGATCCACACGGGAGAGAAGCCCTTCCGGTGCAACGAGTGCGGCATGAACTTCAGGCAGAGCGGAGCGTTGACCCTGCACACGAGGACCCACACTGGGGAGAAACCGTACCAGTGCAGCGAGTGCGGCCGGCGCTTCAACCGGAAAGGAGACATGGAGACGCACAGGTGGACCCACACAGGGGAGAGACCACACCAGTGCATGGAGTGTGGGAAAAGCTTCAGGCGGAAGAGTAACTTAAACACACACGTGAAGACGGTACACACGTGGAGGAGAGAGCAGCACACACGGAACTGTCCTGAGCGCATATAGGGATGTGTTACATAATAAGCTCCATAAAGAACTCAGAAAAGGATATACTACACTAGTTAGTATATACACTAGTATACAATTTGTTATACACTTATGATATATTCTTATCTATGGCTCTGGGTTATTTTGTTTCTAAGTTTTCTGAGCTTTCCAAATGCATTGAAGGGCATTATCTTAACTTAAAGTTAAATGACAGACCTCTGACATCTTTATACACTGTGCAGGTTTTGGTGCAAGAAGGTCTTTACAGACACGAGGGAAGGCCACTTTATGGTGTTAAGATGCACCATCATGTAAACTGTAAACATTGGAACTTATGGACAATTGGAATATTATAATTATTCTGCTGTCATTTTCTAAGTTGGACCTTGTTGCCTTTTGTGCAAACAAACGCTGTCTCTCACTAGTCAACCTGGAGCCTCCTTTTTATGTAAAGTAAATTATATAAATTTAAAGCTCCTATATGTGAGGTATTTTAAATGAAACTAGAACACGTATGAATTACGTTAAATAAGAACATAATTTTATTTCGCAAAGTGAGGACCATTTAGAGCATTAAATTATGTTTTTTTATTGTTTATTATTGAATGTAATCCCTTTGAGCTTCTCTGATCGGTTAGAAGGGAGAGGCTCGCCGTGAAACATTAGAATTGAATATGTCTGCTTTCCTTCATTATATGAACCACTGGTTATTAAGAAAAAGTAAGGCACACTAAACTAGCAAAGACTTGAATGTCATGCTCAGAGTCCAAGAGCCATGGGGCTAAATATCTCAAGTTGTGGGAAAAAAAAGTCAGCACACCGTCTGTAGTGTTCCCAAGTTTAATATACTTTAACACAACGTTTCGGCCTGTGGCCTTTTTCAAGTGTCACCAACATGTGAAAAGGGGTGGGGTATATATACATACATATTAGGGGTCAAGGTTGAACCAGGTCAAGGTTCAAATCAATTAGCCTATAGGCTACAAATTTACAAAACATACTGCAGCTCAAGTGCCAGAACATACGGTACATAGTTACAATAACAGTAGTACGGTAGTTAGTAGTTAGATGTAACACACCTTCACATGCAAAATAGAGAAGAAAATATATAATAAGAAAACAGAAAAATTTATTAAAAAACAGAACCAGACAGAATGTGTGTATTTACAGGAAGGGTTTAATGTCAAACTCTTCATTCAGTCCAAGAGGGGCCATAGTCTCCGCCTCTCGCTGGTCTCTCTACCTTTTCAATGCCTGTGTATCTTAATGTGCTGATATTGTGTCCTGCCTGTCTAAAGTGTACTGCAACCGGGTTATGTTCATCACCACATCTGATGTTGCTGCGGTGTTCGCTGATGCGTGTTTTGAGTTGCCGGTTGGTTTTGCCTACATAGCTCAGGCCACATGGACATTTTATTAGGTAGATGACATGAGTGGAGCTACAGGTGATGAAGTCACGGACTCTGAGGGTTTTACCATTAAGTGGATGTGTGTAGGTCTTGCTCTTAATAGTATACCCACACTGTGCACAGTTACCACACTTGTAGTTCCGATCCGGGGTGTTATCTAGGAACGTGGGTCTGAGCAGTGGGTGGGCTGTAGGATCTCACTAGTTGGTTTCTCAGGTTGGGGGGGCGTTTGTAAACTACGGTGGGAGGTTCCTTGAAGACAGATTGGAGTTTGGGATCAGAGTTGATGATGTGCCAGTGTTTATGTAGGATCTTAGTTAATTCAAAACCTACAGGAGAATATGTAGTGCAGCACAGCAGGGACTGGTCCTTAGTGGGTCTAATGCTAGGTTGCAGGCATAAATATCTCCTCACAGAACTTTTCCCCATTCATGAACCGACCATCCACAGAACTTTAATAATAATAATAATTCATTACATTTATATAGTGCTTTCCTCAGACTCAAAGCGCTTTACAACGTAGGGTTAGGTAAATTGCCTCCTTCACTACCACTGGTAGCACCCAACCTTGGGCTACGCAGGCTCAATGGCTAGTACCATACTCTGGCACCCGGCACACATCACACTACACAATGGCTGAACGACTCGGGAGACAGGGATTAATATCAGCCAATTAAGGGGAAGGGATGATTAGGTGGCCTTGATGTCAGAGACCTGTTTGGGAATTTGGCAAGGAACGTCGGAACTTTGACACAACACAAGCATACCGTACAGGAGGCTAATGTTGCTCGCAGACCGCGGTGACTGGCGGGTTGTGCCAAGAGTGGTGTGAGTGATGTCTACCTTCTGTCTCAGTTTCTCAACTGGTGGGTCGGGCCCCGGAAGTCGGTCACGATGACAAAAGACCAGGGTTTATAAACTGTATGAAGAAGATGTTAGAGATGGGTGAGAAGACCTCATCAGTGACTGAAGTCTCCAAAGTTGGACCTGCTTAGAGTGTACAACCATATTATTTTGATCACTGCTGCACAGATTACTTTGTTTATTTTAAATAACATTGAAAGTACAGATGACATGACATACAAATGGCATATTATTCTTATAAGGACAGATAAAAAGATAAATTCAAAGCAAAAAAAAAGCACAAAAGAATAAACAATGTTCTTAAGATTGTTTTATTGATTGATACTCAAAATGTTGTTCCCCACAAGATTTTTTTTTTTTTATAACTTTCTTTTTATTGTTTTTCACAACAAGCAAACAATCACAAACAACAAGACATAACAAAAACACAATCCCGGGCTGCATTATTAGTGTCACTTTACAAAAATATACTTTTCACATGCTGAGTTCTCAATTCTCTTACTTTCCCTATAGGTATGGCGAATATTCTTTACAACTATACATCAATACATCATCCACTGGTTGTCGTCATTACCATATAAAAGTCCCACTTTTCCCAGTACTTCAAACCTTTCTCTTCCTGTAATCTGAGAGTAAAAGTAAGTCTTTCCATTGTGTATATTTCGCCTATAATGGCCAACCATTTTTCTTTTGTTGGAGGTTCTTGTTGATACCAGAGACGCGTGATCGCTTTCTTACTTGCTGATAAAAATATTTTCATCAAATATCTGTCTCCTCCTACCAATTCCTCAGGTAAGTTACCCAGGTATAAATAGGAGAAGGTCTCCGGTATCTTAAAATTCAATATAACCTGCATGGTGGAGTGAACATCTTGCCAATAACGTTGAATTCCTGGACAATTCCAAAAGATATGAGAGTGGTTTGCCTCCCTCTGGCCGCACTGTCTCCAACATGGTTGCTCTATGCCTACTTGTCGGGATTTGATTTTGGGAGTTATGAAGAATCTAGTCAAGTTTTTCCAGCAGAATTCTCTCCATGTTTTTGAATTAGTCGAGCTACATTGAGTTCTGCACATGTTCTCCCATTCGTCTTCGGTTATTTCAATGTTTGATTCCTTTTCCCAATTTGTCTTAATGTAACTTGTGGAGTCAGTTCTGGCCTGAACAAAGCTATTATACAATTTTGACACAGTTTTACTCATCTTGTCCCTGTAGGCCTGAATGAATATCTGAATAACACTGTCTATTGGGGTATTGGGCTCAGACACCGTTACCTCTTTTAGAAAGTACTGGCGTAGTTGTAGGTATCTGAAGAAGTCGTGTTTATCCAAACCGTATGTATCTTTCAAGGTTTGAAAGCTCACAAGTTCTCCATTCTCTACCATTGTGCTGAATGAGGTAATACCTCGGAGAGCCCATTCCTTAAATGTTTGATCATACATTCTTGGTTTAAATCCTAAATCGAAGGCAAACCACCTCAAGATCTTAATCCTTTTTTCTAACTTGAATTGTTTCACAATTTTGAACCATGTCTGTAGGGTGTGTACAATAAATGGGTTTAAGTTTCTATATAGGGTCTTGGCCTGCTGTCTATCACCAATTACTGTCTGGAGTGGTATATCAAGTGATTTCACTTCAATGTCCTTCCACTTCGCTTCGTAGTCCCTTTCACACCAACAGACCAAAGGTCTTATTTGCGCTGCATAGTAATACTCCTTCAGATTTGGGAGGGACATGCCTCCCTTCTCTTTAGGGAGTTGGAGTGTCCGGAACCTAATTCTCGGTTTTTTCCCGCTCCATATGAATCTAGAAATCATCCTGTCCCACTCGTTAAACTGTTTAGCAGGGATTTCCACCGGCAAGGACTGGAAAAGATATAGTAGTCTAGGGACTACGTTCATTTTTACTGAGTCTATTCTGGAGGTGAAATCCAGGGGGGCTAATGACCATCTTTCTATATCTTTTTTAATTTGTGTGTTTAGGGGCTGGTAATTTGCTTCATACAATTTTGTTAAGTCCTTAGTCAGCCTTACTCCCAGATATTTTATGGACTTCATGTTCCAATTTAAATTGTAGTTTTCTTTTATTTCTCTTGGGGGGGTATAGTTATATGTAAGTATCTGTGTTTTTCCTATATTTAGTTTGTATCCCGAATGTTGACCATAGGTTTCAATAAGGTCCATTAGTCTAGGGAGGCTCAGACTGGGTTTTTTTAAGTAAATTAAGACATCATCCGCGTATAATGCTATCTTATGCTCCGTTTCTTTTATATTAATACCTGTTATATTGGGGTCTTCCCTAATTGCTTGGGCTAGCGGTTCAATGAAAATCGCGAACAGGGCGGGGCTACATGGACAACCTTGGCGTGTACCGCGTTCTAGGGCGATCGGATTTGTTAACCGACCGTTTACTTTTATTCTCGCTGTGGGTCTTGTATATAGTGTTTTAAAACACCTAATTGCATCTTCCTTGAATCCTAACCTTTCTAGTACCAAGAATAAATAGTCCCAGCTCACACAATCAAACGCTTTTTCCGCGTCCAGACTTAATAAGGCAGAATAAACGTTGGTTTGTTTAATCTGATTCATAATATGTAGTGTTCGTCTTAAGTTATCCTGGGTTTGGCGACCAGATATAAATCCAGTTTGGTCCGTGCTTATTAGGTCTGGCAAAAACTGTTCTAATCTTTTTGTGATAATGGAGGCGTACAGCTTATAATCCAAATTAAGGATCGATATTGGTCTAAACGAACTACATAATTCCTTATCTTCCCCACAAGAATTTTGATACATTGGGTATATAAACATTTTGGGGATGTAGTTTTCCATTTACATCCAGTCTCTGTATAAACTGCAATCCATTATTCAGACATGAATAAAACATCACCCTTGCATAATGCTGACACATTGTGCTGGAGAAGGTTGACAGGAAATTAATTTACAGTAAGTAAGTAGTGTGACAACTAATACTAATACGAGTTTTAAATATACCAAAAACGGTCAAAACCGTAATCACAACCGGCAACACAGTGGTGTTCAGGTATGGAGTACTCTGTTGGGATACGGCTGAAAAGCGGATTCAAATACTAGTGTTGTTAACCATTTGGCTCGTTTCATTCATCACATCTATATAAACAATTTCTTATTATCTGGGACTCGCACATTAATCATGTTCAAGTCAAGAGTTGGACCCCCTTTCTGAAATGAACAGCTCCTACAGTATCTGGCTATGAATGAATGCATTTTATTTGTATAGCGCTTTTCCAAACAAAGTTACAAAGTGCTTTACAGACATGTTAAAAACAGCAAATATCAGCAAAGGCGAAACATTTTTATGGAAAATAAAACAAGAGAAAAAGAGACAAAAAAACCTTCAAACAGGATTTGTAGGTAGATTGATAAAACAAATGCAATCAGAGCTGACCTAAACCCATAATCTTAGGAAAAACATTTCAAAAACAGATGTTTTTTTTTTTTTTTTTTACATAACAGATGTGCTATGAGAGGAGCTGTATATTGCAGCAACAGGACCCCTGCAAGTCTGGAATGGAAGTTGATCCACTGAAATGAACTGAAACAGATCTGCATTGAAATACTAGGCAGCTTGTATTCTACAGCAAGGTCATGTCTGCACACACCATTGGACAGACAAGGCAAGTCAATGAATAGGAAAAGCTCCATTAGTGGTTAATCACCTACCTTTTAATTTACATTGGACTTCGTCAGGCATAGACTTGTGAAAGAGGAGGGTGTATATATATATATTAGATTAGATGCAAATGTATTGTCATTATACAGTAAAAATAAGTTTGGCATCCAAACAATGTACAGGTGATTAAACTGGGTACAACATTACTAGTGAGTGCAGTGTTAATCAGATGTATGTATAGAGTTGTAGTATAGTATGTACAGTGATACAGTTATAAAGACAGTATGGTAGTAGTCATACTGTCCAGCAGCGTAACTAGTAAGAGTAGGATATGTACAGATATAGTAAAGGTTGGGCGGCTACGTGGCGCAGTGGGCAAGGCGCTCGCCACTAACGCAGGAGATGCTGGGTTCGAATCCAGCTCTCGGCGTTGCTATCAACCGGCATGATAATGAGTTCATGAGTAGGACAGCTTCTCTACACCGATGGCTGGAAAAATACTGTAAAGAACAGGGCTTAGGGTTCGTGGATAACTGGTCCTCTTTCTGGGGGCGCCCTGGCTTGCTGAGAAAGGACAGCGTGCATCCTAACATGCTAGGCGCCTCTCTCTTATCTAGCAATATAGACAAGATTATAGCTTCGGGCTGACAGCCACCCCATAAGCATGCCAGGGTGCAGGCTCTTAGCGAGCCTGCTAGTCATGCTAAACCGATGGAGCCTGCCAATCCTTATACCTTTCCTAACCTTGCTGGGTCCCTCCTCCACCAGGCTCCCCACTCCTCTCCTTCTATCTCTATCCTTAAACCGGTATATCCAATCAAAACTAGAATATCTTGTTACGCTCCGCTTTACCCAGCTCGTCCTTGTGCGATAAACCATGCCAACTTAATTGCGATTAAACCTACCCGCATGGCTTAAAATGGCGCTGTTAAGTATACAGAGTGCGTGAAGGTTGGCCTTATCAACATTCGCTCTCTGCCAACCAAAGCTCTTTTGGTAAATTAACTGATAACAGACCATAGTCTCGACCTATTGGGCCTCACTGAGACATGGCTTAAACCAAATGACTTTCTGCCCTTAAACGAGGCTTCACCCCCTAATTTTAGTAGCTCCCATATCGCACTCACCTCCAAGAAAGAAGGCGGAGTTGCTCTAATTTACGACTCTAAACACAACTTTACATCCGACGCAAACTGTACGTTTTCCTCGTTTGAGGTGCTCCTGTTGCGTCCCTCTCCACCCAACAGAAAGTGTGGCGGTCTGATTCCTACCTCCACTGCATCCTTTGTAATGGCTGTCCTTTACCGCCCCCCAGGCCCTTACACCCTCTTCCTAGATGAGTTTTCAACTTTCATATCTGAGCTTGTTACGCGCTCAGATAACATTTTAATTGTTGGTGATTTTAACATTCATTCCAACAAAACTCTAGATCCCCTAAATAAGGCTTTTACCGACATCATTGACTCTGTCGGTCTCATTCAAATCGTTGACCAACCCACTCACAGTGGTGGGAACACCCTTGACCTAGTCCTAGCCCGCGGTCTCACTGTGTCAAATTTGACCGTTTCCCCCTATGTTCCTGCTCTCTCAGACCACTACCTCATCAAATTTCAAATTGATCTGACGGTTTCTCGCCCAGACAGTGTAGAATCCTACATGAGCCGTCGTATTAACGCCTCAACTGTCCCAACTCTAGTTAACTGCCTACCAGACACCCTCTCTCCCTTCCTCTCTTACTCTGGCCCCCTTGATCTCTTTACAGACAAACTTAACGCCGCCCTTCATAGCACGCTCGACATTGTCGCTCCCCTTAAGCCTAAAATTAAACGTGCTCCGCAAAAACAAACTCCCTGGTTTACGGAGGAAACGCGCTCCTTTAAAAAGGCTTGTCGCAAACTTGAACATAAATGCCGTTCGACCAAACTCGAAGTATTCCGCCTTGCCTGGAATGATAGTTTACGTAACTACAAAAAGGCACTTTCACTTGCTAAAACCTCATATTTTTCCAGGCTCATTAATGAAAACAAAAACAACTCAAAGTTTCTGTTTGACACAGTTGCAAAACTTACTCAGAAACAACCAAGTGCCCTAAACCATGCGTTCTCGGCTAACGAATTCATTAAATTCTTTACCAAGAAAATTGACCTCATTAGAGATGAAATTGTTGCCTTACTCAACAATCAGAGTCCCTCCCAACCTCTGATGGGCCTTCCCCCTGACTTTGAATCCAGCCATACGCTATGCTGCCTTGAAAACGTCTCACTTAGTGCCCTCTCTAAATTGGTTGGCGCGGCTAAACCCTCAACCTGTCTGTTTGACCCTCTTCCAGAAACTCTCATCAAAAAACTCTTCCCAACTCTAGACCCTGCCCTACTCAATATCTTCAACACCTCCTTGTCTACTGGCGTGGTGCCCCTGGCCTTTAAATCAGTCGTCATTAAACCACTACTTAAAAAACCGAACCTCGACCCTCTAATCTTGAAAAATTACAGACCCATCTCCAATCTTCCGTTCCTATCCAAAGTGTTAGAACGGATCGTCGCAACGCAACTTACTGACCATTTATCAAACAATAATCTTAATGAATCTTTTCAATCTGGCTTTAGAGCCTTACACTCCACCGAAACGGCGGTTACCAAAGTCACAAATGACTTACTGCTCTCTCTTGACTCAAACCTCACTTCTGTGCTCTTATTGCTTGATCTCAGTGCAGCCTTTGACACTATCGATCACTCGATTCTTCTAGGTCGGCTTGAGAATCATGTTGGCATTCGGGGTCTCGCACTAGCTTGGTTTAAATCCTATTTAACTGATAGAACACACTGCGTGGTCTATAATGATTTAACATCTGAGACCCTCCCAGTGCAATGTGGTGTTCCACAAGTGTGAGGATTGGCTCGTTCCCCGCCACACGCTTCTTCAAGGTACTGTGTTGATTGGTGCATTCCCCGCCACACGCTTCAGGAGCGATTACCAATTCCATCACGCACCTGTCGTAGTTTGTGATTAGCGCTCCAGAGGCTTCATATACTCGGACCTTCTTTCAATCGTTGTCGGGTCGTTTTGATTACTACTGCTACTGCCTGTCTTCCCCCCGTTGTTGTGCCTCGTCTACTTTCCCTCCAGGACATCTTTGGATCGCCGCTGGTGAATATCTTGATCATCCGTTTGGAGCTGCGCCTCGTTGCCCGCTTTACGCGTTTGCGCTTTGGTGAGTTTTGGAAACAAACCTTTTTGGATTATCTGTTTTTGTGTGTTTGGATAACACTGAAGAAATACCGTTTTTGTTTTGTACTGGACTCAGCTAAATTGTGTGTTTGGATAACACTGAAGAAGTACCGTTTTGTTTTGTACTGGACTCAGCTAAATTGTGTGTTTGGATAACACTGAAGAAGTACCGTTTTGTTTTGTACTGGACTCAGCTAACTTGTGTGTAGTTTACACCGAAGATCAAGTCACTTGTATTTCATACTGGACTCAGCTAAGGGAGGACTGAACTGCACTGCCTCTGTGTACTGTTGGACTGTTGTTGATCTCTCTCTCTCTCTCCGTTTCCACTCCGAGTTGGATCTGGGAGTATCTGCAGAGCCGCAGCGGCGCCTATGCCGATTCCCCACCTCTAACACCGGGAGGATCTGCAGAGCCGCAGACAACTCTGCCGAAGGCATTCTCCTTTTTTGTTGATTCAGATTTGTTATTTGGCTCTTTTTGATTCTGTAATAAATACGCCCTAGTGTTTGGCTAACTCTGAACTACCTGTCTGTGCCGTGCTGTTGAGGTCGGTTTCAAACCCTAACAACAAGCTCTGTCCTGGGCCCTTTGCTATTTTCGATTTACATGCTATCCCTCTGCAATATCATACGCAAATTTGGCATAAACATTAATTTTTACGCTGATGACACCCAATTATATATACCTATTAAGCCAAATGATTCCTCCCAATAAAACCTTGAGGCCTGCTTGCTTGCCGTCAAAAAGTGGATGTCGCAAAACTTTCTACTCCTTAATGCAGATAAAACTGAGATGTTAATTGTTGGCCCCCCAAACCACAGAGGCCTGTTTCAGGACATCTCCCTCAACTTTGATACTTGTCATGTATCCCAGAGCTCCACCATAAAAAACCTCTGAGTAATTTTTGATTCCTCCCTCTCATTTAATGCACATACTGTAATGCACTTTTTTCAGGCCTACCTAATTCAAGCATCAAAAATCTTCAACTCGTGCAAAATGCGGCTGCACGGATACTAACTAGAACTAGAAAATTTTATCACATCACACCAGTTTTGTTCGCCCTACACTGGCTTCCTATTCAAGCCCGATCTGACTTTAAAGTGCTACTCCTCACCTACAAAATCTTAAATGGGCTTGCACCGCTCTATCTATCCGATCTCATCTCCCGATACTCGCCCGCTCGTGCTCTGCGCTCACAAAATGCGGGGCTTCTATCGATTCCTAGGGTTAAAAAGAAATCCGCCGGCCACAGAGCCTTTGTCTACCGCGCTCCCTACCTGTGGAACAAATTACCTGCCGTCATCAGGGGCGCCTGCTCTGTCGAAGCTTTTAAATCCCTGCTTAAGACCCATCTTTTCTCTCTCTCCTTCAACCTACCCTGATCTCACCTGGTCGGGGACTGACCTTTAGATTAATCTGTCTAGTTTAGTTAGGATGTCTATTTTCCCCCATGTCTGCTTTTTTGCAGCACTACAAACATGGGAACTCTCTAAGTTTTTCCTTACCTTCGCGTGGGGTATGTCTGGGAGTGCTTGCATTCTTTCATTTATTTGCATTTATTTTAAATTTGTTGGACCTTATGGTGTTCTTGTTCTGTTCTTGACTTATTGTTATGTTTCTTCTTGACTTGTTTAAAGAAGACGTGTACGGCCCATGGGGACATTAACATGTGTTGTCGGGCCTTACAAATAAATTTGATTTGATTTGATTTGATTTGATCAGCTTGGCTGGTCGTTCATACTAACACAATTGGCAGTGTTCGGGGTGGGAAAGCTGATGGGTGGGTCCTGGGCGTTGTGGACAGCGACCCCTACAGTTCGGTCGGGGCGCCTGCACAGCGAGGGTAGGATCTGGAGGGAGGTAGTGTGACCTTCCACACGTTACACTCTCCCGGTGAGAATCTGCGCTGCCAGGCTGGCTGCCGGCTGGCTGCACATGCGTCGGAGGAAAGCATGTGACAGTCTCCGGCCTCCCGGACCAACAAATCAAATCAAATCAAATCAAATTTATTTGTAAGGCCCGACAACACATGTTAATGTCCCCATGGGCCGTACACGTCTTCTTTAAACAAGTCAAGAAGAAACATAACAATAAGTCAAGAACAGAACAAGAACACCATAAGGTCCAACAAATTTAAAATAAATGCAAATAAATGAAAGAATGCAAGCACTCCCAGACATACCCCACGCGAAGGTAAGGAAAAACTCACTAAAACCTAACAATAGGGGAAAAATGCTCCACAGGCAGTGTGGAGGAGAGAAACCTTAGACGGGCCATTCAAGGGGGGATCTCCCTTCTTAGATGTCTAGTAGTGTTGCAGACTAACAGTTGGTAAGCATGCACTCAAGTGTGTAGTGAAACACAGATGAGTGCATGCAATAGCAACTGAACATTTTGAAAGATTAAAGATAGAGCTGATAGCAACTGAACATTTTGAAAGATTAAAGATAGAGCTGATAGCGAATCTATTTGAGGCACAGGGGCTTCGCAAAGAGGGTCGCGTCCTCCCCGTCTTAATCACGGGACATTCAACACTCCGGTCATTGCTCCGAGACAGCCGGAGACAGGGAGATAGGGGGCGGTGCAGAGAGGGTCGCAACCTCCCTGACATCATCGCGGGACGTCCAGGCCCAGCACTCCGGTCTCCACTACGAGGCCGCCGGAGACAGGAGGGCACGCAGAGAGGGTCAGTAGGGGGGAGTGCGCAACAACCAGGAAGGGGGTTGGGAATTGGCATAACGACTAACAGTGGGATGGGAGAAAAATCAGAAAAAAGGAGGGGGGGGAAAGATTTAAAAAAAAAAAAAAAAAATTGTGTGTATTGAGCCATACTGTATTGTACCCATTCTGCAATCTGTTAAATTAAGTTTTCATTCATTCATTCATTCATTCATTCATTCATTCATTCATTCATTCATTCATTCATTCATTCATTCATTCATTCACCGATGTTCTGCTGATACGCAAACTGCAAGGGGTCCAAAAAGCCTCTCACTTGGGTTTAAGGTGCTCCAGAACCAGCCTCTCAAAGATCTTCATGACCTGTGCCGTCAGAGCAACCGGCCTGTAATCATTGCGAGTGGTGGGGCGTCCCTTCTTGGGCACAGGGACGATGTGGGATGTTTTCCACAGCCGGGGAACCTTCTTTAGTCTCAGTGAGAGGTTGAAGAGGTGTTGGAACGTGTCCGCCAACTCCTCAGCGCACGCCCTGAGCACTCTGGGGTTGATATTGTCTGGTCCTCTGCCCTTATTCACCTTGACCCTGGAGAACTGCCATCTTACCCGATCAGTTGTTTTAAAGATGGGTGTTGGGTTGTCTCCGGGTGTTCGGTCTGGGCTGTAGTTCTGGGGGGGAGGGGGAGAAGGATGAGGGGACGGGCTGTTGCCATCAGAGGTAGACTGGCTGGATAAGCTCACAGTATTGTTAGACTGGCTGGATCAGCTCACAGTATTTTTTTTCTATTGATTTTCTTATTTCTTTTACATGAAACAACACAATACAGTAATAACAACAATAAACAGGACTTCACAGGACATATTAACGACAACAATAACAACAACGGAAATTACCAAAAACATTTAATTGTGTTACCGACACCACAAAAAACATTTCCTCCCCACTCCCACCCCAGGACCCCCGGACCCCCCAGGATCAGCACCCTGACTCCGCTTCGCCACTAAAACATGGCCTTCACTCTCTCAGCCGCCGAGAACCACAATTCGATATTGGACTGCCCAATCCCAATCCCCACCACCCGGGCAGTAGAAATCTCCATATATATGACATCCAGAAAGGTTAATGACCAATTGATTATTGTGAGTTTTTCAGGATGTTTCCACCTCATGGCTATTCATTTCTTGGCTGCTGTAAGGCCAGTATGATTATCTTTTGCTGTATGGAGGCCGGTAGTAATGTTATATAGTTTAGGAGTAGTGTTGTTGCCGTATGTGGAATTGTCAGGCTACATATGCTTGAAAGATTAGTTGCCATGGATTTCCAAAAACTAGCCACCGGTGGGCAGTCCCAAAACATATGCATGTAAGTGCCAGTAGCGCCTAGAGCGCACAGAGTGCATCGAGAGTCGGCCACCAACCCCATAGTGCACCTAGGTGTGAGATACGTCCTGTGAATATAGTGTAAATGTATTTTCTGGTGATTAGGGTTGTGGGAAGCCAATGGGACATTATTCCAAATATCATCCCAGTCAAACTCACTCAGCTCACAGCAGTGGCGAGCGGTGCCCTTGAAGCTGGGCATGCTACCTCGTCGTGCCCCCCCCCCCCCCTCCAGCAAGCACGAACGAAAGACCGCCCGCCCGCCCGCTACAACCCCCTCCCACCACTGCAAATGACACGCTCGCACCCCTCACTCACTCACAGACACACACACAACACACACACACACACTACACTCTGCACATAATAAACAAACATGAGGCCACAGCGGAGCGGACCATGGCCCTATTCCCCGTACCTGGTTCAACTAAGTCGATCAAAAGTCCCATTATCCAGATTCAATTAACCTGATGTTTGAATCCGCGCTTTCCCTGTTCCTCGAAGGTGGATTCAGTCTCGTTCATTTGAACCAGACTTGATACTCAGGATAAGTGCGCGCGGCCGCCTCAGCTGAAAAGACAGCAGGTGTCGATCGCAGAAATCCTGATTTTCTAACGGCATTGATTGATTGATTGATTTAAAACTTTATTAACAGATTACAGAATGGGTACAATACAGTACGGCTCAATAGCCTCGCCGACAAGTTAAATGCATATCTATAGGTTCATTTTAAGTCCCTCATTACCCCAATAAATCAGATTATATTTCTTTAAATGTGCCTGCTGGCAGTAGGCTTAATGGAATGAATAATCAAATGAGATCTTGCTAGCGAAAATAATTTGTTCAACTCTTTCAGAATAAGGATAAAAACAAGCCCAAATATAGTATATCTAATTGATACGAATTATATTATGAGGATATCTGTAGGCCTACTGTATGTGCTTATGTATTATGTACTATATAAATATTATACATGGTTCCCAAAGAGAGGCTTGGAGGGAGGCTTGCAGTTACACTATTAATCAGGTTTTAATCTGTTCATCCATACATGCATTGAATTGATTAACCTTCAGTGTATATGTAACGGATATGTGCCGCGATAGTGTGACTACGGCACATAGAAGTGTGTAAAACTCACTCCCCAGAGGCAGATAAACCGAGCGCTTAGAGGGGAATTCCCTTCTTGGCGCAGCGGTTTGCTATACTGGCCCCGGAGCAGACGCTCGGGGTTCGACTCCCACTCGAGGCATGGTCGAAGTTTCGTGACGGGTACTAGGACGTACCCGTTATACTGGTGCCGTGACCCGGATGCCTTGGGTGGTGTGAGTTTAGGGGGGGTGAATGTAACGGATATGTGCCGCGATAGTGTGACTACGGCACATAGAAGTGTGTAAAACTCACTCCCCAGAGGCAGATAAACCGAGCGCTTAGAGGGGAATTCCCTTCTATACTGGCCCCGGAGCAGACGCTCGGGGTTCGACTCCCACTCGAGGCATGGTCGAAGTTTCGTGACGGGTACTAGGACGTACCCGTTATATATACCAGTGACACCTCATGTTCATCATCAGATAACAGTGCTTGAAATTAGGGATGCTCGATATTGGCTTTTTTACCGATACCGATATTCCGATATTGTCCAACTCTTAATTTCCGATACCGATATCAACCGATATCAACCGATACCGATATATGCAGGGTTTCCCACCCCAAAAAACGGAATAATTTCAGGTAACTAATCATTTCACTGGATATATATATAACAAATATTGTTATTGTTTTTTTCTTTTTTTAAACCGATACCGATATTTTCCGATATCACATTTTACTGCCGATATCGGCCGATAATATCGGTCGGCCGATAATATCGGACACCCCTACTTGAAATGCATTTTCTCAAATTCATTCATCAAAACGTCAAAGGCTCATTCAATTTATCAAGTCACGTCACGTCATCAAATCCATCAAACAGCGCATCTCCTCATATATTTTAAACCCAGTTACAATGTCACAATAACGTGTGACACTGTCACAGTGACAGTGATACAATTAAACACTCCACAGATTCAGATTCCTCATAATTCATATCCACAATCCGCGCATAGACGCTTCAGCTTGAATGAAACACAATCCGGGCGCTCCGTTAAGCAAATACACAGCAAATAATATGAAACTAATCAGAGCCAAACGCCCGATAGGTTTCATTCATTAAAAATATCCCTGCGGGATTCACATTTGCAATGATCTGTTTAGTCCGTTATTAAAATAATTGTGTGTGTCGCGAGCACCGTATCCGTATAAATATGACGTGCATAATAGGACAACGTAAATTCATAGGCTGAATATGATTTATTATCAGCGTTACTGCAGACCTATTATTCTACATTTCAAACGAAGCACAAAAACATAATTCAGAATGGTATAATGGGATCTAGACTGTGAGAAATATTTCAGGAAGGGAGCTGGCAAGGGCGGTTAGGTGGCGTAGCGGAGATTGCGTTCGTCACCAACCCTGGAGCTGTGAGCTGGATTCGCCTGTTTGAATCCAGCTCACAGCTCCGGGGTTGTCACCAGCTTGGCTGGCCGTTTACACTAATACAATTGGCTGTATTAGAGGGTGGGAGAAGCTGGCGGGGTGGGTCCGGGTCGTTGTAAACAGCGACTCCTACAGTTCGGTCGGGGCGCCTGCTAAGCGCGGATAGGACCTGAGTGGGATAGTGTGATCCTTCCACACGCTACGCCCTCTCAGGGAGGATCCGCGCTGCCAGGTGAAAAGAAGCGGTTGATTGGCTGGACGTGTGTCGGAGGAAGCACGTGATAGCCTCCACTCTCCCAGATGATCTGACTGTGGGGGGTAAGTGCGCAGCGACCAGGAAGGGGACTGGGAATTGGCATACGACTAACATTGGGATGGGAGAAAATCGGAGGAAAATGGAGGGGGAAAAAGATCAATAAAAAAAAAAGGAAGGGAGCTGGCATTTCTTTGCGAGGGTGTGGCCATGCAGGTTATCCAGCTAACTGAACTAAACCCTGCCCTCACCAGGTTCAAACTTTCTGATCTGTTACCATGGCCATTTAGAAAATCCGACGTCGGGGAACGGAAATGTCTGGCTTAAGTCAAGCTATGCTGAAAATTATCCGGCTAACTCAGTTAGCCAGGTACGGGGAATAGGGCCCAGGCCCATTGCAAGTTGCTGTACTCTGTCGTCTACTCTAAGCCATCCTAGGTTGTCAAAATGGGCAGAGGTAAGGTGGGTTTTAGGAGTAAGGCCAAGCAGTAGTCTGACCAGTTTGTTTTGTGATGTTTGTAGCCTTGTTTTTAGGGCCTTTGAGGTGCTTTGGTACCATGAGCATGAGGTGCAAGCATAGTTGTAGAACCCTTGAATGAGTGCTCCTGTTCTTCAGGGTATTCTTGTTTACCAGAGAGGAGATCCGGTACAAGAATCTTGTTCGTTGGTTGACTTTTTTTTATTACATTGGTTGCCATTTTGTCACAGGAAGGATTTGCCTCTAGGATGGAACCCAGGTAGGTATAATTTCATCTTTCCTTGTGACAATATTGTCACCCACTGTAACAGAGAAGCTTAAAGGGGAACTATCTTATAAATGGCCTTTTTGAGTGTTTAGCATTGTTTCCTAGCTATGTGAACTTATATTAATATGATCTATGTCTCAAAATTCTCATATTGGCGCATTCTTCCAATTCTCCTCTCACAATATTCACCCTCACTGAACTGAGTCGTTTGAAAATGTGCCTATATGTGATGTCATATAGTCACTGCTGCATGTTAATGTTCAGCAGACGGCGCAGGCCACACAGTGGTTTAGGTGGCACCTGCAGCTGCGGCTGCAAAACAGCTCGAGATCTTGAGGTAGAAAAATGCTGTTTTTGAGGACTTGATTAGAAATACAAAACAATGAATTAAAAAAAAATATATATTACAGAGGTGTTCCATAGACTCACAGGAATTGTGTAAAAGTGCCCAAATAGTGAAAGAAATAGTAAAATAGTTCCCCTTTAAGGCGAGACACTGCAGGTGAATAGTCAAATATACTTTTTTTTGTTGATTTTGAGATTTTGTTATATTTTGCTTCCTAAACATGTCTTCTATGAAACTAGTGACAATAAAACGTCAATAACACACATTTAGTTGTTTATTTTACATCATTTTGCCTTATTGCATCCATAAATGTGCATATATTTAATGGGGAAGTGCCTCATTTGCATATATAAACATAAATGTCAGAAAACTTGCAATATATTTTTTCTTAGTTTATATGTACATAACAAATTGGGAAAGTTTCATAGTGATATCTATTCAAATATTTTTTGCCTATTAGGGGGTACTACACTGTACTACACTGTTTGTAGCCTGTGTGTAGTTCTGTTCAGTTCAATAACATCATTATTATTATTATTCAGTTATCAGACATGTGTTTAGGTTGTCTATAACTAATGGTTTGATTAGGTATTGTGTTTGTAAATATCTGTTTAAAAAAAAAAGTATGGCATTTTACAATACAGAACTTTGAATGCGTTTCCCCAAAAATGAGTTTTAAGAGTTTTTCCTCATACTCTGAGCCAGAAATCTCCACTTCAGTAGCACTCACATACACCAAAACTTCCAGTTCTATTCATATCTATGTTCTGAAGGTATTTACAGAAGGGTTTGTTGATATCGCATTCATACCCTGATTTATATCACATTTTATTCCTAAAAACATGGCGAAATATGGAATTTTACCATAAAAATTGACTGAATGGAGTATTTTCTGATTTATGGAGTGATAAAAAGAGATATCCAAAATCCCCTCTGTAATAACCTTTGGCTCTAATATGTCAACAAAATGAAACTATCATTTTGAAAATGGCTTTATCCAATGTTCAGATTTCTGTCCTGGAATTATATGCAAATTAGTGCATATTTAAGTAGATTATGCCTAATTTGCATATTTAAACATACAATTTCAGAAAACGTGTAATACAAAAAAGTCTTGTCTTAATATAAGTAATCAACTGGGGAAGTTTCATTGTGATATCTATTAGTTAACTTTTTTACCCTATTCACCTGCAGTGTCTCCCCTTAAAACACAAAAGGCAATAAACAGACACTAACCGGCTTTTGTTGAAATGTTATCATTCACACAACAATCTATTCACATAGTCAGACCCTACAAACAATTTGGCATCCAAAAGACTTTGCTACATTTAGGTGGTGGTGGTACCGATATATATATAGTCTGGCTATAGAACTGCTCTGGCCCATGGACTAAAAGCTGCGCGTTCTTTTATTTTGAAGGATAACCGGGTGTTCCCGATGACGTCACGCTGTACGCATGTTGGCTCTCGTGCCACACACGTGAAAGCTTTGCTGAGGAAATGTCGAAAACCAGTATGTATTTGTTTGATTGCATATATAACTACATGTGTGAATTAACTAACGTTACATAACTGATGTTTTAAAATGCCCGCTGTGTTGTTTTGATGTTTTCTCGTTGCAGAACAAAAACGACAGAAACGCCTTGCCCTCCGTGGAAAGATTAAGGTAACGTTGTTAATGTTTAGCTAAACTTGCTAACGTTACAGTAGGCTTGGCAGCTGAGGTTTGCCAACGTTACCCTCTCGTCGTGATCATGATCGGATCATGTTATTATGTTATCGTTGTTGTCGATTGTAATATTAGCAGACATGTTTAGAGACTGTGCAATAAATGAGAATTGTGGAAAAGTTGCCTGTTGTGACTAAAACTAGCATTTTGTAGCCAACAAGTTGTAGCTCAGAAACCACAGGGAATTAGAATTATATTGGGAGTATTTCATTTCACATACTGTTGCTAACCTATGTAAGCACTTGCCTGCTTACAACAATATTACAATGTAACGTATTAATTAATATTTTTTGCTTTGTTTGATGTCTAATGTGCTTCTGTTCAATTCCATAATGACTTTAGAATGTCCCCACCCACTAGTGCAGTTGGCATATTTAGCTCTGTGGGCTGTGTTGTAATGAGTACAATTTTAGGGTAAGCTTAACTTTCTCCAGCCCGTTAGACACACCATCCACATTGTGAATGAATGGATGAATGAATGAGAACTTTATTTAACAGATTGCAGAATGGGTACAATACAGTACGGCTCAATACACACAATTGTTAAGGGGATGCAGACCAGAGAAAGACGTTTGTCTTGTTTACATCAGGGTCCCCCATTTTCAATTCATAGTGACATTTATGACATACAACATACATGCCATTTATGGCATAGGGACATACAGGTATATAGTATAGTGTAGCGCTGAGAAGAAGGAGTCGGAGGCGGTGTCTCGAAGTTAAACCTAATTCCTTTATTCATCAGCGTAACAACAAGTCGACGTAGTCGTGTCGACAGTAAATAAGAATGCCGGTGGCAGGAAGTGCCACCCTATAAATCGTCCGGGGGGAACTACCATTCCCAACGAGTTCCTTGTGAATTATGTACAGTCACTACACAAGCCCCCCCAGAATTCACCCATAGTCAAAATCCCCCCGGCGTGGGGGAACAATTGCCCGGCCTCTGCGTGTGCGGAAAGCCGGGGGCGGGGAGGGCGGAGTGGCATAAGCGCCCGCGCCGTCCACGACACCCGGGGGCACGAAACGGCCTCGGCGAGCGCGGAAAACCGGGGGCGGAGAGGGGAAAGCGTCGCAAGCGCCCGTACCCTCACCGACACCCGGGGGCGCTGGCATCGGTGAGGCCGCCGGTGGCTCTGTGGGCGGTGGCACCCGGGGCAACGGCGGACGACCCCTGCGGGGGGGAAGGGCCAACTCCAAAGGCTGTGAAACGTCTACGTGAGCGGGCTTGATCCTGTCTATTGACACGGTCTCCGTCCTACCGCCCATGTCGACCATGAGGTCCTTGTTACCGTGTCGCAGGACCCTAAACGGGCCATCGTAAGGGGGGCGTAGGGGCCCACGGTGCGCATCGTGGCGAACAAAAACATACTCCGCCGTGTGCAGGCTGCGCGGCACCCGGGAAACGGGGGTACCATGCTGCGACGTGGGAATTGGGGCGAAGGTCTGAGCCGCTTCTCGCAGGGTGGAACGCTGGCTGGCCGCGGACCAAGGGGTTGTCGCGTCCGGAATGAAATCCCCCGGGACGCGCAATGTCTGGCCGTATAACAGTTCCGCGGACGAGGCCTGCAGGTCTTCCTTGGGGGCGCTCCTAAGTCCGAGCATGACCCACGGCAGCTTATCCACCCAGTTGCCGTCCGTCAGGCCTGCGCGCAGCGCCGCCTTCATGGACCGGTGGAAACGTTCGCATAGCCCGTTGGCCTGCGGGTGGTACGCAGTTGTACGGTGCAGCTTAACCCCCAGGCCGCTGGCGACCGCGTTCCAGAGCTCTGAGGTGAACTGCGAGCCCCGGTCGGAGGAGAGGTCAGACGGGGTCCCGAAACGTGCGATCCACGTGCTGATAAAGGCGCGGGCCACGTCGGAAGAAGACGTCGAGGCGAGGGGAACGGCTTCCGGCCATCGGGTGGTCCTGTCCACCATAGTGAACAGGTAGGTAAACCCGTGAGAGGAAGGAAGCGGGCCCACGAGGTCAACATTGACGTGGTCGAATCTCCTCTCGGGAACCACGAATGTCACAAGCGGGGCCTTGGTATGTCGGTGCACTTTAGCCCGTTGGCAGGACACACACGCGTCGACCCAGGCCATCACGTCTTTCTTGAGCCCTCGCCACACAAACTTCTGTGACACCAACCTGCTCGAAGGCTTCCTACCGGGGTGAGACAGGTCGTGCACAGCCTCGAAAGCCCGCCTGCGCCAGCCTATAGGGACCAGCGGCCGGGGTTGCCCGGTGGAGAGGTCACAGAGCAGGGACGCGCCCGAGCCGCCAATCGCGACGTCTCTGAGGCGCAGACTGGTATCCGCTGTCCTGAGGGCCTGGATGTCGTGGTCGGAGGCCTGTTCCGAGCCCATGGCGACGTAGTCGAGGCCCAGTTGCACAGCTCCGATGACGACCCTGGATAGGCAGTCTGCGACCACGTTGGCTTTCCCGGCGATATGCCGTATGTCTGTCGTGTACTCGGAAATGTACGAGAGTTGGCGCTGTTGTCGCGCGGACCACGGTTCAGCCACCTTGGACATGGAGAACGTGAGTGGTTTGTGGTCGACGAAGGCCGTAAACTCCCGGCCCTCCAGCATGAAACGAAAATGGCGCACCGCCAACCAGAGACCTAGGAGCTCTCTGTCAAATGCGCTGTACTTGCGCTCCCTGGGGGTCAGTTGACGGCTGAAAAACGCCAGCGGTTGCCAGGCGCCGTCAACGTATTGTTCATGCACTGCGCCCACCGCGTAGTCTGACACGTCGGTGGTAATGGCGACCGGGGCCCCCGGTGACGGGTGAGCCAACATGGCTGCACCCGCCAGGGCCGCCTTGGTGGCCGCGAAGGCTGTCGTCCTCTCGGCCGTCCAGTCGACCGGCTGGTTGGGGGACTTGTCCTTCAGCGCCTCGTAAAGCGGCCGCATGGTGTGGGCCGCCCGGGGGATGAACCGGTGATAAAACGTCACCATCCCGAGAAATTCCCTGAGCGCCCGGGCCGTCGGGGGTCGTGGGAAAGCGGAAACGGCCTCCACTTTCGATGGGAGGGGGGCGGCCCCCCTCCTGTCGATGAGGTGTCCGAGGAACCGTATGGAGGTCAACCCGAACTGACACTTAGCCGGGTTGATGATTAGGCCGTTTTGGCCCAGCCTCGTAAAGAGGCATCGTAGGTGCTCCAGGTGCTCTTCGGGCGAGGAGCTGGCGACGAGGATGTCGTCCAGGTAGACAAAAATAAACGGCATGTCTCTGAGCGTCGAGTCCATTAGCCTCTGGAAAGACTGTGCCGCGTTCTTCAGTCCGAACGGCATCCGTAGGAACTCAAATAGACCGAAGGGTGTTACCACCGCCGTCTTCGGGACGTCCAAGGGGTGTACCGGCACTTGGTGGTAACCGCGTACCAGGTCTACTTTCGAAAAGAACAGCTTACCCGCCAGGTGCCCTGAGAAGTCCTGGATGTGGGGGACCGGGTAGCGGTCTGGCGTGGTAGCATCGTTGAGGCGTCTGTAGTCCCCGCACGGTCTCCATCCCCCGTCCGGTTTGGGCACGATGTGCAGCGGCGAGGCCCAGGGGCTGTCCGAGCGTCGGACAATCCCCAACTTCTCCATGTTGGCGAACTCTGACCTAGCGACTGCTAGTCTGTCAGGGTTGAGCCGGCGGGCCCTAGCGTACACGGGAGCTCCTTGAGTCTCTATGTGATGCTCGACCCCGTGTTTGGTGGTCGCGGCCGAGAACGTAGGCTGTGTCAAGCCGGGAAACTCCCGCAGTAGGCGTTGGTACACGTCACCTTCTGCGAGCAAGCTGGCCAGCCCGCTGTATACCACTTCATTGCGCACACAAGTCAAGGAAGCGTACGTCTGGGCGTCTACCAGGCGGCCGTGCCTCACGTCCACGAGGAGCCCATGTGCGCAGAGGAAATCCGCCCCGAGTAGTGGGAACGAGACGTCGGCCGTGACAAACTCCCACGTGAACCGCTGTCCCCCGAAACACAACTCCACGGTCCTCGTGCCGTAGGTGCGGATCGGGTTACCGTTGGCGGTCGTCAGTCGCGGACCCCCCCCCCCGCCGGCGGTGTCCTCCACCGTCGCCGGTAGGACGCTCCTCTGTGCTCCGGTGTCGCAGAGGAATTCTCGACCAGAGAGTGTGTCCTTAATGAAGAGTAGCCTGTTCGACGTACCTGCGCTCACGGCCGCTACTGGGCGCAGGTGTTGGCGTTTCCCGCCCTGACAAAAGTACAAGGCGGGCGGCACTTTGTTGCTTTCGCGCCGAAGCGTGCATGGAAATAACCCAGGCCTGTGTCATTATTGCCGTCGGCCGCGGCGCCCCTCTCCATCTTCGCCCCTCCCCCTCTGGGCATGTGCGCCCGTGTCGGGGCCAGCACCTCTGGGGCTAAGTGCTGCGTGGCCAGGTAGAACCGATCTGCCTCCTCTGCCAGAGCACGGGGATCCACAATGTTTGTATTGGCCAGCGCCGTCTGTACCCGTGGCGGCATGTGTCTGAGGAACAGCTCTTTAAATAAAAAGTTCGGCTGCTCGGCGCCCAGTAGATTCAGCATCATCTCCATATGCGCCGACGGCTTGCTGTCTCCCAAGCCACGTATATCCAACAAGCGTCGGGCCCGCTCAGACGGCGACAACTCAAAAATCCTGAGTAGGTGCGTCTTAAACGCCTCATATCTATCCTGGGCCGGCGGAGCGGTAATGAAGCCTACCGTTCTCGCCGCCGTAGTGTTGTTCAGACTCGAGACGACGTGGAAGTATTGAGCGGCGTCATCCACGATTCCCTGTAGGGCGAATTGCGCCTCCGCCTGGGCGAACCACGCGGCCGCCGACTGCTCCCAAAACTCAGGCAGTCTGAGAAAACCAGCGTTGTTTGCCATGTTCGTCGTATTCTCCGCCTCGGAAACTTCTTCGAGACTAATGTCAGGGTCACCAGTGTAGCGCTGAGAAGAAGGAGTCGGAGGCGGTGTCTCGAAGTTAAACCTAATTCCTTTATTCATCAGCGTAACAACAAGTCGACGTAGTCGTGTCGACAGTAAATAAGAATGCCGGTGGCAGGAAGTGCCACCCTATAAATCGTCCGGGGGGAACTACCATTCCCAACGAGTTCCTTGTGAATTATGTACAGTCACTACAATAGTAACATTTAGTAAACAAGACATGCACGTTTTACATCATACTTAGCATAATAAGATTTGTTCCTCCTCTCTAAAGACTAATGCCGGACAGAGTGATGCTACAGGACAGACTAAGCATGCAGAGCTGTCTTCTCCTCAACACCCCAAGGCTCGCAACAGGCCAGAAGAAACCAGGAATCGAAGGGTAAATGTTGAACTTTAAAGGGGCTCTTACGCGGAGTGCTATCTATCCATCAAGATCGTTTCGATGTGGTTTGCCTAGTTTTGGAGATGTCTGCTGCCACTTCAATACAATGGAGCTGAATGCACTCAAAGCTCACTCCATTTTTTATTAAACTTTAAACTTTAAAAAAAAATTTAATCTCAAAAGCGATTCTCTTTTCTTATATATATATATATATATATTCTTTTTTTCAAAAGAGAATCCACAGATGATCGTGTGATCATCAGTCTCATGTAGGAATTATTATTATTTTCTACCAAAGTACACCTGCCATAATAATAAATCAGGGTGTACTTTGGTAGAAAATAGTTCCTACATATGAAACCGTTCACAACAGTGTTGTGTTATCTTGAGTAACCGGGTCATGATTTATGGAAATAGACACTGCTTTTGAGTTTTTTGAATATATTTTATTGGTGCTTTGAGCGCCATCTTGTATTGAAGTGATAGCAGACATCTCCACAGCAGATACATAATCTCCAACTGGATAGATAGTATTCCAGGAATTTTGGGTGAACTACCCCTTTAACATCCAGCTGAACCAAAACACACTTTACAAAATGTGAAATAAATTAGTTATAGAGTCAGAGCTTTTAACTCTTTTGAATGCACACCTTGCTGAATCAGCTTCAGGACCTCCAAGAAAAGCAAAAAATTTCGAGAGAAAGAGAGTTGATGAAGAGGAGGAATATACACACCTTTCAGAACGACATCTTGCAGCGACAAAGAGCGTTTGAGCAGAAGGTAAGTCCGCAATCTAATGGAAACGCACCACGATACAAACATAAAATAAATGCATATTATCCAGTTAACAAGCAGTGAGCTCTTTGTTTTTCTTTCTGCTTTTCAGGAAACGGAGATGCAGAGTTTAGAGAAGAACACCAATTTTGAAACTGAGAACTCTAGAAAGGCTTATTATAGAGAATTCAAAAAGGTAGGTCACACACACACACACACACACCACAGACACACACTAGAGCTGTCCCTGAAGCCTGTTTTTAGGATTCGAAGTTTGGCAGGGTTTTTCGAACGGATGTTTTTAATCATATGAATACATTTTCTGGCTCAGTACGGTCGAGTCTTGACTTTAGGCACATTTACACATATAACGTAGCGTATATTACATTCACGTATATAATGTAGCGTACATATGTGCATATTGCTGCAGTAATATTTTTTTAGTAAAAGTAGTAGTATCTACTTACTGGTTACAGGAGTCTTCAAAAACGTTTGGATGGTAATCCATTTTGTGAATGCATTTGTTGAAATAGCATCTTTGTTGTCATATTAATGTTAGCAAGCGAAACCTGCATAGCGCGACTAACGTGCATAGCATTTTGATTCATAATAGGCTTGTTTGAGATTACTTTCAGCTTGCCTCGAAAACAAACAAGCGTAGCCGATTACAACCGGGGGAGGAGTCAGAAAGTCGAACACTTCAGAGTTGACTATAGCCTGCTCGCCTAGCATTGGCAGATATCACGTTCATCCCCCTCCCTCCCCCCACACACACATAATATATTGAAGCAAAACAGAATTATTCAGCAGACGCTTTATCATTCAAGTCAAGTGCAACGAGATATAGGCCTATATAATTTCGGCTAATTATAATTTCGAGAGCACTGATAATGTTTGGCCAGCTAATTATCCTTTGGATTTTATGTGGGGGGTATAATGAGAACAGGTAGAAAATTAAGAAATACTATAACACTCACTCATTCACACAAGTTGATGTGAATCAAGTCTTATTTTATTATTATTATTATTATTATTATTATTATTATTATTATTATTATTATTATTATTATTATTATTATTATTATTATTATTATTATTTTTGGATACAGGAGTTTGTGTACCAAGAGCTTCTTCAAATAACTTTCCCATTATATTTAGTTCAGGGGGGTTGATACTGTTATTTCGATATAAACAGTATAGCCAAACTTATTTTCGTTGTATTGTACTTGTGCTGTATGGTGACGATACATTTGAAATTTTGAATATAATCTAATCTCATTTTGGGAGATTATATAAAATATTATTATCATCTGGAGTTGTAAATCGTTGTCGCGCTACGGAGCATGTGTGTGTGTGCAGGATACAGAATCAGCTGCTGCATCGTTAACACTTTCACGGCCAACCACGTATCAATACGTGTTTGCTCGCCAACGGTTCAGCCCCATAAACGTATATATATGTTTTTAGATCGTTTTTTTTTCTTTTATTCGATCTTAACTCATTCCCCGCCAATGACGAGTATACTCGCTATTGGCCGCCAATCGTTGGACGCCAACAATGAGTATACTCGTTATTTGATCGTTATTTATTTTATTAGCTATTTCCAATCGTTATCCATCCAGGGAGCCTGTGTAACCATAGGGAATGAGTCTGAGATCGCAAAAGTCCAATACCGCCGCCTGGTGGTATGCGGCCGATGTTGCACTCCCTTTGAGACTCTGTGTATGGGGGCTGTGTGTCGATGAAATTCCTCTGGGCGGACTTTTATAGTAACCTGGACCGAGGGCTTTACCTGATCGCATTGAATAGTTTTCGGGACCCCCGATTCATTAGGCTGTGGTGGGTTATGTCGTGGCCCAAATGGACATACGATCTACCAGATGGCAATCAAATAATTGGAATATTCTTTTTGGAATCTCACCGGCCACAGGTAAGAGTAATTTAACAGCAATTTCAGCTTGATTGTGCCTTGTTTTCATAGCCATCAGGGCGATCAGCGTATGCTGTTGTACTAACGAATGCCGTTATTGACGATCAATTAATCAGAAACGACCCCCCCCCCCTTTCATGCATTCATGATGGAACATAATATACCGATATATACATATGCATTTGAATTTTTTATTGTAGCATGTATAGGGACGAAATTACAATGGATTAAGTATAATATGCGTCACGGCCTATTACTAGCCTCCCAGGAATTACCCTAAACCACTCTAAAACCATACTTATATTCACCACGGTATAAAACGGGAATGTATGTGAACGTGAGCGTTATGAAAATTAACTCAAAATTTATAATAATTAATGTTTTTGGTATCTGATTCTAGGGACATCTATGGATCTCAGGGAATGTATTCCCAGTGTCAAAAATACTGTGTCTGTTACTAGGCTTGAGTAAATTGTAATTAACCAAATGAGAATATCAATAATTTTTTTTTTTATCTTTAACTGTGAATAACACCATGCTAAAATTTACCAGACCTGAAAAATCTAAGCAAATGAATAAATGGAAGATGATTAAACAGAAGGTTTTGTAGATGCAGTACTGAATTCTGCCATCCAGACACATGCCATTTGAAATATGATTATAGAATATCAGGCCTAAAATGGTTATGCGATTAAAATGCGATTAATTAGATAAATTAATTACAAATCCTGTAATTAATTAGATTAATTTTTTTAATTGCCTGGCGGCACTAGTTAAAATACAATTTATTTTGAAATATTTTCTCTTGCTAGCTTTTAAGTTCTTTTACAATGTAGCGCTTTGCTCCACAACTATAAAGCGCCCTACAAATCAAATATATTATTATTATTATTGTATTATTAAAGCTAGTTCTCTGGTCATGCATCCACTCAACTCATAGAAAATACAGCATCAGGCTATTCTAAAAGTATTGATACTAATACTGATACTAATAAAGAGTATTGAACCGTTTTTTAACAGCTGGGTATCGAGATACCTTTCTAGTATCTGTATCATGCAACACTAGTAAAGACGTTTATTTTGACATTCTGATTTAAGAACTTTCTAAATAAAAGTAAATTTATCTGACTGCTTGTATTAATTGATGAAAAAGTAGCCTGCAGTAATATATATTATAAAACTGAGGATGTAATATATTATTGAGCTGCATCGAGATGCATCGTAGAATCTAATCGAATTGTGGACAGCTGAATCGTAATCGAATCGTGAGGCCAGTGAAGATTCACAGCTCTAACAGACACAGACACACCACAAGTGATCAGTGCTCTAACGTGTTGTGTTGCTGAAGGTGGTGGAGGCTTCAGATGTGATCCTGGAGGTCCTGGATGCACGTGACCCTCTGGGCTGCAGGTGTCCCCAGGTGGAACAGGCTGTTATCCAGAGTGGAACCAACAAGAAGATAGTCCTGGTGCTCAACAAGATTGGTAGGCTGGCCTTCAGGATGCATGTTTCATGTTGGCTATTCTGCTAATTCTACGCTGTAAGTGGTATTTCTGTGTTAACACTTTCACTGCCCAAGCTTAATTCCTTTTTACCCCCTTGAATGCCCAGCACCACTTCAATGTTAGCGTTAATATCGCCTAATCTATGTTTTAAAATATGGCATGTGTCTAATCTGCCCCGTAGCTTATCAAAGACTCATTTTCCAGTCAACATTGTCGTAGCAGATTGTTTTTTTTATCGCTTCATAGTTCATTTCTGTTTTCTAGCATTTTGAAAAGCACTCGATTTCACGGAAAATATTTGACATTCCATGATAATCGCCCTTTACTGGAATATTCTAGAACGTTGTCATTTTTCGGCCTATTTATGAATCGTTTTCAAATAAACGCTAGATTATCGATAGTATATGTGTGCGCATGCACGCTCGTGCCGCGAGCTGAAAATCGATTCTCCTAGTTACTGACCGCTCGCACAGCCAAACAGCCATATCACATAATCACATAAAAGCTTATACCGTAATTCCTCTAATAGTGACCCGGGCTTGTATTTGCTTAAACTGTAGCGTGTACCAGGCTTTTATTAGGAGGAGGCATGTATAAGAGAGAGGCCTATATTTCTAATTTTCAAACGGATCATAATGAATAAATCAACATTTTGTGTCAGTTTGAACCCAGTAAAATGTACTGTTAATTTATTGAAACCAAGTACTGTATGAAATAGTAAACAGTGCAATTACAGGTGGTCACTGGTCATTTCAACGTTTTCAAAGTGAAATCAAGTAACTTTACCTTAGCAGCTCAGTATGCAACTCAGTATATTAGTAACCCGGCTTGTATTAGGAGGTCGGCTTATAATTGCTTAGCTCACATTGCTCACTGCTTCATCTCCCCTTTAACCTTCTGTAGTGGTAGTGAAAGTGTTAACTAGGGATGTCCCGATCGCATTTTTTGCTCCTGATCCGATCCCGATCATGTGATTTTGAGTATCTGCCGATACCGATCTTTCACATTAGTAACCGATTTGACGCATTTGTCAGAAACTGGCAAATTCTTCTGTTCTGTGCGACAATAAATAATTTAATGATGATATGTAATTTAAAACTAAAGCCTCAGTATGAGTTTAAGAGACATGAACATGGTCATGTTTGTTGAATACAATGTAAAAAAAAACTAATAATTTTGCTCCCGATTTCCCCCCCCCGATCTTCTGAAAATCATGTGATCGGATCGGGACATCCCTAGTGTTAACCCTTTGCAGTGTGGTAGTGAAAGCATTTACCCTTTGCAGTGTGGAAGGGTTAAAGGAGCATACTGGTGTGATTTATCTTTTCTTCATCGGTTAGCCTGTGCTTACATTTATTTCACTTTATTTACAGATCTAGTATCAAAGGAAATCGTGGAGAAATGGATCAAGTATCTGCGCAATGAATTCCCTACAGTGGCCTTCAAGGCCTCAACTCAAACTCAGAACAAGAACTTGGTGCGTCATATTACCTATGATTTCTCTTTTTATTAGTGGTCTACATTAATGCTTTAGAATAACATGAATAGGTTGATTGTATATTTAATTATATCCAAGTTCAAGTTTTGTTTTATTTGTCACTTGTATTGCTTGTGAAATGCTTGGTTCTGTATGACCCTCCTGGAATTGTGCTTCATACAGTAAAAAGGTAAAATAATAAAGACCAAACACTAGGGGTGTAATGGTACACGTATCCGTACCGAACCGTTCAGTACTGGAGCTTTGGTTCAGTACGCACTGTGTACCGAACAAATGCAACGGTACGTTAACGGAATGCACATGCAGAACTTTTTTTTGTGTGCAGAATTTTATTCAAAACTCCCAAGTTCACCCCTTCCCAAAATATAATTTGTGCCAAGTGTTCGTTCAACCCACGTAGGGCTGGGCGATATGACGATATTATATAAATATCGGGTACAGTTCATTAACGATACACTTTTTAAACGTATCGTGGATATCGTGATGTTTTGCCCAAGAGGCTTGTGTTGCGTCAATCTGGTCCACACGTTGACACTTTTGAACAGCGCCGCCCCACACACACTACTGCATCAAAAGTTACTACTTATGATAACAAAGGCATTCGTTTTGTGGCATTGACGTTATATAGTTACACTTTCAATAACATCAGCGTATTTACATAGCAACGACCGAGGTCGACCTAGATATAGCAAGCATTAGCCGTTCATATCTCAGCCCGTGCTGACTCCGTTGTGCCCATTCTGCGGTCTGTTAATAACGTTTTCAATCAGACAGATGTATGGAAATGCTTTTATTATAACATCCGTTACAGTAAAATCATTATGCCTCCAGTCGTTTAGTCATTCTGCAGAGCTAAAAGGTAAAAGTCGGCCGCGGCGAGCTACCGCTGCCATTGTTGTTTTCATTGAGCTCTCCAATAGCGGAAGTAAAAAATTAATACGCGCTTGCCGATTGGTGCTAAGAACAGCAGGGCGGGTGCAAGCGATGTGACGTAATTGGCAGACGCGACTGTCAATCAAACTGATTCTGTTTGCCGACTGAATGAATATAAACGTTATTAACAGATTGCAGCATAGGTACAATACAGTACAGCTCAATACAACAACAGTCAACAGTGGACTGGAGGATGCAGACCAGAGAAAGACTTTCGTCTTGTTTACATCAGGGTCCCCCATTTTCAATTCATCATATTTCGTATCTAAATCATATAATATCTCATTGCTAAATATATGCAATATATAATCTAATAATCCAATAATCTAAATCTAATATATAATATAAAAATGCTAAATGCATGGGTATTTTATTTTGTCTTTAATGTTAGCTTGCAAACTCAAATACTGTCTTGGTAAGCCTCATAATGAATTGTTTGGGGGGAAAAAAGAAAAACATCGTGATGCGTATCGTGTATCGCCGAAAGGTCAGAAAATATTGTGATATCATATTTAGGCCATATCGCCCAGCCCTAAACCCACGCACAACACTGAGCGCTTACCTGTAATTTAACATAGCCTCATAGTGTGGCACACACACACCCTCACTCTCTCTCTCTCTCTCTCTCTCTCTCTCTCTCTCTCTCTCTTCTCTCTCTCTTCTCTCTCTCTCGGACGCCCAAAGGGCCGGAAGTGGCCCGTGGGCCGTAATTGCCCAGGTCTGGATAAGATAGTATGTTGTCCTTTTTAGGTTCCTAGTAATTGGATGTCTGGCAGCAGTCCCTGCCCACTGTTGTGGAGCCTGATGGGTGTATGAGTCTGTGACTGAACGTGCTTCTCATCTTGACTAGCTCGTCGTAGAGGGGGTGGGAGGGATTCTCCAGGATAGCAGCCAGCTTCCTTCTCATCCCCCTCCCTGCCACCACCTCTAGTCTGACCAGCTCGACTCCCACCACGGAGATAGCCTTCCTCACCAGCTTGTTCAGTTTGTTGGTGTCCTGTTGAGTTGATGTAGCCCCCCCAGCATGCCAGTGCCACAGCATAGAAGAGGACGCTGGCCACTACAGACTGGTAGAATGACTGCAGCAGTCTATTGCAAACATTGAAGGACCCGAGTCTCCTCAGGAAGAACAGCTTTCTCTGTCCCTTCCTGTAGAGGGCCTCTGTGTTGTCCGACCAGTCCAGTTTATTGTTCAGGTGTACCCTAAGGAACTTATATGACTCCACCACCTCCACCTTATCCCCTAGGATTGGGATGGGAATCGGGGGGGGCCTCTTCTTGCTCCTCCGGAAGTCCACCACGGCTCCTTGGTTTTACTGGTGTTGAATTGGAGGGGGTTGCTGTCGCTCCACCCCACAAAGCTCTCCACCAGGGCTCTATACTCCTCCTCATCGTCGTCGGTGATGTAGTTTACGATGGAGGAGTCATCAGAGAACTTCTGCAGGTGGCACCCGCTTGAGTTGTCGCAGAAGTCTTAGGTATAGAGGGTGAAGAGGAAGGGTGACAGTACAGTTCCTTGGGGGGTGCCGGTGTTGCTCACCTGTACGTCAGACTGACTGTCCTGTAGTCTGTCGTACTGTGGTCTGTCAGTGAGGTAGTCCTTGATCCAGGCCACCAAGCCGTGCTCCAGCTGCATCACAGAGCTTCTCCACTACCAGTGACTGCTGGATGGTGTTGAAGGCACTGGAGAAGTCGAAAAACATAATCCTCACTGAGCTGCGCGGCTTCTCCAGGTCCGTGTACGCTCTGTGGAGCATATAGATGATGGCGTCCTCCACCCAGATGTTTGTCTGGTATGCAAACTGCAGGGGGTCGAGGGAGTCACGCACCAGGGGCTTGAGGTGTTGCAGGACCAGTCTCTCGAACGCCTTCAAATTTGTACGAATAAATAGATGAAATATGGTGTAGTGTTTAAAGTGTTGTGAATGTTTAAAGTGAGTGTGTGCATATGGATGTTGTGTGCAGTGAATGTAGAATGGATGAGTTAATGTTACAGTGAGTCCACATTGAGCAGTCTGATGGCCTGGGGATTCCAGTTAAAACGTATTGTTTTTCCTGTGAACAGAAGCGCAGCAACGTGCCAGTAACGCAGGCCACAGCAGAGCTCCTGGCCAGCAGCGCTTGCGTTGGGGCAGACTGCCTGATGAAACTGCTCGGGAACTACTGTCGCAACCTGGATATAAAGACTGCCATCACGGTCGGTGTTGTAGGTAAGCCCCGCCTCCTCATGCTGTATTTATAGTATTGGATCGCAGGCGACTTGGGGCTAGATCCACAAAGAATGGATTGCACTGTGCAAGTTGCACCCTTAGTTTTTTCTTGATCCACTTTCTCCTTTTTTTCTATTTTTTTTCTCCCCTCCCCTGTCTTGAACGTTGCTCGCATGTGCCCCTCACTGGCCGGTTGTAGGGAGGATAGAAGCCCATCGCATGTCCCCTCCGATACATGTGTAGGCAACCAGTCGCATCTTTTCACCTGCCAGCGCGGACTCTCATTTGGCGAGGAGTAACGTGTAGGAGGCTCACACTGCCCCGCCATTTCCTGTCTCTGCTGTGCAGGCGCCCCAACCGACCTGTAGGAGTCGCTGTTTACAACGTCCAGATTACCACCCATTGACTTCCCACCCGCTAACTCTGCCAATTGAGTTAGTATGACGGCCGGCCCAAGCCGGAGGCAACGCCGACAGCCGGATTCGATACCGGTGTCTCGTGTGTTGGTGACGAGCGCAATGTCTGCTGCACCACCCGGCCGCCTAGTTGCACCCTTACTTACGGTGATTGATTTAATGAGAATTTTATTAACAGATTGCAGAATGGGTACAGTACGGCTCAATACACACAATTGTTAACACTTTCTTCGCCAGGCTTATGTACATCATTATACCCCTCTCTGCCAGCTCTATTTGTCTATGGAGAAGTTCCCCTTCTTTGCAGGGCTATAACTTTTTAAATTGTATTGCTAAATTGACATTACTATGGCCCATTCAACGTCAATTATCTATCGTTCAGGACGTAGGAACGTTATACTTTTTCATTCACATATTCATACTAAAATACGGTCTAAAGTATAAATATGTTTTTATTGTTTTCTGCAGCTTTCTCCAGAACGTGATTTATAGCCCTAAATGCATTATATTGATGATCAAATACAGTTTGATAGCGATCTGCGCGAGATAAAAAATGTCAAATGGACGTGCTTCTAGAAGTTACTACTTATCATCTGATGTTGACCAGATGGGGGGGGGGGGGTCGTTTATAATTCCGTGGCCAACGTTAGATGATTCATCTAGTGTGGGTGATATGATCATTAGAGCAGTTTATATCGAACACAATAAAAAAAAACGCTGAAACTCACCGTAGCTTCCTCGTAGCGTTGGGCGATGAGCGTGGAGCAAAAATATTCCTTTTATGGGATGTCGAAATATGCGATCCATCTCCAGGTTGTATAATAGTATATACGTCCAAATCATGTTGTTTATCGAGTTATTGGTAACGGATTGCTATCCATTGTGTCTAGCTCGAGTCCCGGGACTATTAGCGAGTGATCGGACAGAATTGGAATGAGCACCAGCTTCCGTTTCCGGTTTGGGCGGTCCGCCGATCGGCCACCAGATGGCGCTCTTGAACCGTTGGAGAGTTGAGAGGGGATCAACAGTAGATCTCAAGTCTCCGGGGGAGAAATATGATTGCGATCACAGATTTTTGAAATATTGATCTCAATGACGTGTTACGGCGTCATTGGCAGAATTAGCATGACTGGGAATGACGAGTTTAGGCGTCTCTGGCAGAGAAAGTGTTAAGGGGATGCAGACCAGAGAAAGACGTTTGTCTTGTTTACATCAGGGTCCCCCATTTTCAATTCATAATGAATTGTAAGAGGGTGCAACTAGCACCGTGCAATCCATTCTTTGTGGATCTAGCCATTGGTCGCCAAAAGCAGGTGAGTGCAATCAAATGACAACCGTGGCCAATGAACTCTGGCATTCACCATATAGGTTGGCTTGAAACATGTCAATACTATGAATTGTTACTTTAAAGCCCCCATGAAATCAAAATAGATGTTCGTCATTTCCTGGAAAACAAAAACAAATAGTTGATGAGTCATCCAGCACACGGGGCATATACAAATTTTGCTTCCAATGAAATGCTTTCTAGAATTACATTTACAGCACCTTGTAACTGAGCTAGCACTTTGCCTCTTTAACTGATTTCACTGATTCACCAAGTACGAGCACTAAAGCCTTGTTTGTGTTCGTGCATCACTGATAATCGCTATCCACTCACGTTTTACAGGTTTCCCAAATGTAGGAAAGAGTAGTTTGATAAACAGTCTGAAACGGGCACGGGCATGCAGTGTTGGAGCCACTCCTGGTGTGACAAAGTAAGTGCTTGTTAATAATTGACAATGTGTTAAAGTTATCCAGCAGAGCTTTTCTTGTAAACAACTCGCTTTTGTTCATATTCACATTTCCACCCGAATAGACCAGTGTTCCATTGTTGTTCTATAATCTACAAGCTGAATACATGTCCTACCTCTAATAACCTTTGCGAAGTTAGACAGGCAGCTAGCTTTTGAGGGAAATCATATATACCAAATCAATTTAAAACACAAGGGCATGCTTACATTAACCAAATAAAATCAAATTTATTTGTAAGGCCCGACAACACACGTTAATGTCCCCATGGGCCGTACACGTCTTCTTTAAACAAGTCAAGAAGAAACATCACAATAAGTCAAGAACAAAACAAGGTCAACATTTTTTTAAATAAATGCAACACTCTCAGACATACCCCACGCGAAGGTAAGGAAAAACTCACTAAAACCTAGCAATAGGAAAAAATGCACCACAGGCAATGTGGAGGAGAGAAACCTTAGAAGGGCCATTCAAGGGGGGATCTCCCTTCTTAGATGTCGGTGATAGTAGTGTTGCAGTGAAAACAGTTGGTAGGCATGCACTCGTGTGTAGTGAAACACAGATGAGTGCATGCGATAGCAACTGAACATTTAGAAAAATTAAAGATAGAGCTGATAGCGATAGCAACTGAACATTTTGAAAGATTAAAGATAGAGCTGATAGCGGATCTATTTGAGGCACAGGGGCGGCGCAAAGAGGGTCGCGTCCTCCCGGTCTTGATCACGGGACGTTCAACACTCCGGTCATCACTACGAGACAGCCGGAGACAAGGGGCAGCGCAGAGAGGGTCTCATCCTCCCGGTCTTCATCACAGGACGTCCAACACTTCGGTCATCACTACGAGACAGCCGGAGACAGGGGGGCACGCAGAGAGGGTCGCCTCCTCCCGGTCTTCATCACGGGACGTCCAACACTTCGGTCATCACGCCGGGACGCCTAAATTCTTATCCCAACGCATGTTTGCTTCCGCGTTCGCGTTTTGCGCTCTGATTGGCCACTGGCGTTTCTGGTCGCGCCAATCGTGTGACGGCAAGTTCTTTCGCTGGTTAAGCTTAGGCACTCTTTCGAAGTTGGTTAAGGTTAGAGTGTGGATCGTAGGCGTTAGGTAGTTTGCTGCTGGTCGAGGCGGAAATGGGCGCGTCACGCGATTGGGCGCACATGTCACATGACCAGAAACGTCAGTGGCCAATCAGATCGCACCAGAAACTGCAGTGGCCAATCAGATTTGCAAACCGCGAACGCGGAAGCAAACATGCGTTGGGTTAAGAATAGACGCCTCCGGGGCAGCCACTCACAGGGAGACGGGACAGGCGTTAGATAGCTCGCGTGATTGTGATGGGCGGACATAGCAATAGATACAAGTGGTAAGCATATATGTGGATAGAATAGATATATGAAGTAAGCATATTATGTGAATAGAATAGAAGTACTTAACCCAGCAATGAAACCACGTTGACAGACCACAAACAATGTTGACAGACCACGGACAGAAGACTGTAAGAAGCTGATCCATGGCCTCGGTGGTGCACGTAGAACAGTTACTGCAATCTCTGTGTATCATTCAATCATTTAATATCCGATTTAGAATCCAAAATCAGAACCAATAACGGGCTGTTTTTCATTGTTTTGATTTTGTTCTGAAGTATAAAAAAAAAATTAAAATAGAACATGAGAACATTTTGTTGTCTTTGATTTTGTCATTTTACATTTCTGATTTGTTGTGACCACAAAGTTAGTTAGACTTTTCTCTCTCTGCGCTCGGAACGGAAGGTTTTTTACCGAGTAGATCTTGGTCCCGCTATGCGTTACCATTACAGACGGGGTTACCGAGTGAAATAGACCACCATGGCTGCACTAGAACAATACGCTAATTTTATTGATTGTTTGAAGCTGGTAAGCATGACATAAGTGGAGACAACAGACCACATACGAGTTGCTTAAAGCAATCAATAACTCAGAACACCAGCACTTCACAAACACTGGTCTTATCATGTATCAGGGTGCAGGCTATGACAAAATACAGTATGCAACATCAACATCATCATGGCAGGTGAAAAAGTAGCCAAGCTTACAGTTCCTCTACATTTCTCTCCCAATCACACACACACACACACACACACACACAAACAAACACAAATTAGGGGGGAAATCGATAGCATGCTTGTCTCCCAAAAACACAAAACCCGAAGCCCACTTCTGAGTCCTAAATTCCTAAATCTGCACGTAATGCCAAACAGCCCATGACGGAACACAGGTAGATCATTGTATCGCAGAATTCACACAGTGAGCGAGTGGGTGTATAGATTAACACAGACTAACCATGTTCCATACAACGATGTTTAGGGTGACCAGGTCAAAATTGTTCAGTCGCAGGACAGCAGCACTGCTTTTGTGGGACAATGCGGGACACGTAGGTGAGGGGGGGGGAATACATGATTTCTATTAAAAAATGTAAATGATCATTTAAATGCCTTTATTTCATATTCGACTATATATAGCACATTTTGTTATTAAACTGTAGATGCTTCACCTTCTCAGCCACCACTGTCACCAACATCTTTATTTAATCACACTTTCATCATTAACCCTTTAATCGCCAAGGACGACTTTAGATGTCATTCCTCGCCATGCGTAATCTGTAAACGTTGCTACCTATCGTTATGAGCGCTAACCTTGCTACCTATATGTACCTGGAGCTGCTAACTGGCTCTATCGTTATTAGAGCTAACGTTGCTACCTATATGTACCCGGCGCTGCTAACTGGCTCTATTGTTATGAGAGCTAACGTTGCTACCTATATGTACCCGGCTCTGCTAACTGGCTCTATTGTTATGAGAGCTAACGTTGCTACCTATATGTAACTGGCTCTATCGTTATGAGAGCTAACGTTGCTACCTATATGTACCCGGCGCTGCTAACTGGCTCTATCGTTATGAGAGCTAACGTTGCTACCTATATGTACATGGAGCTGCTAACTGGCTCTATCGTTATGAGAGCTAACGTTGCTACCTATATGTACCTGGAGCTGCTAACTGGCTCTATCGTTATGAGAGCTAACGTTGCTACCTACTGTACCCGGCGCTGGCTAACTGGCTATCGTTCCTGTTTAAACAAAAATGTTAATTAATGGGAGCTTCCTCAAACAGCCATCCCTTTCCCGACAATCCCCTCTGCACGAACCCTTACATATGGTAATTAAACATTAAAACACCTGCGGCTTATAGTCCAGTGCGGCTTATATATGTACACATCATTCAATTTAGCTGCTGCGGCTTATATTCAGGTGCGGCTTATAGTGCGAAAAGTACGGTATATTTCTTCTCCCAGTCTCTGTTGTATGAGCAGTCTTTTTTTTTTTTAGGAGTTCATTTTCTCGTTTAGTTTAGCTAGCTAAACTTTTATCGTTTTCGGCTGTCTTTCTTCTCCACTTCAATGATTGCCACTGTCTACATAAAACCGTGTCATCACGCACCTGCACGCCACATTAACGACGCGGGACAAACGTTCCATTATCGGGACTGTCTCTGCGAAACGCGTGACAGGTGGTCACCCTAACAATGTTGCGTACAGCTAGCCTTTACCTCAGGGCTCGAGACTAACACCGTCCCGGGGACGATCAAATATGTATTTGGGACGAACACAAATCCTCCCCGGGACGCAGTGGGGACGAAGAGGATTTATTTGGAAAATGTCAACTGCGCATATCAGTGTATCACTGTCACTGGCAAATGGTGCGTGCCATCTTCTTAGTGCTCGCTTTAGTTGACAGTGCCACGGGACGACTGCACAAGACCCGCAAACATAGACATAGAATGCTTAAGCACGTGGAGCACAGAGGCTTTGCATAGTGGGCGTGTCAAGGCGCAATTGTCATTTCATAATAGACGCGGAACAGAGTGGACCTTCAATTCTAGAAGCAAACAAGCTCTTCAGTCCTTTCAGCAGTTTCTGTGTAATGTAAACTCTGCGACGGATCCAATGGTCTAACATGCTTTGCATCCTCGCCATTCTTGAATGCCCACGTTGCGCTAACATCTTAAGTAATGTTAACTGTTGATGTAGCCTCGGAAAGCTAACGTTAGATCCACTCCTAGCAGCCTATTGATGTAGCTTCAGCAAGCTGACGTTGGCTACTCCTAGCAGCTCTCTCTCACTCTCTCTCTCCCCCCTCCCTCTCTCTCTCTCCCCTCTCTCTCTCTCTGCTAACAATCCTGATTCGATTCTTGAACCTATTTCATTCCAAAGGAATATATTGATGGACATTAGCTATAGTATATAGGTCAGCAGCTGTAACAGAATATTTAAAAAAAAATTATGTTTCAACAACGACAAAAAAAGCCAGCGGTGGACCGACATAACAAACGCTGTCACTGTTTACTTGTGTAAGGACATGGTTCCTTTTCAAACTGTCGATAGAAAGGGATTTAAAGACATGGTCAAAACACGATCCAAGATATGCATTATCTGCCAGCAGACACTTGAGAAAAGGTTTAGCATTTTCTATTGCAGTTTTGCAATACCTCTGTACTATGTGAAATATGTCCTAGTAATACAAGAGTACAGTAATAGCTGCCATACCAGTATTTTACCCCTTCAGAAGCATTTATAGTGCTGTCGGGCGATTAAAAAAAAACGAATTAATTACAGGATTTGTAATTAATTAATCTTAATAATCACATTTTAATCGCATAACCATTTTATGCCTGATATTCTATAATCATATTTCAAATTGCATGTGTCCAGATGGCAGAATTCAGTACTGTATCTACAAAACCTTCTGTTTAATCATCTTCCATCTATTAATTTGCTTAGATTCTTCAGGTCTGGTCAATTTGAGCATGGTGTTATTCAGTCAAAGATAAAAAAAATTTTTATTGATATTCCCTGCGATCCATAGATGTCCCTAGAATCCGATACCAAGAACATGCAAATGGACCATATTAAAAAGTCTGTAAATGTGTATTCTACGTTCTTATGGAATGAATGAGATAAAAAAAAATTTAAAAAAATGTGTAATACATTTTGAGTTAATTTTCATAACGCGATAATTTGCTGTGTAATTAATCTAATTAACGCGATAAACTGACAGCCCTAATTTTAAGATAAATTAATATACCGTTACCGTCTATACTTCAAATTATACCGTGATATAAATTGTAGATCATACCGTCCAGCCCTAACACACACGCGCGCGCCTATCCACAGTATTACTCTGACAATATAATAAAGGTGTTTCAATATTGTTATTGCTTTGGTTGTTGTTTTGTTGTTACCTGTTGATATATATATATATATATATATATATATATATGTGCCTATTGTTAAAATAAATAATTATTTCAAATAATTATTATTTATTTCTTAATCATTTGAATGGTGATAACAACTATAGACGGGAAAACCAAAGTAAAGATACGACGTTTAGATTTTTGGGACGGTTTACATTCACTTTGTATTTCGGGACGGTTCCGGGACGGTGGTGAAAAAAGTTAGTCTGGAGCCTGTGTCCCTGCTGATAGTTATATAAAAACACATGGCTTTAGTCTCATCAAGATTTGAGGAGTTTGTAATGTGCCCAATATGTTCAGTTTGGAGGCAAAATCTAAACAACAAAAAACAGCCCATTATAGGTTTTCTGGCAGGAAAAGGGATTGGATTTTGATATTAGGAGATTACAAAAGGTTTTTGTGATTTCTCTGACATAATATTGTTAAATAGATATGACCGGGGAAATGAGCTAATGAGAAAAAAATATCTTTCCATTGAATTTAGTCTTTAAGGCTATTTAGCTCTCTGTGTCACTAATGCATTTTATGGATTTCAGGTGCCTTCAAGAAATTCATCTGGACAAACTCATAAAGCTTCTTGATTGTCCCGGCATCGTCATGGCAACCTCAACAACCGACGCAGGAATGATCCTCCGGAACTGCGTGAAAATTGAACACCTCGTAGATCCCGTTGCTCCCGTGGAAGCCATTCTACGACGTTGCAATAAAACACAAGTATGTTATTGAAATGTGTTTGAGCCATTTCGTTTGACACTTTTTGATTTGATTTGATTTATTGACAAAAACGTATAACAAAATTGACAGATCAACAACTTTGGTTGTTGTGTTCATACTACATTTACATTTAGTCATTTATCTGACGCTTTTATCCAAAGTGACTTACAAGTTCTGTACGACAAGTATCAGGAAGGGCACAACTCTATCAGCTGAGTAACAATGCTCATCAAAGTGTTGAGTGCTACAGTGTAGGGTAGTTTATTAGGACAAGTGCATGACAGTAAGGTTAGTTAGGGTTAGATTTATTTAATTTAATTTTTTCAGATAATGGTGGAAGAAGTGTGTCTTTAGTTTAGCCTTTACTAGGGCTGTCAATATTAACTGGAAACCTTAACATGTAAAGTAAGGCTACGTTCAGACTGCAGGCAAAAGTGGCCCCAGTCTGATTGATTTGCTCATGTAATTTTTTCATAATTGTGAACCGCACAAATCACATGGAATCTGATCTTTTCAATTCTCATTTGGTCCACTTTCATATGTGGTCCTGAATCGGATAACGTTACACAGGTCTGATTGGTTTTAATTACCGTAGATGGCCTCCACTGCATTTACAAGTTATAAATGAAACCATAAACTGTGACTTCAGTGTCATCCATGTTTACGTCTATCATCATCATCACTATTGTACATGCGGGTCAGTTCTGGAGCGTGACCAGTTCACTCTGAAATCTGATATTGGCCACATAAAAAGTAAAATGTAAAAATAATAATAATAAGGGCGGCTACGTGGCGTAGTGGGCAAGGCGCTCGCCACGAATGCGGAGACGCTGGGCTCGCCTGTTCGAGCCCAGCGCTCCACATTGCTTTCAGTTTAGCTGGTCGTTCATACTAATACACATTGGCCGTATTAGGGGGTGGGAAACTGATGGGTGGGGATCGGGCGTTGTGGACAGCGACTCCTACAGGTCGGTTGGTGCGCCTGCGCAGTAGAATCAGGAAGTGTCGGGCGCAGCGTGAGCCTCCCACGCGTTACTCCTCGCCACTGAGAGATCGAGCTGCGCAGGTGAAAAGATGCGACTGCTGTTACCTCAAGTACCGGAGGGGACTTGTGCTATGTATGACTTAGTCCACATTGCAGCCGGCTTGTGGGAGGCAAGAAACAGCGTTCGTGACAGGGGAGGGTTGAATTGGATGATACGAAATTGGGATGGGAGAAAATATAGAAAATGGGAGAAAAAGTGGATAAAAAAATAAATAATAATAATAATGTGAACAGCCAAACTAAAAAGTCTGATCTGAGCAATAAATCAGAATTGAGCACTAAAGCTTGCAGTGTGAACATAGCCTAAAAGTAACATAATTGAATCGCCCCTTTTGACTCCAAACCACCTCCCATAACTTCGAAAACAAGCAGCAAGTGGTCGGCCTGTTTACCTTGCTGATCCCTCGGACATGCATACCAGGAGGATGAGTGACCGTGACAGCCCTTGAATGGCAGATTTCATTACAAACAGACTTTTGGGTTTCATTGTTCATCATGAATGGTCTTTGAAGCGACAACATTAAGTGCATCTACAGGCTGAGCTAGCGATGTCATCTGTCAACACAGCATTAGAGAACAAATTATGTGTTCACAACCGTTGAATGTTATTGAAGACTCCTGTCGAACACATAAGTACTTATGATTAGGCATGTATTACTTATTATTACAACAGCCCTACAGATGTATTTTTTATTTGCGTTAATTATGATTGAATAATTATTAGGAATAATAATCGTAAATAAACGCCTATCGTGTGATTAACATGCTAAATGAATTTGTATTAGTTTGACAGCCCTAGTTTATATACATTGTCATGACCACCACTCTGATGTCTATAGTAGTAATACATGTATGATATGTATAGTCTATAGTCTTATTGTTTTGTGTTACTAACCCTGTGCACTGTATGCAGGTTCCTGTTGTACCATGTTTACACTTTGGGATTTAGTTTTAAGTTGCTGACTTGTTGCTGCACCGTTCTCACCAAGACACATTCCTCTAGTGAACAAAGTGTCTCTGACTCGTTATTGTTCTATCCTCAGATCATGGAACACTATGGAGTGCCAGACTTCCACACAGCTCTGGAGTTCCTGGCGTTGCTTGCTCGGCGACAAGGAAAACTGCGGAAAGGAGGACTACCTGATTGTGACAAAGCAGCAAAGAGTGTTCTAATGGACTGGACAGGGTGGGTGAATGTGCAAAAGATGATCTACCACCTTCTGTTACCATCTTAATATTTACATTTCATGTATTGATCGTTTCAATTATGTTTTCAGTTGCGTAATGACATCGTCTGTCAAGTTAAAACATCTGGTCTGTGACATTTAAACATGACAACAGTTATTCAGCTGCTATAATGCTGAACTTAAAAATTGTAAAGTAGGTTCGGGACCTTTCTGTATAGGGGTAGATGTATGCGAATCAGAGCCTGACATTTTCCTAAAGCAACAATGTGCGGATTGGAGCAGGCTACTGGACACCATTAGTAGTACCCATTCCAGCTATATTCTATCTGATCCTGCATGGTATTTTCCAAGGACCAGCATGAAGGTTGCTTCATGTTGTTTTGCAGAAACGGACATGGCAGGTTTGCATGTGGACGAGATTACGTAAATGTGTCTGAAATTAGATGCATGGGCCACAGAGGGTCACAGGTTGCACGTGAGGCTATGCACCTCTTGAAATTTTAACAAGGATGGCACTTAACAAGCACCTCTTGTCAATCCACAGCACATCCACTCACGCCATGAACCAACCTCGAAGTTGTTGCTAATGCTATACTGTAGTGTTGATTTGGAACATTGTCTATACTTTGTCTTGTAGGGGAAGGATCAGCTACTTTACACATCCCCCAGAGACGCACACGCTTCCCACTCATGTCAGTGCAGAGATTGTCACAGAGATGGGCAAAGCTTTTGACTGGGATGAACTGGAGAAAGGAAATCAGCAGGCACTTGCAGGTAGGTGCAACTATTTGGTCAGTTTGATGCAGTAGCCTGTTTCTCCAAGCATCTCTCTCTCTCTCTATACATACTATACTCCATCAGTTGCTTCATCTGGATCTTTCTGTTTTTGAGCGGATATTTATTTATTATACTTTGTTTGAAAGGGCATTTAAAATAGTTTATGACAAGACATCTCAACAACATATTCTCATCTGGAACACGCCTAATTTACAACCACAATGTTCTCCAGTTTACACTTAGCATATTTTATGTGCACATTTCTTCATAATGAAAAACTACCTAATTTCAATACATCCCTCTTCCTATGTGACCCAGAAGTCTCAAACCAACTTTATTCTCATTGTAGACATTATTTCTCAAATTTGCAAACATTAATGGTCACTCATGCAGTTGTGAGTACAACTGACCTAACATCCCTGAAAGCATTGATAATAAAACGGTTGAATTCTGCTTTAAGTGTAGACCTATGCTGTGTTTTACAGAGTCGTTTTGTCCTGACGTTGACATGGGATTCTGCATGACGACCTCTGGGATGACTCAGGGTGGTCAAGGGGAACCGCCTTATGGACTGGAGGTGGAAGGGGGCTCCATAGAGGAGCTAGAGATTATGGATAATGACTCAGAATCTGTGGAGGATGACCAGGACCCAGAGGTAATGCAGTCTTTGTGACTTTTATATCTAAAAAGCACTTGCACCAATGTTTTGGTTTTTGAGATAATGGAAGCCGAAATGATTAGTATTTGTTAGCAATGCCAGTCTCAGAGATAAAAACATAGGTACTTTTATATTAGGGGAGGGAATCTTTGGGAATCCCAGGATTCTATTTAGATTATTGTGGTTATATTGTGTGTGATTTTTAATTAAATTCTCAATTCATCCCGAGTATCTACACATTATAATAGATTCGATTCTAGATTGCTTTTTTGTTACAAAACTTTTATATTGCGTGGGTTTTTATTCTTTGCTAACCGTGGCAACCTGAAGGATTTAGCGATCTAACTATTTATAGTTCTAAGTTCATGAGAAAGTTCTAAACTTTGTCTATTTATGTCTTCTACTATTAACATGCCCATACCCGTATCTCCCCTCCCCCATGCTGTTATCTTATCTTAAACTATATCACAAAACCTTTTTCAAAATGCTTTATTTGCATTTTGCAAAGTGCTTCAGTTCTTTCTCATCCCCCCATCCACTCCCACCCCTATTTTATATACTTAACTAGGGCTGTACCGAATGCTTCGAAGCTTCGATCATAATGTTGACGTTCGAATTCTAAATCAACATTCAAATTTTTAATTAAATTATTATTATTATTATTATTTTTTTTGCTTTTTGTCTATTCAATCCGTTTAAACCAATGGGGGTTTTCTTCACAGTTGCAGTTAAAGATTAGGCTACACTAATATTATAATATTGTGGGATCGCAAGAAAGGATGAAACGGGAGACGGTAGTCGAGTCTTTCCTTTACTTCCCAACATAAATTACATACATCAAAACAGAGTGCAGAGGCGTTTAACGTTACTACTTCAAAGTGACAGCAGCCAGCTGACAGCTGACAGGTGACCTAATATACGTCACCAAATACCCACACCGTTCCCAGAATCCCCAGGCTTAAAGGAGCATTCCTCTGCTCCTCAAGTCCAGTGAATGTCTGCACCAATTGTGCGTGATAAGTGTCACCACACAGGCCCCCCCAGAATTCACAATAACCCCCCAAAAGATCATCCACAGTCAACGAGGCGGGGGCGGATCAGGCGCCCAAAACGAGTCCGTATCACCCGTGCAGGGGTAGAGGTGGGGATTGGGGCGTGTGGGGGGGATTCAGGAGATATGAGGTGACTAGAGGGAAAAGCAGTTGGCAGGGGCCGGGCAGGGGGTCGTCCACGCCGCGGGGGCCGGGCCAGTTCAACTGGCCTGTCTAGGTCCAAATGGGCAGGCTTGAGCCGGTCGACCGATACCCGCTCTGACCTTCCTCCAATGTCCACCATGAAGTTCTTAGGCCCCGCCTCCAGGACGCGAAAAGGGCCGTCGTAAGGGGGCTGCAGAGGAGTACGGTGGCTGTCATGGCGAATGAAAACATACCTGGCTGACTGCAGATCCCTAGGCATGTAGGACTGCGGGAGGCAGTGCTGGGAAGTTGGGACTGGGGTGAAAGCACCGGCGCCATCCCTGAGCACAGTCCGAGATGAGGTGACCGACCAGGGAGCCTCGGCATCCGGGAGGAACTCCCCAGGGACTCGCAGCGGCTGTCCGTACACCAGCTCAGCAGCCGAGGCCTGCAGGTCTTCTTTGGGGGCGGAGCGCAGGCCAAGCATGACCCAGGGAAGCCGGTCGACCCAGTTGCAGTCCGTAAGGCTGGCCCGCAGAGCAGCCTTCATAGAGCGGTGAAACCGTTCACACAAGCCGTTGCCCTGTGGGTTGTAGGCTATGGTGCGGTGGAGCTTCACTCCCAGGCCCTCGGCAACTGCAGTCCAGAGCCCGGACGTAAACTGTGGGCCCCGGTCGGATGTGAGATCAGATGGTGTGCCAAAACGGGCTACCCAGGACCCAATGAACGCCCGGGCCACCTCGGCGGATGTGGTCGATGCCAGCGGGACCACCTCCGGCCACCTAGTGGTTCTGTCCACCATGGTGAGGAGGTGAGTGAACCCGTGGGAGGGGGGCAGGGGACCCACCAGGTCCACATTGACATGGTCAAAGCGCCTCTCCGGCACGAGAAACGGTGCCAAGGGGGCTTTGGTGTGACGGTGTATCTTTGCACGCTGGCACGCCACGCAGGAGCCGGCCCAGGCTGCGATGTCCTTCCTGAGGCCATGCCAGACGAATTTAGCACTGACCAGCTTAGTTGACGCCTTCACCCCCGGGTGCGACAGGCCATGGATGGCTTCGAATACCTGCCGCCGCCAGCCAGCGGGAACCATCGGACGGGGCTGACCGGTGGAGACGTCGCAGAGGAGCGTGGTGTTGGCAATACCAACCTGCACATCCTCTAACCTTAGCCCAGTGTCGGCTGTTCGGTAGGCCTGCATGTCCTTGTCAGTGGCCTGGTCGGCAGCCATGGCAGCGTAGTCCAGTCCCAAGTGGACGGCCCCCACCACCGTCCGGGAGAGGCAGTCAGCGACGTAGTTGTCTTTACCTGCGACATGCCGTAAGTCCGTGGTAAACTCGGAGATGGCGGAGAGTTGGCGCTGCTGGCGCCCTGACCACGGCTCGGTGGCCTTGGCCATGGCGAAGGTGAGTGGCTTGTGATCCACAAAGGCAGTAAACCGTCGGCCCTCCAGCAGGAATCTGAAGTGCCTGATGGCCAGGAAGAGGCCTAGGAGCTCCCGGTCAAAGGTGCTGTACTTTCTTTCATTGTCCCGCAGCTGGCGACTGAAGAAAGCAAGCGGTTGCCAGCCCCCCCCCACCCACTGTTCGTACACTGCCCCCACTGCGTAGTCTGAGGCGTCAGTTGTGAGGGCGATAGGGGCGGTAGGAAATGGGTGTGCCAGTAATGCGGCATTGGCCAGTGCAGTTTTAGCGCCCAAAAAAGCGTCGTCGGTACACGGGGACCAGTCCACCTCGGCCTTGGGGTCCTTACCACGCAGGGCTTCATACAAGGGACGCATGAGGTGAGCAGCACGGGGAATGAACCTGTTGTAGAAGTTCACCATGCCTAGGAACTCCTGCAGGGACTTCACGGTGCGGGGGCGTGGAAAGCTGGCAACGGCGTCCACCCTGGCAGGGAGCGGAACGGCTCCCTCTGCTGAGACCCTGTGCCCGAGGAAATCTATAGACGACCGGCCGAACTGGCACTTGGCGGGGTTAACAATGAGCCCATGTGCACTGAGCCGCTCAAACAACTGCCTGAGATGTGTCAGGTGCTCCTCTGCAGACGTGCTGGCTACGAGAATGTCGTCCAAGTATACGAACATGAATGCCATATCCCGCAGCACCGAGTCCATCAGTCGCTGGAAAGTCTGTGCCGCCCCCTTGAGGCCAAAGGGCATCCGCAGAAACTCGAACAGGCCAAAAGGAGTGATGACCGCCGTCTTGGGAACGTCCCGTGGGTGAACTGGTACCTGGTGGTATCCCCGCACCAAGTCCACCTTGGAAAAGATGGTGGTCCCCGCCAGGTGGGCGGAGAAGTCCTGTATATGCGGGACGGGGTACCGGTCCGGGGTCGTGGCGTTGTTTAGGCGTCGGAAATCGCCACAGGGACGCCACCCACCATCAGCCTTAGTGACCATATGCAGGGGGGAGGCCCACGGACTGTCAGAACGGCGCACAATTCCAAGGCGTTCCATGGTTGCAAATTCCTCCCTGGCAATGGAGAGCTTAGCTGGGTCAAGGCGCCGAGCACGTGCATAGACCGGGGGACCGACAGTGGCTATATAGTGCTCCACGCCATGCTTAGCGACTGCTGAGGAAAATGTAGGCGTGGTGAGGATAGGGAACTCCGCTAGGAGGCGCTGATATACATCCCCAGCAGCAAGCATGTTGGACAGACCTAGTGTCCCTGGCCCTCCCAGCGTGCACGGGTAGGTAGCGAAGGAGACAGCATCGATTAGGCGACAGTTTGTAATGTCCACTAGCAGCCTGAACGCACACAGGAAGTCCGCGCCGAGGAGAGGAACTGACACAGCGGCCATGACAAACTCCCACCCGAAACGGCGCCCGCCAAAACACACCTCTACATACCTGGTTCCGTAGGTACGTATAGGCGTGCCATTAGCAGCGTCCATGGGGGGACCGTGGCCCCCAGCCATAGTGTCCACAGCTGTAGCAGGCAGGATGCTTCGTTGCGCGCCCGAGTCGACTAGTAGTCGCCGGCCAAATAAGGTGTCCTTAATAAATAGCAGCCTGCTGCCTCCGCCAACGCTCATGGCTGTTAATGAGCATTGGCCCTGGCGTTTCCCTGGTCACTGTAATTGCACGGTGGGCGACACTGTTTGGCCCTGGCGCCAAACCGGTTATGGAAATAACACCATCCACTGTTACCCTGGCGACGGGCAGTCACTGCTGCAGCGGCGTCCGCAGCGTCCACTAGGTGGGTAGGTGGGTGGTAGGCTGGAAGCAGCGCATGCACAAACTGCTGTCGGTTGGCGAGATAAATCCTGTCCGCTTCGGCAGCCAGCGCGCGGTAGTCCTTGGTGAAGGAGACGGGAGAGCTGGCCAGGGCGGTGCGCACAGGCGCTGGGAGCTGACGCATGAAAACATGTTTAAATAAAAAAGAGGGATCTGCCGAGCCCAAAACGGACAGCATCCTGTCCATCAGTTCGGACGGCTTGCCGTCGCCGAGGCCGTTAAGTGACAATAGACGATCCGCCTTTTCAATCTCCGACAGTTCAAATAATTGCAAAAGGAATGCCTTGATAGCGTCATATTTGCCGGCAGCTGGCGGGGCTTCCAGCAGCCCCATAGCGCGGGCCGTCGTCTGGGCATCCAATGCTGCTACCACATGATAATATTTCGTAACATCCTGTGTTATTCCTCTCAACTCGAACTGAGCTTCAATGTGTTGAAACCAGGGTCGAGGGCTGTGATGCCAGAAGTCGGGTAACTTGATTGCAGCGGCGTAGATAATGTTCACTTCTCCGTCCGTCATGATGTAATATTCCTCACGTACTTCGGGTCACCAATGTGGGATCGCAAGAAAGGATGAAACGGGAGACGGTAGTCGAGTCTTTCCTTTACTTCCCAACATAAATTACATACATCAAAACAGAGTGCAGAGGCGTTTAACGTTACTACTTCAAAGTGACAGCAGCCAGCTGACAGCTGACAGGTGACCTAATATACGTCACCAAATACCCACACCGTTCCCAGAATCCCCAGGCTTAAAGGAGCATTCCTCTGCTCCTCAAGTCCAGTGAATGTCTGCACCAATTGTGCGTGATAAGTGTCACCACAATATTATACTATAAGACATCACCATCACTTTGATACCAACCGTGCCCTTATTGGATTATTTATGTTGACGAAACTGATGAGTTATATTCATTAAAGAAAGTTGATTTAATAAAAGAGACTAATTTAATCAGATTAATCACTTTATTCAAATTGAGGATTTAGTTAAAAAAAAATCAAAGCTTCGTTCGAATACTTCAATCGAAGCTTCGAATGTTAAAAAATGACATTCGGTACAGCCCTATACTTAACTATATGGTTATGAAGCTATTTGGAAGGTGATATCCGTCGACTAAAGACGCACTTCTTCAACCATTATCTGAAAAAACAAATAAAAAAAACCTAACTAATCTTACTGTCATGCACTTACTAACCTACACTGTAGCACTCAACACGTTGATGAACATTGTTACTCAGCTGATAGAGTTGTGCCCTTCCTGATGATTTGTCGTACAGAACTTGTAAGACGCTTTGGATAAAAGCGTCGGCTAAATGACTAATTGTAAATGTGATATAGGAACGGTTTGGGTTTCCATTGACTTTCACCAGCGTTTTCAAAAGTCCTAATAGTTTCTGGTGCTTTTTTTTGGGCAGATTCTCCTTTTACCACATTGTTTCCCTTTCTCTCCTTTTGTAAAACTGTATTTAATATTCTTTATCTCTTTCCTCTTATCCTGTGCAAAATAAATACTAGTTTGGGCCGATGACGGTAGTGCTAAAAACCCAGAAGGCAAAGACAGGTGGTGCAGCAGCCCGTGCAGCACCCAAGCTTCCCAGCTTACAGGACGTTGTGAACGTAGACCCTCTTCACCAAGGCCAGGCTCTCCGCGCTGCCGGCAAGAAGAGGAAGAAGCAGCAGAAGAGAGCAGGTTTGTTTAAATACTTTATATTGAGAGACGATGGAAGTGTATTAATGGAGAAACGTTGCTTCCTGCAGCACTGCGGCTTCCCAGCCATTTGACCCCCAACTCCTCCCTCTTTTCTTGACTCTTCAATCGCCACTTCTGCTTTCCACGGTCGAACAAAGGTGGATCAGGAGGTACAGTAGAGCAGGCGTCTGGTAATCGGAAGATTCCCGGTTTGATTCTGGCTCCTCCTAGACAGAATGATCTTCAAACTAAATCAGTTGTCCATTGATCAAGTTAATATATAATAATTACAGTTTGCAAGCTAAGACGATGTTGTGGCCAGCTAGAACGCACCAATTGTGAGGGGACTTGATTCCTTATAGCCATAATTGACATCTGCTCACCAAGCCCGGGGCGATAATGGAGCTTCAGCGGACATGGCCCTGCTTTCTCAACGCATGCTTCAAACTTCAACATCACTAATGTGTATGACCTGTTATCACCATCTTCTTCATACTAATACTAGTCCTTTGATACTAAACGGAATCAATTATTGTTCCGCCACAACCCATTTATATCCAGCATTATAAAACGGGTAGCTCAAATCAAGCAATCTGATTGGATCATAGCCATGGTATAATGAGCGTATATCAACAGCTATGATTCTAATTCCTTTTCACAAGTATCACTCCGCGTCTAAGGAAAATAAAATCTTAGCCCTGTTAAAACGAGACAGTCTGGTCTACGGAGGAGACCTCTGCTTTACGTCAGGCCAAATTACGTGTGATATAATAACCATATACCATGGCCTGTTGTGAGCTATTGCTTAATTACTATTCCACTGGTAATCCCACTATGTTGGACCTATTAGTCAGGTTTGTTCTGTTTAATTGGAATTGATCATTTAGATTGTTTTGTATTATTGAATTTTGTATGTATTTCTCCTCTTTACTTTTCAGACAAACTTTCTACCAAACTCTCGGACACGCTGACATCCGCAATGAACTTCTCATTTGACAGCTGATGAAAATAAAGACTCAATGAAAACGTCTTTTGTTTGTTTGCTTGTATTTACATTTTACATTTAGTCATTTAGCTGAACACTTTGACTTACTAGTTCTGTACAACAATTCAGCTGAGTAACAATGTTCGTCAAACAGTGTTGAAACTTGGGTGCTACAGTTTTGCGTGCATAGTAGTAAAGACATAATAGCATAGTATGTAGTAATATAGCAAGGAAGATTAATTGGTAGCAAAGTGCATGATAGTAAAAGTCAGTACAATGGTTTGTTTAGAAAAAAAAAAATTAGACATTGATTAAAGAAGTGTGTTTTTAGTCCACGATGGAAAATTGGCCAGGTATTTGTTTTTCTATCGTAAGCCACGCTAATGAATTGTCGATGCAATTATGGATGTAGAGCCAAATATACACAAAAGCATTTATTAAAACATTCAGATAGAATGAAGCTACATTGTTGGAGCAACAGTGGATTTAAATCCTGGGATGAGTGGTGTGAAATGTGGACATGGATTCTTCCCTTAAAAAAACCCATCTCACCTGACAGTAGAACAGGGTGGGGAGACAAGAGGATTAAAACACTGACGTTCCTACATGACACTTTTTCATTTTCCTGATTATTCCAATCCTCACTCATTCCCACCGTTGCTAGGTGACTCTGCCATGACTGCAGTTTTAGTTAATTAGTTTGGTTTTACAATAATGCACTTTTGAGAGATGGTAAAGTTGTCCCAGACCCAGAGGCAGTACTTTCTTACAGCTTTACACATTAAGTAAGTAAGTAAGTAAGTAGCTTTACACATTACATGAGCTATTACTGTACAAATATAAATGTAGGGTTTACCGATCACTTGGAAATGCATGTATGTTGTGTATGTCATAAATGTCACTATGAATTGAAAATGGGGGACCCTGATGTAAACAAGACAAATGTCTTAATCTGGTCTGCATCCCCTTAACAATTGTGTGTATTGAGCCGTACTGTATTGTACCCATTCTGCAATCTGTTAAATAAAGTTTTCATTCATTCATTCATTCATTCATTCATTCATTGTATTCAATGCTAAACGCTTTACCAACTAACACCAACCAGGAGACGCAACACCAGTCTGTCATGCGAGGACCTTTATTCTGACGACATCCCAACTGCACCTGGCAAAAAGTTCCGGGCAACACAGACGTCAAGTGACCTCGGAGTGGAGTAAACAAGAGTTTCATTGCAGCTCGGCTACAACCAATAACGACAAGATGCGGGAGGAAACGGAGGACTTCGGCGATTTGTGGCTGTGACGAAATTATACAGATACATTGCTACAGTATGTTCTATTATTACTTGAAACAAAGTTATTGTGACGTTAAGTTGACGCTAAAGCTAGCTAAAACATTGCTGTTAAGGTTAGCTAACAAGCTAGCTAGCTAACGTTACACATAACTATATTATTTTCACTTTGCTTTAACGCCAGCTCCAACATTTGCTCTTTGGATTAAGCACAACTAATGACAGGGACAATGATCATTAAGCATAACGAATAGTGTGCAAATGAAGTTAACGGTAACGTTATCTACGAGTTAAAAGTGTGTTGCGTTACGTTAACTGACCTAATTTCTGACTAACGGAAATAATTGAGAAATGATAACATTATTCCAAAACTGTTGAACGTTGAGGTGCGTTAAGAGCCTCTGCTCTGCGTGGCAGACAGTCCCCACATACTTCACAGTTCATCAGTCCTCTCTGGCAACCATCATCATGGCTCGCCGACAACAAACTATCATTACACATGGGCAAAACAGAGTCCATTCTCTTCGGTTCAAATAACAAACTCAGCAAAACAGACGGCTTCTCAGTTACAGTGGGTGACAATATTGTCACAAGGAAAGATGAAATTACCTACCTGGGTTCAATCCTAGAGGCTAATCTTTCCTGTGACAAAATGGCATCCAATGTAATAAAAAAAGTCAATCAACTAACTCGATTCTTGTACCGGATCTCCTCTCTGGTAAACAAGAATACCCTGAAGACTCTGGCAGGAGCACTCATTCAAGGGTACTACAACTATGCTTGCACCTCATGGTACCAAAGCACCTCAAAGGCACTAAAAACCAAATTACAAACATCTCAAAACAAACTAGTCAGACTACTGCTTGACCTGACTCCTAGAACCCACCTCACCCCTGCACACTTTGCCAACCTAGGATGGCTTAGAGTAGACGACAGAGTACAGCAACTTGCAATGGGCCTGGTCTACAAGATACACTACACGACCAAGGTACCCATGTACATGTCAAAATACTTCCCAAAGGTCAGTGAATACCACTATCACAACACCAGAGGGAGCTCCACAAATCATGTAAAACCCAGATTCGGCTCAAACAAGGGACTAAACACGTTTCGCAATTATGCCACAACAATGTGGAACGCCCTACCCAAAGCTGTAAAGGAATGTAAATCACTACCCACCTTCAAAAACACTCTCAAAGAACACCTACGGGAGACTGCAATTCAAAACTGGCCCCTACAAATGTCCTAACCCAGTTGTACAATAAAGACCAAGCATGGCTATTCCAATGTACAGCCCCACCCAACCCCACCCCACCTACCCAACCTCCTCCAATGTACAGTTTCCATATCAAATGTATGTCAGTATTCCAATGTACAGTGTGTGTCCCCCCCCCCCCCCCCCCCCCCCCACCTCCAATGTACAGCCCCACCCCACCTACCCAACCTCCCCCAATGCACAGTTTCTATGTCAAATGTATATACTCTTCTTCTGGATTTTTTTTGTATCACAAACAGTACTGTATTTGAAAATCTGGTATGTCATAAATGTATAGATGTAGCAGTACGGTCTATCTGTATGTCATGTGTGTCATATGATGAATTGAAAATGGGGGACCCTGATGGAAACAAGACGAAAGTCTTTCTCAGGTCTGCATCCTCTTAACAATTGTATGTATTGAGCTGTACTGTACTGTACCCATTCTGCAATCTGTTAATAAACTTTTCAATCAATCAATCAGCCATGATCACTTTTACACCGTTGACAGAATGTCAGCTGGTCATAAAGCAATGTTAAGGTTATCTATATAACCATAGTTATGTGAGTAATAGCGAGTGCTCTGTGCTCTACTGGAACATATCCCATATCCAGTCTATATACTGAATACATTTCTCCACATGTACCTATACACACCCATCCGTCTGGCCACACCCCCATTCGCTCCTCTACATAAGCAGGGGTGTGGCCATACTAACGGCTCCTTCCCAAGTCTTTCACCACCAAGGCGAAGACCACAGGGTCCTCAGTGAGACCAGCACAGAGCGCTCGCACAGATAACCGTATGTTATGTTACGTCATAGCTTACGCTCTGTGCTCTACTGGAACACAGGAGCAGAGCGGAAGCTCGACAAATGTACCCGCTGAGGCACTCCACAACCATCAGAACCGGGGAGGACCCGAGCCCCCGGACCCCCCTAGTGGAGGACGGGAGGGAATCGGATCCGACTGTGCGAAGAGGGGTTTAGCAACTCAAACGCACAGGGTGAGCAGACCGTGTGACTTACCTTCCCACAGAAGAACCCACGACTACACAAACGTGCAACCCACATGCCACTAGGGAACGAACGGCAGGAAACAAAACCCCCGTTACAACCCCTAATATCACAGGGTCAAGGGCAAAAACCCAACCCTGTGGCAAGGCCGTAGCAGCGGAGCGCGGAGGACCCAGCCCCAGGAAGGGACTGGACCCCCCGGAAAAGGGGGCCTGGTGAGGCCAACGACGCCGCAGCATTGAGACCCCACCAGGCGGTCACTAGTGACACCACCCCCCACATCGCCAGCGTATCGGACAGGGCCCATCCAAGAGCAGGCCCTTCCCCCCTACAGCACGCCGCCCTGAAGCACTCAAGAGGCTACACCCACAGCGGGACCAGGCAGCGCACCGGGGAGACAACCTCCAAAGAGGTTGATCCCTCAATCCAGGTAACGGGTCAAAAGACTCGACCTGAGCCTGGAGCACTGCGGACTAGACAGGCGCCAAAGGGGTCTGCTGAAAACAGCACCCCGGCGGAAGGGGCGTACGGTATGCTGTGCACCATGTCGCAGCCTCCACAAAAAACCCTGACCCTCTAGAGGGGCCGAGGCAGAGAAGGCAGACACGATTGGCAGACGTCATTAAAGGTGCAGGGGCACACTCACAGGCAGACGGGGTCAAGCCCGGCCTAACCCGAGAGTCGACTCCGCTACCAACACACCTGGAAACCAACCACCACCTAACTGGAGGCGGTTGTTCCTATAACCTCCCCAAGAAAAAACTCCAAAACACAACTGCGGGTATACACTGGCTATACAGCAGTACAAGCATTTCAGTTCTCAAGAAGGGGCTAACCCAGGCCAACAGGTAGACGAGAACGAGTCCGGACCTGGGCCCGGTGGACCGGGACGTACACAGGGATGCCAGAGGGGTACCGTACAAGAACCACCTCGACAGCCCCCTCCCAGCTCCGCCAAGCAGGAGAAGAGGGGCGAAAAAATAATGGAGAAGGACCAGGCTCCTTCAGCACAGCGCAAGGTACAACCAATATGGACCAAGTAACAGTGAAGGATAACACGCAGTGACATAATCACGAACACCTCCATAACATCAAACCCTGCAACGCCCGGGCCGACCCGGCGTTTTCCCCCCGAAAAAGCACAAGTCCCTCAGGGTACCAGAACAGCAGATCTGCGCCCCGGCGGACAACGGGTTAACAGACCTGGTCCGGCGCGACAAGAACCAGTCCCGTGTCCTAATCACGCCGCCGGGGTAGGTACGCGTGTCGATCTAAAACATCACAGGGGGCGCCACCAAGCCGCTCCCGGTGGCCCACCCCAAAGGCGGGAGACCCCTCCGCCAATGCTTTGATCTATTCAGTTATCTCTAGGGCTGTCTTAAATACTTCGAAGCTTCGAAGCTTCGTTCGATGGCACAAGCTTCGAACATAAAAAAAAAAAATCAATTTTTTTTTCAATTTTTTTTTATTTTTTTACTTCGGTGTGTGTGTGTGTGTGTGTGTGTGTGCATGGGGCCATTGGGTGGGGCCGGGGGACAAATACACTGGAGGAAAGTAACCCAGCTCAGCACTGCCCAAATTATATCATCACTATTGCCTGTTTGAAGGATATCATCCTCAAACACATATACACCACCTACACGCCTATTCTCAGTCCTTGCCCCACAATGGTGGAATGAACTACCCACCCCAGTTAGGACAGCCGAATCCCATCCAATCTTTCGCCGTCGACTAAAGACGCACTTCTTCAACCATTATCTGAAATAAAATTTAAAAAATAAAATAAAAAAAATCTAACCCTAACTAACCTTACTGTCATGCACTTGTCCTAATAAACTAACCTACACTGTAACACGCAACACTTTGATGAATATTGTTACTCAGCTGATAGAGTTGTATCCTTCCTGATGACCTGTCGTACAGAACTTGTAAGTCGCTTTGGATAAAAGCGTCAGCTAAATGACTAAATGTGAATGTAGAATGTAGAATGCCTTGTAGAATTCCACACACAAGAAAGAAAGATACTGGGATGAATAAACAAAATAGGAAATAAAATGTAGAAATGCATGCAATACATAAATAAATATGAATCTCCATATATGAAATAGAACATTTAGATAAGGTGCTACTGAGATGTTTTGGTGAGTTCTTTGTTTTTTTGTGGAAGTAGCCCTTCTTAAAAATGCATGAACATTCACTGATAATTGGTCTGTAGTGGAGTCTACAAGGTCTACATTGCCGGACCATGTAGAATCCGGACCTTGTAGACTGACATAATTCTGTGCATAGTTTAGTCTACTGTTGGGGAAAATGTGTATACGAGGGTGGAGGTAGGAAAGGGGTTAGTCTTGACTAGTTTAATATAGGTCAACTAGCAGGGCTCAAAGACACTAGGGCGACAGTCTGGCTGATGTTCTTAAAACAGCCTCAAGATAGTAGATGGACATTTCAGCACATCATATCGTGTGTTCTAATCTTGTGTCTTTTCTCTCTTACACACATACACAGCACACACACAGACACAGCACACACACACAGACACACACAGTTACACAGCACACACACAGACACACACAGTTACACAGCACACACACAGACACAGACACACACAGTCGCACAGACATACACACCGACACACACACACATTCCCTGTGTCACAATACACACATACAATACACACACGTCTGTACACAGACGCACACACACACAGACACACACACACATACACACACACACACACAGACACACACACACATACACACACACACACACAAACACACATATCTCACTCTCTCTTCATGTTCTTAATGTTTTACATCATATCGTGTGTGATATCATATCTTGCTTATCTCTCCTCATGTTCTCTCTCTCTCCAATGTTAAATCTACGTATCATCTTAATGTACGTCATGACAGATATGATGACGTGACAGAATGTTGGGGAAAATGTGTATACGAGGGTGGAGGTAGGAAAGGGGTTAGTCTTGACTAGTTTAATATAGGTCAACTAGCAGGGCTCAAAGACACTAGGGCGACAGTCTGGCTGATGTTCTTAAAACAGCCTCAAGATAGTAGATGGACATTTCAGCACATCATATCGTGTGTTCTAATCTTGTGTCTTTTCTCTCTTACACACATACACAGCACACACACAGACACAGCACACACACACAGACACACACAGTTACACAGCACACACACAGACACACACAGTTACACAGCACACACACAGACACAGACACACACAGTCGCACAGACATACACACCGACACACACACACATTCCCTGTGTCACAATACACACATACAATACACACACGTCTGTACACAGACGCACACACACACAGACACACACACACATACACACACACACACACAGACACACACACACATACACACACACACACACAAACACACATATCTCACTCTCTCTTCATGTTCTTAATGTTTTACATCATATCGTGTGTGATATCATATCTTGCTTATCTCTCCTCATGTTCTCTCTCTCTCCAATGTTAAATCTACGTATCATCTTAATGTACGTCATGTCAGATCTGACATGATGTGACACGTCATCATATCTGTCATGGGGGCAGGACTGAGAGGGGATTTAGGGACAGGCAAAGGGTTCCAGGACAGAGTGTTTTTGTTCAAGCTGTGGCGATCATCTTTGACCCATAGCTCTTGCTGTTAACGAACTTCTTTTCTTAAATAAATTACCTATTTGTTACAATTGGAAATATCGTCTCCTGCTGTGTCAAACAACCTTTCCACAACACTACACAGGCCATATTTCAAATAATCAAAATCTTACTTCATTCATCTTAAACATTCTTGATTTGGGGGATTGGTAGTTCCCATGAAATCTGAAGTTGTTCAAACGACAACAGCGATCCACCTTGAATTAAATCACACTGTGTTGGCTGCGTCACAGTCACGAAAGGGGCTACTTAATTCATTAATCCAATCCACTTTATTTATAGAGCACATTTAAAAACAACAAAGTTTACTAAAGTGCTGTACAAGTCCCACAACATAAGAAGAAAAAAAAATTATATAAAAAAGAAAAGATTATTTTTTTTTAATTCGAAGCTTCGAATTAAAATCGAGGCTCGGCCCCGAAGCTTCGATTGCCAAAAAAAAATTCGAAGGTCAGCCCTAGGTATCTCCCCCCAGAGATGAACGAGAATTCATCGAGACTAACCTAGTACACTGGCGCTCGGAAGAGACAAAACTCCATCCTAGTTGCCCCATAAAAACGCTGTTTCAATGATGAGCAACCAAGGTGCGCAAGCCCATGTGTGGTTCCACACATTAGCACCCAGGGCCAGCACTATGTACACGTCGAGACCCAAAACATATCAATGGTAATTCTAACAAGAACCCAGATAACGTTCCCTCCAAGCCGCCTGGGAGAGCGGCAGGAAGCTGGCCAAGACACAGATATGGGTCCCATATGACGCGCCCGAGGGAAAACACCCCTGTCAACCCTGCCCTATAAAAGAGAGGAGACAGGGAACCCCCAGAGACTTCCCACATGAGTAATAATTGAAAAGATATATGCAACATTGAGCTACGTGTCCAAAAAGATTCATGTAACAATTGGACTAAGACTCTCTGAGGAGGAGGCTCTGAAACTCTTGAGGCTCCCTCACTGAGAGGGAGGTTCTGAAACTCACAGAGGAATGAATGAATGAATGAAAACTTTATTTAACAGATTGCAGAATGGGTACAATACAGTACGGCTCAATACATACAATTGTTAAGGGGATGCAGACCTGAGAAAGACGTTTGTCTTGTTTCCATCAGGGTCCCCCATTTTCAATTCATATAGACATATATGACATACATGACATACAGATAGTCAGTACTGCTACATCTATACATTTATGACATACCAGATTTGCAAATACAGTACTGTTTGTGATACAGAAGGAGTCAAGAAAAGGGAGTATATACATTTGACGTAGAAACTGTACATTGGAGGAGGTTGGGTGGGGGGGGTTGGGTACATTGGGATATTGACAACCATACTGGGTAATTTACATTGGAGGTGGTTGGGGGGGGGGGGGGCACACTGTATAAACAAGTAACACTGTACATTGAGGGGGGGGGGGGGAGACACTGTACAAACAAACACAATTGTACATTGAACTATTGACAAAACCATACTAGGTAAATGACTGTACATTGGAGGGGGTTGGGTTAGGATATTTACAGGGGCCAGTGTTGAATTGCAGTCTCCCGTAGGTGTCCCTTGAGAGAGGTTTTGAAAGTGGGTAGTGATCCACATTCCTTTACAGCTTTGGGTAGGGCGTTCCACATTGATGTGGCATAATTGCGAAACGTGTTTAGTCCCTTATTTGAGCCGAATCTGGGTTTAACATGATTTGTGGAGCTCCCTCTGGTGTTGTGATCGTGGTATTCACTGACCTTTGGGAAGTATTTTGACATGTACATGGGTACCTTGGTCGTGTAGTGTATCTTGTAGACCAGGCCCATTGCAAGTTGTTGTACTCTGTCGTCTACTCTAAGCCATCCTAGGTTGTCAAAGGCTCTGAAACTCCCTGAGGAGGAGGCTCTGAAACTTCCTGAGGAGGAGGCTCTGACCCAATATACACTACTAGTAGGGAGCAGAGCAGAAGAACAAATTGTCTCTACTGCATTGCATCACCTACCAAGCTCAAGACACATACAACAGAGCAGAACTTCTTTTTAAGTTCTCACGCACCGCATAACTCATCTTGACAATAACAGAGGTCCACAACATGGAGCCCGAAAAGAACTCACGGAAGTCTCACAACCAATAGAAACGCGCCCAGTGACGTACTCTATGGCGGGGGGAATTCCGTGACCCACCACCCAAATATGGCCTGGGACCAGGAAACTCCCTGTGACATGCTGACCCAGCAACGTAACAGGAAGCCCGAAGGACAGGAGGTCCAACCCCCTGACCAATCAGAAAAAGGGGAGGGATGGTTTATCAGTTCATCCCCTCATGACCCCTCACTCCTGATACGATGCAATGACAAAGCAGAGCCATGACACCAGCATGTACAGCTTCACATAGGCTCATGTGCGAACCTGCCACCTGAATTTTTACACCTTTTCCTAAAGGAAGAAAAAACACAGACCAAGAGCCAAGGGCCCTGGTACAAGAGCTTACACATGTAACTTCTGTAGGCCAACACCTAACCCAGTTGTGGATCTTTTTTTTGTATCCACTTTTTCTCCCATTTTCTATATCTTCTCCCATCCCAATTTCGTATCATCCAATTCAACCCTCCCCTGTCACGAACGCTGTTTCTTGCCTCCCACAAGCCGGCTGCAATGTGGACTAAGTCATACATAGCACAAGTCCCCTCCGGTACTTGAGGTAACAGCAGTCGCATCTTTTCACCTGCGCAGCTCGATCTCTCAGTGGCGAGGAGTAACGCGTGGGAGGCTCACGCTGCCCCCGACACTTCCTGATTCTACTGCGCAGGCGCACCAACCGACCTGTAGGAGTCGCTGTCCACAACGCCCAATCCCCACCCATCAGTTTCCCACCCCCTAATACGGCCAATGTGTATTAGTATGAACGACCAGCTAAACTGAAAGCAATGTGGAGCGCTGGGCTCGAAGCGTCTCCGCATTCGTGGCAAGCGCCTTGCCCACTACGCCACATAGCCACCCTCCCAGTTGTGGATCTTAACGACACACACAACCCTCCATCACAACAAAAAAGGGCGAAAGTACACTCACTACCGTAAGAGGAACGCCGTTTTTCATGACGAGAGAAGACACAAGTCCTCGATTAAGTACTGGTCACAGGCCTTGCTAAGTCCACATGACAGCGACCAAACAATTTTCAGAAAAAAATTGCCTCTCTAAGCAAGAGCACAACCCCAGCAGAAGCTGAGGGGTTACACCGTATCCCCAAAAACATAGTGAAACAACACACATATTGTAAACAAAATCATGTTTGAGGGGAGGGGGGGGGGGGCCCAGGGGAAAACCGGGGAAACCCACCCTTTGCCATCTTACCCCTGAAGGCCTCTGCATGCTACAGAAACTTCAAAGCAACTGCAACACAACATCAGCGCGATTTCAACGCGGTTGTTGCAGAGGGTCTTGTAGACTGTGTTGCGAGGATGTTGCGTACATCTCCCCAAAATCTAATCTAAACAACCGTTGCGTTGATATTGCGTAGCAGTGATTGGTTGGTAGTGAATGGGGGCGGGCTGTCATAGAATAATATTGGTCCCGCAGCGAGGAATACCATCCTCCATTGTTGTAGCCAGCCAGCTAGCGTTGATGATGCTATTCAATGCTCTATCATACCCAACTGGGTATTGGAGGGGGGCTCCCCACCCTCCAGAACATTTACAACAAGCGTTGCAGGGGCAAGGCTAAGAGAATCATTAAAGACTCCAGTCACCCGAACAACTGCCTCTTTGAACTGCTGCGGTCAGGCAAGCGATACCGGAGTCTCAAGGCGAGCACAGAAAGACTCAGAAGAAGCTTCTATCCCCAGGCCATTAGGCTGCTAAACGAACAATGAACACTACACAACAACAACAACCATCAAACGCACATAGCACACACATCCACACGCACACACTCACTTTAAACAAACTTTTAGCACCCACTCCACACACTTTATAGCACACACTCACTTTAAACAAACACACTGTAGCACCCACTCCCCACACTTTATATTTATTGATGAAGGATTGCACTACAACTCGTACACCTTACTGTAAATTGTACCTAAATTGTACCTCATCCCATTTCTGCTTTGCACTATATAGTACTGTACATTAGTACACTGCATAGTATTGTATATTATATGGTAACTCAGTTACGTCTATTCTGCATCGAACATTGTACATATGTCTATACTGAACACTGTGACCTCATTTTCTACTTCTAAATTACATGCTATACTATGTTATTTGATACTATCTTGTCTAGCACAGTCTCTGGAGCGTAACAGTAAGAAGCATTTTGTATGAAAGTATTCTGTACTTCTGTATGACAACTATTAAAGAAAGTTGAAACCAACTAACGTCAATGCCATTCAGAATTTATTAACATAGCTACAACAACACAGTAACGTTAATATAATTACATGCATCATTGTTTACAATGAACGGTGGGGCAGTTCGAAAGGACTGGACACGGACAAGTTGTTAAACAGCAATCAATACATTTAATATAACAGGTAGTTCGAGCTGCATTTTCGTGCCTACAACCACAGCCACAGGGATATACAGCTTTGACGAGCTCTCTCTCCTCCTGCCGATTAAATTCAGCAGCTCTTCCTCGACCTCGAGTGCCTGTAGCTGCCTGCATTTGCACAAAGGCGTCCATCCCTGCTGCTAGCTAACGTTAAAACTAACCTAAAGTTACACAAGCAGAATACATCACAAATACTTCCGGTCGGGGAATTTCAAAATAAAAGTGCGACGTCTAAAACCACCGGAAATACGTTTATTTTGTACATTATCTAACGTTAACACGAATCTAAACTAACTTTAGATTAGTTTAGGTTCGTGTTAACGTTAGATAATGTACAAAATAAACATATTTACGGTGCTTTTAGACGTCGCTCTTTTATTTTGAAATCCCCCGACCGGAAGTAAAAATAATGCTTATTTTTCTGCTTGTTATCAATGGGTTGGTTGAGAAGGGAAATTTCATCTATCTAGGGAACCCATCAACCTTTCATGTGTTTTTGGCACTTGGCGTGGCCTATATCTCACTCACTCAGGCAAATTTGATAGTAGACCACTTGGTTTGATTCCATGAGTGTGTCAGCCAGCTTATTGGTCTGGAGCTCCGAAAGCCAGAAGATTTAGTTATTTGAGTAAAAAAAAAAAGTAATTTTTCTGGCTTGCGAAGCTACTTAGTTTGCCCCCAGTTACCTCTATCTGCTTAATCATGAGCGAGTTACATATTCTATTCCACTGTATTTTCATTTTAATTTAGTCTATATATTCTACTACAATCCTGCACAATTGTACAGCCCTGTCCTATATTCTATTCTATTGTATTTCTTATTCTAATTTAGTTTATATATTCCATTTTATTTTATTCTACTTTAATTGTCTGTTAATGTTGATTGCACCAAATTATCAAGACTTCTTGTATGTTTCAAGTTTCAAGTTTCAAGTTTCTTTAATAGTTGTCATACAGAAGTACAGAATACTTTCATACAAAATGCTTCTTACTGTTACGCTCCAGAGACTGTGCTAGACAATATAGTATCAAATAACATAGTATAGCATGTAATTTAGAAGAAGAAAATGAGGTCAGAGTGTTCGGTATAGACATATGTACAATGTTCTGAGTTACCATATAATATACAATACTATGCAGTGTACTAATGTACAGTACTATATAGTGCAAAGCAGAAATGGGATGAGGTACAATTTAGGTACAATTTACAGTAAGGTGTACGAGTTGTAGTGCAATCCTTCATCAATAAATATAAAGTGTGGGGAGTGGGTGCTACAGTGTGTTTGTTTAAAGTGGGTGTGTGCTATAAAGTGTGTGGAGTGGGTGCTACAGTGTGTTTGTTTAAAGTGAGTGTGTGCGTGTGGATGTGTGTGCTATGTGCGTTTGGTGGTTGTTGTTGTGTAGTGTTCATTCATTGTTCGTTTAGCAGCCTGATGGCCTGGGGATAGAAGCTTCTTCTGAGTCTTTCTGTGCTCGCCTTGAGACTCCGGTATCGCTTGCCTGACCGCAGCAGTTCAAAGAGGCAGTTGTTTGGGTGACTGGAGTCTTTAATGATTCTCTTAGCCTTGCCCTTGCAACGCTTGTTGTAAATGTTCTGGAGGGTGGGGAGCCCCCCTCCAATTGTGCGTTCGGCTGAACGTGTCACTTAGGGCTGGGCGATATGGAAAAAAATCATATCGCGATAACGATATGATAATTTTATTTTATTTCTCGATATCGATAATTATCGAATTGTTATAAGTATATTTTTTTTTTTTTTTTTTTTTTAACAACAGATGTATGTTTATTTTGCAGCAATTCTTTGTCATTGCCGCCATCTTTAGTGTTACATCCCCTCACACTCCAGTTCTCAGGCTGCAGCTGGTTTAAAAGCTAAAGTAAACCGGCTTCTCTGCTGGCTGTGGCTCCAGAGGAGTTGAACAGTTCTGGCTCTGCTAGTTTATTTTCGATCTTTTGGCGCTTTTTTGGTGGACAAACCACCGCACATGTGCACTGTGACTCGTGACTGGAGTCTAGTTCTGCTAGCACACATAGCCTACTGTGTACAGACGGTTTCAAAATGTATTTTAAATTAGAAAGCAAACAAAATAAATGGACAAGAGAAAAAGAAATCTGAATTTGGTCAGTATTGTCATTTGGACAAGCAAAGCCATTACTTTAAGTTGCAGGCAAGAAAGACGAGTCTGTCCACTGTCTCTGGTTTTAAAACTGCCCTGTTGCAGGTAAAAAAAAAAAAAAAAAAAAACGATTTTTCGATTTTTTTTTTAATTTCGATATTCGATATCGATTATTAAAATATATCGCGATATTTATCGTTATCGTTATATCGCCCAGCACTGTCACTCTTTGTATGTGCAAGCTTACTTGGCAATAAAGACTTTTCCGATTCTGATAATGATGATGTTGACCATTTGAACTACAAATGTATTTGCCAAAGCATTGCACATCTCGGTACGGATTGCAGAATGGGTACAATACAGTACGGCTCAATACACACAATTGTTAAGATGATGCAGACCAGAGAAAGACTTTCGTCTTGTTTACATCAGGGTCCCCCATTTTCAATTCATAATGAATTGTAAGTAAGGGTGCAACTTGCACCGTGCAATCCATTCTTTGTGGATCTAGCCCTTTGTGTCATGAATGTTCTTTTTGTCTTTCATTTGTCTTCCAGCTCCATCCATACGTCTGGCTGTAAACCTTTAGCCATGTCGTCACGTGTGCTGCTGCGCCAGCAGCTGATGAGGGAGCAGGCCCAGGAGCAGGAGAGACGTGAGGCCCAGCAGCAGGTCTCTGTGTCTCAGCTCAGAGCTTCCGACTCAACCCCGGCTATCTCCGTCACACTGCCCCCAAATGCCGCCCGTCCACCCCCAGCACAGGTGCCCGTGGAAGTGCTGAAAGTAAGGCTTTCGAATATAAAACCCAAACATAGGATTTACAACATTAGCTATTTGGGGTTCAGTGCTTTGTTGTTCATTGATTTCCGTTTCTCCATTCAGTTTATTTACACAACAGTAGTCTGTGATACCGGTGTTACTCTGTGTTCAGGCATCCACTGAGTACATTACTTGCCCACCTCTAATTTGTAAAATACTAAACGTGTTATCAAGCGTGTAAATCAGACAACATTATAAACTGAACTTGCGGACAGCAGCTATTTTTAGGTTTCACTTTTACTTAGTTTTAACTTCACGTGAAGGAGAGAAAGAAGGCTCTAGAGACGACACGGTACACAACGTTAGCGGAGGATTCAGAAATATTTAGGATTAAAAGAGCAACAGGAGAGGAGCTCAGAGGACCCGTCCAGGCCGCGTGTAGTCTTTTACCAACACACTTGCAGTTCCGCGTTCAGGTTCTGCGATCTGATTGGTCACTGACGTTTCTCTCTGCGCCAATCGCGTTACGCCTAGTTCTGCTCTACTATCCTCAGTTAACGTAATTTATACAAATGGAAGTATTGATTTCTTCGTAACGAATCATTAAAAATATATACCGTTAACTGGGGGGGGCGGCTACGTGGCGTAGTGGGCAAGGCGCTCGCCACGAATGCGGAGACGCTGGGCTCGCCTGTTCGAGCCCAGCGCTCCACATTGCTTTCAGTTTAGCTGGTCGTTCATACTAATACACATTGGCCGTATTAGGGGGTGGGAAACTGATGGGTGGGGATCGGGCGTTGTGGACAGCGACTCCTACAGGTCGGTTGGTGCGCCTGCGCAGTAGAATCAGGAAGTGTCGGGGGCAGCGTGAGCCTCCCACGCGTTACTCCTCGCCACTGAGGGATCGAGCTGCGCAGGTGAAAAGATGCGACTGCTGTTACCTCAAGTACCGGAGGGGACTTGTGCTATGTATGACTTAGTCCACATTGCAGCCGGCTTGTGGGAGGCAAGAAACAGCATTCGTGACAGGGGAGGGTTGAATTGGATGATACGAAATTGGGATGGGAGAAAATATAGAAAATGGGAGAAAAAGTGGATAAAAAAAAATATATATATACCGTTAACTGGAATATGTTTAGTTTCTTACACATATGTTGGGTTATGTAATTGGTTTGTCATGACAAACCAATATAAAATCACGAATTAACCGGTGGTTATCCTATAGCCCTAGTTATATGTACATTTCAACAAAGTGGAGCCGCAGGGGACTTCCATAGCATACGCCTTTAAATCCAGCTAGCGTTGATGCTATTCAATGCTATCATACCCAAGTAACCCAACTAACGTTAATGCCATTCAGAATTTATTAACATAGCTACAACAACACAGTAACGTTAATATAATAACATGCATCATTGTTTACAATGAACGGTGTGGGGCTAATCGAAAGGATGGGACACGGACAAGTTAAACAGCAATCAATTAATTTAACGTTAAAACTAACAAACACAGAACCGGACACACAAGCAGAATACGATGCATCATTTTTACTTCCGGTCGGGGGGAAAAGTTAGTTTAGGTTCGTGTTAACGTTAGATAATGTACAAAATAAACGTATTTCCGGTGCTTTAGACGTCGCTCTTTTATTTTGAAACCCCCCCGACCGGAAGTAAAAATTATGTGTCGTATTCTGCTTGTGTGTCCGGTTGAAATGTACATATAACTAGGGCTATAGGATAACCACCGGTTAATTCATGATTTTATATTGGTTTGTCATGACAAACCAATTACATAATCCAACATATGTGTAAGAAACTAACATATTCCAGTTAACGGTATATTTTTTTAATGATTCGTTACGGCGAAAGCAATACTTCCATTTGTATAAATTACGTTAACTGAGGATAGTAAAGCAGAACTAGGCGTAACGCGATTGGCGCAGAGAGAAACGTCAGTGGCCAATCAGATCACAGAACCCGAACGTGGAACTGCAAGTGTGTTGGTAAAAGACTACACGCGTCCAGACCAGCAAAAGTATGTTGCAGCTACATTGGTCCGTCCATCAATGAACAGATAGAAAAGTGATGGAAGGTATTACTGTCCGTCAGTTTATTTTTTATTTAGAACCTAACGTCAACTCTGTCTGTCCAACAAATGGATACTAATCATTGAAAATTATTTAAAAACAGACGTAGACGGACGGACACAGTGGATCAATGTAGCCCTATATAACGTTAAAGATCAAAGTAAGCGCTCTGCAGATATTGAGCATAATTTTGTAAAATGTCTGGTGTTTTATAAGTCATGGGAAATTCCACATCACCGTGGCAACCCTACACTACAATGCTCTTGGTGATGTTCTCCTAATCCTCAGGTGCAGTCACATCTGGAGAACCCCACTAGATACCACATCCAGCAGGCTCAGAGGCAGCAGGTGAAGGAGTATCTCTCCACCACTCTGGGCAACAAGATGGTTCCTCATACCCTCGGCCTGCAGTCCAGCTCTGCACCGGAGATCGCCCCCACGGCCACCAGCACTCCCAACAGTCCCATGGCTCAGCTCAACCTCGGGTCCAACAAGGAGGAAGTATGGGAAATCATTGATTATGAAACTTTTCTTAAATCTTTCCCCCTCTCATTTCTTTCTCTTTTTTTTGTTGCTCTTAGGGATAATTCCACAATTTTTTGTTATAAGAAGAAGGTCCTAAGAAAATAGTCTAGAGTTTTGAGTTATGAGCTCTGAGTCACAATATCTTTCAATTACATTGCCTGAGATGGTCAAACGATATTCTAGACAGTCGTGTTTCTGTATGCATAGTAAACATCTAGATTAGATTAGATCTAGATTAGATTGCAACAGCAATATCCAATGTACAGGTGATTAAACTGGGTATACAATATACTGTACAAAGTACTGAGTGTAGTGCTAATCAGATGTACAATATGTACAGAGTTGTAGTGTAATATGTACAGTGATACAGGTGTAAAGACAGTATGGTAGTAGTCACACTGGCCAGCAGCGTAACTAGTTAGAGTAGGATATGTACATATATAGATATAGTATCTACAGATATGTAAAATGACTATGTGCAGGTAAGTACAGACGGGTGTGGATAGATATATATGTGGTGAGAATAAATATATATATATACACCATTACTCTACATGCTATCATACAGAGCTATGGGTTATATGCAGGTGTACAGTATATAGAAGTGCAGTATATAGAGGGGTTATATGCATGTATATTCAGACAAATATTATGTATATATATGCAGTACATACAAATTTAAATATGCGGTATATACAGCACTGTTGTACATGATATCATAGAGTATATGGAATATATATATTATTTTAAATCATGTAGATTTTTACAATAGGCACAGATATACACCTGTCCATAATATCTTCTCTCAACCATCTCAGACAATCCTATTCGATGAGGTCATGGCACTTTTCCTCACTTTTGAGAGAGAGCTCGTAACTCTGCTCATGACAAAGATCCTGCTAGTGGTTTTTAGGAAAACATCTACTTTAGCAAAATTGCAACATACACTGCAAAAGTTTGTTTCCTTGGAATCTTTCTTTAAAACAAGTTACAACCTTTAAGCTGTTGCAGTTTGTGTTATTTACTAACTTACTGTCCACTACTTTCTTAATTACTTTTCTCTTGCTGTGTAACGGTGTGCCTGAATGTCCCGCCATGAAGACTATGTACTTGTGATGTTTTGTTAGTTGGCCCGGTGTCACAATACACTGTTAAATACTGCACCCGCAGCGTAATGATACCAGCACCTCACTTGCACCCATGCTTGTTTAAAACAGGCTCTGATAGAACAATTTAATTATACTAATGCAAAATTGTTTGTTATAATTCGTTTTACATGTTATTTAGTTTTACATGTGCACGAACCACCTTAAAACAAAGGTGCACCTCAGTTATAGGTATCAAACCATGCAACTCTTTGCAGAATGATGAAAAGAGTTCTACTAATATATTTCACTTCAAAAGGTTGTACAAAGAAAAGATAGACACTATAGCACAGTTTAGTATAATATTGCAGTTTAGCATAACAGGATAATATAGCATAGCATTACAGTATAGGCTAGTAGGAGTATAGTAATATAGTATATAGCAGCTTAACATAGAATAATATAATATAGTGTAGTATAAATAGTAAGATTTGGTTATATTATAATAAAATAAAATAATACAAGTATAGTATATAGAAGTATAATATAGAATAATACATTATATATAGATAAATGTCTGTGTGTATAAATGAATGAACCTAAATGCAATTTAACTGATAGATAAACAAAAGGTATTTATTTATCTTAATTTAATTGTGTTGATGTTTCCATTTCTGCTAAATAAGTATGTACATTTTGTTTGGTTTGGTAAACATTGCACTTAGTCTATCAGTGTACTGTATGTGTGTAGGGGCAGGTACAATAACAATTCCACGTACGAACAAATAAAAATGGAAAAAAATTAAAATAAATTTAAAGCTATTGCAAAAGGAAATCTAATTATAAATATTTTACTGGATGGAAAGTGGTTTAATTATAATGGACATATTCTGTGATTACATGTTTCCCTGGTCTTTTTTCTCTCTCCAGATTGAAGACGTCATCGATGACATCATTAGCCTCGAATCAAGTTTTAATGACGACATCTTGACATTAATCGACTCCGGTCTTCAGCTGCCTAGCACGGTATGAACAACAATGTGTTTACTGGATGGTCAACGCCTCTTCATATATATATATATATATACACACACACACACACACACACGAGTAGGCAGTCCACTGTCCTTGATACCCTTTCGTTATTGGAAGGCTGAGAGGGAGACAGAGTAGGGGAGACACGGGAGAACATGGATCTGATCCCAGACCAGCAGTTGTACACGTGACTTGATAGGGAAGCGGTTTTAGCCACTACTTCATGTAGGCTTCACTTCGCATAAAAACACTTTACTCCTCAGGTTATTGAGTCCTACAAGCATTAAATTACCTCGAGTGTCATCCTCTTCCTGGGCCGGTGCGTGCCATGTAGCACTCTGGAACAGGAATTCAGCCGGTGTCGTAGGAGTAAATATATACTTTTGGCACTCGCTTGCTATTTGTCAGGAAAGTGTTGCCTCTGGGGGGGGGGGGGGGCGAGGTGGTCGGCGGAGGCGAGAGGGAGGCGATGCAGTGCGTTATGTCGGTAGGTCCGGTAGATCCATGGCTCTCATAACAACATGCTGCGAGTGTAAAGTTACCCACCTGCTGATGTGTCAGAGATAGAGAAAACTGGCAGGAATTCCACCACAAAAGAAAAAATTAGGATTATGGTTTTTCTGCTGGATGACAGGAAAAGAAAGCACTGTGAGGTAAATCTGTTGCGCGGTTTCTGACGTCACAAAGATATCTTGATTGGACTTGAATGTGAACATGTGAAATAATGTGCACATTCTGCTACGCAAGCAGTGTATTGATGCTGCTGTATCTTTGTTTTCCTCCATAATGAAGCGTTTCGCACAGAAAAGGCACACTGGGTGAAACATTGTTGTAATTGATAACATGAGCACAGAAGCAGAAAATCATTATATTTTTTTGTTGTTTTGATTTTATCCTGTGTCCTGCATATCAAGCAATATCATGCTGTGTAATATGTAATGGTCAATAGGTTAGATTAGATTCAAATGTATTGTCAAACTCATTATACAGCACAAGTACAGTACAACGGAAATATGTTTGGCATCCAACCAGAGTGCAAATGTAGCAGTAAAGTGCAACAGCAATATACAATGTACAGGTGATTAAACTGGGTACAAAATATGCAAATTAGTACTACTGAGTGTTGTGCTAATCAGATGTAAGTACAGAGTTGTAGTATAATATGTACAGTGATACATGTATAAGGACAGTATGGTAGTAGTCACACTGTCCAGAAGCATAACTAGTAAGACTAGGATATGTATAGATATAGTAAAGGACTATGTGCAGGTAAGTACAGACAGGTGTGGATAGATATATATGCGGTATACCGTACTTTTCGGACTATAAGCCGCGGCTTTTCCCCCCATTTTTCGACCCTGCGGCTTATATAACGGTGCGGCTAATCTATGGATTTTTACAGCTAACTGGGCTCGCTCCCTCAGCTCTTTGACCGTCAGATCAGACTCGTAAATCTGCTGCAGCAGTGCACGCCTTGCCCCTCCTCCTCCGCCTCACAGTCGAGCCCTCCTCCCCCTCACAGTCGAGTGCATAGCCAGCAACCAGCCAGACGTTAGCTCCCGGGACGATTAGCCACGTTAGTTTGCCAGCAACCAGCCAGGCAGCGCCGTTTGCTCCCGGGACGAGTAGCTACGTTAGTTAGCCAGCAACCAGCCAGGTAGAGACGTTAGCTCCTGGGATGAGTAGCCACGTTAGTTAGCCAGCAACCAGCCAGGCAGCGCAGTTTGCTCCCGGGACGAGTAGCCACGTTAGTTAGCCAGCAACCAGCCAGGCAGCGCCGTTTGCTCCCGGGACGAGTAGCCACGTTAGTTAGCCAGCAACCAGCCAGGCAGTGCCGTTTGCTCCCGGGACGAGTAGCTACGTTAGTTAGCCAGCAACCAGCCAGGCAGCACCGTTTGCTCCCGGGACGAATAGCCACAGTAGTTAGCCAGCAACCAGCCAGGTAGAGACGTTATCTCCCGGGACGAGTAGCTACGTTAGTTAGCCAGCAACCAGCCAGGCAGCGCAGTTTGCTCCCGGGACGAGTAGCCACGTTAGTTAGCCAGCAACCAGCCAGGCAGCGCCGTTTGCTCCCGGGACGAGTAGCCACGTTAGTTAGCCAGCAACCAGCCAGGCAGCGCCGTTTGCTCCCGGGACGGGTAGCCACGGTAGTTAGCCAGCAACCAGCCAGGCAGAGACGTTAGCTCCCGGGACGATTAGCCACGTTAGTTAGCCAGCAACCAGCCAGGCAGCGCCGTTTGCTCCCGGGACAAATAGCCACGGTAGTTAGCCAGCAACCAGCCAGGCAGAGACGTTAGCTCCCGGGACGTGTAGCCACGTTAGTTAGCCAGCAACCAGCCAGGCAGCGCCGTTTGCTCCCGGGACGATTAGCCACGTTAGTTAGCCAGCAACCAGCCAGGCAGAGACGTTAGCTCCCGGGACGATTAGCCACGTTAGTTAGCCAGCAACCAGCCAGGCAGCGCCGTTTGCTCCCGGGACGAATAGCCACGGTAGTTAGCCAGCAACCAGCCAGGCAGAGACGTTAGCTCCCGGGACGAGTAGCCACGTTAGTTAGCCAGCAACCAGCCAGGTACAGCTCCCGGGACGATTGCTACCTAGTTGGCTCTATTGTTCCGTGAGATAACGTTAGTAGCTACCTAGTGTTGGCTAAGTAGCTATCGTTAGTAGCTATCTACCGTTACTGTTTAAACAAAAATGTTAATAAATGGGAGCTTCCTCAAACAGCCATCTCTTTCCCGACAATCCCCTCTGTGCACGAACCCTTACATTATGGTAATTAAACATTAAAACACCTGCAGCTTATAGTCCAGTGCGGCTTATATATGTACACATTCAATTTAGCTGCTGCGGCTTATATTCAGGTGCGGCTTATAGTGCGAAAAGTACGGTATATGGTATATACAGCACTATTGTACATGCTATCATAGAGCTATGGGTTATATGCAGATGTACAAGCAAGTATATAGAGGGGTTATATGCAGGTATATTTAGACATATGGATAAATATATATATAAAAAAGGTGTAGCTCAATGAATTAGATTAGAATATTGTGAAAAAGTTCATTTATTTCAGTAATTAAATTAAAAAAGCGAAACTCATAGATTATAGATGTATTACACAAAAAGTTAAATATTTCAAGCTTTTATTGGTTTGGGGCGGCTGCGTGGCGCAGCGGACATTGCGCTCGTCACCAACGCAAGAGACACCGGGTTCGACTCCGGCTGTCGGCGTTGCCTCCGGCTTGGACCAGCCGTCATACTAACTCAATTGGCAGAGTTAGCAGGTGGAAGTCGATGGGTGGTAATCTGGACGACTGGACAGCAACTCCCACAGGTCGGTTGGGGACGCCTGCACAGCAGAGACGGCGAGTGGCGGGGGTAGTGTGAGCCTCCCACACGTTACACACCTCGGCAAATGAGAGTCCGCGCTGGCAAGTGAAAATATGTGACAGGCTGCCTCCTCGTGTATCGGAGGGGACACGTGATGCAAGGCTTCTATCCTCCCTACAACCGGCCAGTGGGGGGCATATGCGAGCAACGTTCAAGACAGGGGAGGGGAGAATTGGCACAGTGGAATTGGGATGGGAGAAACATAGAAAAAGAGGAGAAAAAGTGGGGAAAAAAAGAGAAAAAGCTTTTATTGGTTTTAGCTCATGAAAACCCCAAATTCAGTATCTCCGAACATTTGAATATTGTGAAAAAGTTCAATATTGAAGACTCATGGTGTCACACTCTATTCAGATAATGAATTGAAAACACCTGCAAAGGTTTCCTGAGCCTTTAAATAGTCTCTGTCTGGTTTAGTGGGCTACACAATCATGGGGAAGACTGATGACTCGACAGTTGTCCAGAAGACAGTCATTGACACCCTCCACAAAGAGGGTAAGCCACAAAAGGTCATTGCTAAATAAGCTGGCTGTTCACAGAGTGCTGTCCATCCAAGCATATCCATAGAAAGTTGAGTGGAAGGAAAAAGTGTGGTAGGAAAAGGTGCACAAGCAACAGGGACAACCGCAGCCTTGAGAGGATTGTCAAGCAAAACCCATTCAAGAATTTGGGGGAGCTTCACAAGGAGTGGACTGAGGCTGGAGTCAGCATCAAGAGCCACCACATACAGACGTGTCCAGGACATGGGCTACAACTGTCAACCAGAGACAACGTCAGAAGCGTCTTACCTGGGCTAAGGAGAAAAATAACTGGACTGTTGCTCAGTGGTCCAAAGTCCACTTTTCAGATGAAAGTAAATTTAGCATTTAATTTGGAAATCAGGGTCCCAGAGTCTGGAGGAAGAGTGGAGAGGTGCATCATCCAAGTTGCTTGAAGTCCAGTGTGAAGTTTCCACAGTCAGTGATGATTTGGGGTGCCGTGTCATCTGATGCTGTTGGTCCACTGTGTTTTCTCAAGTCCAGAGTAAACGCTGCCGACTACCAGGAAATATTAGAGCACTTCAAGCTTCCTTCTGCTGACAAGTTTTATGGAGATGCTGATTTAATTTTCCAGCAGGACTTGGCACCTGCCCACACTGACAAAAGTACCAATAACTTGGTTTAATGTTTAACATGGTATTACTGTGCTTGATTGGCCAGCAAACTTACCTGACCTGAACCCCATAGAGAATCTATGTGGTATTGAGAGGAAGATGAAAGACACCAGACCCAACAATGCAGACAAGCTGAAGGCCACTATCAAAGCAACCTGGGCTTCCATAACACCTCAGCAGTGCCACAGGCTGATCGACTCCATGCCACGCCGCATTGATGCAGTAATTTGTGCAAAAGGAGCCCCAACCAAGTACTGAGTGAACATACATGAACATTTTCAGAAGGACAACATTTCTATATTAAAAATTATTTTTCTTATTGGTCTTATGTAATATTCACATTTTCTGAGATACAGAATTTTGGGTTTTCATTAGCTGTAAGCCATAATTATCAAAATTATAACAAATAAAGGCTTGAAATATTTCACTTTACGTGTGTAATGAATCTATAATACATGAGTTAACTTTTTGAATTGAATTACTGAAATAAATGGACTTTTCTATGATAGTCTAATTTATTGAGCTGCACCTGTATATTCTCCCGCATTTCACTGTATGCCCTGGTATGTATGTGACAAATAAACCTCTTGAACTATATATGCAGTATATACAGCACTGTTGTATGTGCTATCATACAGAGTATATGGGTAGACAGTGAAAGCAGTAGGTAGGTATACATTTAGTATAGAATTGCATGTAGAAAGCTTTTGTTGAAGGCTTTTTTTAGGTTTTCACGATTGGTGTTGCAGAACTTAACATTGAGAAAGTCTACTTTGAATCTCGATATGTGGAGTGAAACTGTGGAACAGTCTGAATGTGGTGCTAAAGCAATGTCCAAACATGAGACAATTCAAACTGATTTATAAGGAAATGATGTTCACGAGGTACAGGGATGAGGAAGGGACTTGATATTCACGGGTGTTTACATTTTAATTTGATTTCTTTCATGTTTTACATACGGTATATAGTATTTTTTTGTTTTTGTTTTGCATATATATATATATATTTATTTTTAAATGTTTTAAATTAGTACACTCATTTGAGTAGTGGAAAAGGGTTAGGATTAAATAAGTGTATACTTCTTCCTACTCCTTTTCGAACATGTAAATTGAGTTATGTTTTGCTTTTGTTTAGTTATTTATTTAGTTTGAGTTATGTTTTGATTTTGTTTAGTTATTTATTTTGTTTGTATTCATTTACATGTTCGAAATAAAGATTTCAAATCAAATCAAAGTTGAAAAGATCATTTGATCTTCTATTAACGCAGTGTCAATCTTATTTCCTTTGAATGTCCCATGTTCTTGTTTCCTGCAGCTACCTGGGAATCTCTTTGATATTTACCACAGTCCAGGAATGGCAGCCACTACTCTCACCGCCAGCAACTCTTGTCCCGCTGACCTTCCAAATATTAAAAGGGAAATCCATGGTAATATGACCTACTAATAGTCGCTTTACAGGATTACCAGCAAGACTGTCGTGAAGACATGCTAGAGAGTTTGGTCTTTAAAAAACGGGACAGTTTTTAAATGCAACCTATTATATCTATAGGCTACAAAGCGTTCAAATCAGTCTATTTCATATTAGTCCGGTGGCTTAGCGCCAGATTTGAGAAGGATGTGGACGCGCCGGACAAAAGCACCACATTTTTCCCACGTGTTCCTCATCATCATAGCTTTCATTTTGGGGTAGGGGCCACGTCATCATGATGGATTTCAAGATGGCCGCCATGTAAAATCAAGGTTCTGCCCATTAATAAATATCTTGGGCCATAGCGCGCTCAATATTTGAGCAAACACAAAGGTATTGGTATCCCTGTAAACTAGAGAAGCTAAGCTTTCCATTGGTATAATTTTCATTAAGCCCAACTGTTGGGAAGGGGGTTTTAATAGGCAATGATTCAAAATGATGTTAAATCTTCGCCTAGAAAAAACTGCCATGCTCTGCCATGCTCATATTCTTTGAATATATCAGAGTGAACATTGGTTTTATAGGTACCCACACGCCTCTTCTTTCCAGACATACCCACTTTGTCCAACTTGCATGCTATTTGGGGCAATTATCAAGGTTTGTGCATGTGGTACAAATGTGTTGAACATTCTAACAACTGCCAAAAATGTGAATGTTGGGTTAGGGTTTGTTGTTAGAATGTTGAACATAGAAGATCAATTTTGGTGTCAAACTATACATTTTCTGGGTCAATAAATGTGTTAATGCTATGAAGAATGTCACCAGATGAATATTTTTACCATTCTAACAACATATTTACATAATCTTTTACTTGTTTAACAGTCAGACATGCATGAATCGAATAGACATTTTATTAGGATCACTCGTTACATTTATTATTATTATCATAACTCTTTAGCCCGTATAGGCGTATTTAATTGTTATGAAGATATTTTCGTGGGTCTTGTGCAGTGGTGCCCGCGAAAATATCTGAATGTTTCATAAAAAGTCCTGCGGTATACTGGCCAGCTCTCAGTGCACGTCTCGTGACAGCTGTCGTGGCTTAGCGCAGCCAGAGGACAGCTCGATAAGGGACATGTTTAAAAAGGCTAAACATAATATAATATAAGGTAAGTCAAGTGTCATTACTTTAGTTATCAAAGGTGGAATCTCTGGACATAAGCAATAGGGATGGGTACCGTTCACATTTGAACCGATACGGTACCGGTACCTGTGAATCGATACCGGTACCCAACGGTACCCTTTTTCGGTACTTTAGTCTCTAAAAATGTAATCTACCTACCTCAGTCATGAAAAATAAAAATCCAAACTTCAAATAACTACACTTTCGACCATTTTCGGCTTGCCATTGCCCTGACTGCTTTGTTGTTTAATCAAGTCAAATCCTAGGTAAGCGTATTGTAGAGGAGCCAAAGCTATATCTTTAGGTACAGTATGATGTCATAGTCAAACATTCTAGAACATTTGTGATGTCATAATGGAACATTCTAGAGCATTTGTGATGTCACAGTATGATGTCATAATCAAACATTCTAGAACATTTGTGTATCTATATATATTCAACAATTCTCTCTTAAGAGCTCATTGTGCATCTTGAAACAGTGCTGAGCAGTACTGACCAGATAGACTAAACAACATAGATTGAAGCCTGCATTTCTAGACCAGGGTGCCTTGCCTACCGTTTTGCTGTTTATTTACGGCTTTCAGGTGAGGAGGAATTTTCATGTGTCGAGTCGGCTGTGATTTTGGAGACTGGGAAAAATACAGTTTTCTTACCTTGTAGTAGTGACGTGAATATTTAAGAAAATAGCTTTACGATCACTTCTGTAAAGAAAGACTTCGCTGTGGAAGAGTAATAAACCATTTGGATATCTTTGTTTTACACCGGAGCGGCTGTGTTTCGATAAGTACCTTTAAAAACACACAATTGTAATAACAAAAAATAAATAAAAACGAAATAAAATACAAATACATTTAAATATATCTTCCTATGGAGGGAATAATCAACATAGCTCAAGACAAATGGTTTTGTTCGAGAAGGGACAGAAAGAAGCAAAGCTTATCTGGTCCTGCCCCTTACAATATCATATATGTAATAAGTTATCTATCAATACATAGTTAACTAACGAAATAGATAGTTAACTAATCAAAGTATCAGAATGTTTATAGAAATTCCTGCAGCCTGCGGGCCATCCTCCTCAGTCACGACTCACGAGAGCACTCGCATATTATGCTGCATGCATGCATATCATTGTCAAACGGTGCGCGTCTCGAGTCGTGCCACTGTCGGTCCCTTGGTTGACAGTGGCACGCACGAGACCACTGCACAAGACCTGCGAAAATATCAGAATGTTTCATAAAAATTCCCGCGGTGGCCATACTCTCAGTGCACGTCTCATGACAGCTGTCTGTGACTATACCGGTCATCAACACCGTAATGGCCAAACGACCAGGATGTTCTTCATAGCATTAACACATTTATTGACCCAGAAATTTTGTAGTTTGACACCAAAATGTATCTTCTATGTTCAACATTCTAACAACGAACCCTAACCCAATGTTCGACACATTTGTACCACATGCACAAACCTGCTTGATTATTGCCTCAAATAGCATGCAAGTTGGACAAAGTGGGTATGTCTGGAAAGAAGAGGCTTGTGGGTACCTATAAAACCAATGTGCACTCTGATATATTCATGTGAACGGCCAAGGGACCTTTTGGAAGATGAGCATGGCAGTTTTATCTAGGTCGAAGATTTAACATAATTTTGAATCATTGCCTATTAAAACCCCCTTCCCAACGGAGAATGGTACCAATGGAAAGCTTAGCTTCTCTAGTTTACAGGGATACCAATACCTTTGTGTTTGCTCAAATATTGAGCGTGCTATGGACCAAGATATTTATTAATGGGCAGAACCTTGATTTTACATGGCGGCCATCTTGAAATCCATCATGATGACGTGGCCCCTACCCCAAAATGAAAGCTATGGTGATGGGGAACACGTGGAAAACATTTGGTGCTAAATTTGCTAAATATATTATATATATATACATTGTCAAGATATACCTGTATTTGCTCCTTCTCGCCTGGCAAACCTCTCGCTCAAGTTGAAACGTTTTGCGCCTTTCAATGAACTTTGTATGCATTTGCATACATATCTATCGGCCTATATACTTATAAAATATATTCAATTTTCTATCTATATATTATTGTGATATTCAAAAGGATCCCCCCCAAATAATTGTTTAGATATGAAATTATTTGCTTAGGTTTGGAAAATGGCTGGATTATAATAGTCCAAGTGTTCAATGTTCATGAAATATTCTCAGATATTTCAGAAATAATTTTGTGAGACTTTGTATTTACTTTTTATCATTATTGACAGCAAGATTGTGTCATGATTCGCCATATCTAAATACTCCAACGATACGATATAACACAGATGTACAATAAATGATAAATATAGGTATATTCCCTAGAAATATTATGTTCTACTTAAATGTATGGATTTGTGTAAATTCATACATTTAACCCTTTTAATCCATCTTCACGTTTGTCAGCAGACTACGGTATTTACTAGGGTGGGAGAACAGTATGGATGATGTCCTGATGAGGGTTTCTGTTTTTCAGACACCGATGTTAAATCTCTAATGAAAGAACGGCAGAAGAAGGACAACCATAACCTCAGTAAGTCCAGGTCTTATTTTCTTTTATTATTTCTGGAATTTCTGCTTTATTAACTTTATTGTTTCTTCTGTGCACGAGTAATCAATTTTGTGAATCTCCTCCTGTCATAATTTTTTTTTTAATTGTATTTATTATTGTGGGCTTATCTGACGAGTTAGTATAAAAGCCTGTGGTGGCGGTTTCCTTCCATGTATATGAATGATCAGGTTTATTCTTTCTGAGTTTATGCGGTTATGGAGCAGAATGTTTGGCTGAGATACTGATGTGTAATGTGAGACACCGGGTTGCGTCTCCAGAAGTAGAGCCTGTATTCTCCCAACTTTGTAACTCGTTTCCAGAAAGTGGGCAGGCCAACGTGTGGTAAAGGTGCATACTGCTCACGTGATTCTGCATAGTGGTTCGAGTTTGAGACAATGTAGAGTTTGCTCATGATGGAATAATTATAAGAAACATTTCACATGAGCAAGATGTGCCTTTGCTTGTGTGGAAGTTCCCTTTAAGGCTTCTGTTCATATCTCCCCCTCCCCCTGTATCCACCCCCCTTCCTCTCCCCCTTACACCTCTCACCTGTTCATCCCTCCCTGAAATTTTAAGATTAGATTAAATTAGATTAGATTTGATTAGATTAAAATGTATTGTCATTATACAGCATAAGTACAGTACAAAGAAAATAAGTTTGGCATCCAACCAGAGTGCAAATGTAACAGTAATGTGCAACAGCAATATGCAATGTACAGGTGATTGAACTGGGTACAAAATATACAAATTAGTACTACTGAGTGTATGTACAGAGTTGTAGTATAATATGTACAGTGATATATTATAGGTATAAAGACAGTATGGTAGTAGTCATCAGTGTTTCCCACAGGATTTTGTGAGACTGTGGTAGGTGAACCTCGGACCCTCTAGGGGGTCCGAGGTCCGGGGGCATGCTGCACCGTAATTTCTTTTGTGGTACATTTTAAAGTTAAATGCATCAATCTGGTGCACTTTGAGAGCAAAATAAAGAGGCTATATCTATGATGAACTTTGTGCTCAAAACACAAAATCGACTAGACGAGCATACATTTGAGCCATCAAAGAAATGAAGCAAAAGTGGTTACCTGTGTTGAACTGGTTTACTTTTTAGAAAATAAAAAAATATACTGGATTACTATTACGACTACTACCACTGCCAATACTACTGATACATCCCTATTGGCAAAAAAAAAATTATAAAAAAAATCGGTTCATTATACAACTGTGGCGGGCCACCACAGTCTAGGTAATTAATGGGAAACACTGGTCATACTGGCCAGCAGCGTAACTAGTAATAGTAGGATATGTACAGATATAGATATAGTATCTACAGATATACAAAAGGATTATGTGCAGGTATGTACAGTCAGGTGTGTATAGATATATATATGGTGAGAATAAATATATATATATATATATAGGCGGCCGGGTAGCGCAGCAGACTAAGCGTCTGTCTACCACCGCAGAGACACTGGTATCGAATCCGGCTGTCAGCGGTGCCTCCGGCTTGGCCGGTCGTCATACTGACACAATTGGCAGTGTCAGCGGGAGGGAAGCCGGTGGGTGGTATCCTGGTCGTTGTAAACAGCAACTCCTCCTCGGTCAGGTCGCCTGCACAGCGAGGGAAGGAACTGGTGAAGGTAGTGTGATCCTCCCGCGCGTTACACTTCACCAATGAGAGTCCGCGCTGGCAGGTGAAAAGAGGCTGCTGGCTGTCTCCTATGTATCGGAGGAAGCATCTGATAGACTTCAGGGCTCCCTAGACCTGCAAGTAGGGGGCAAATGCGCGCAATGACCAGGAAGGGGAGGGGGGAATTGGCATAACGACTAAATTGGGATGGGAGAAAAATACAGAAAAATAAGAGGAGAAAAAAGTATAGATATATTATATATAGGGTATATACAGCATTTTTGTATATGCTATCATACAGAGCTAGGGGTTATATGCAGATGTATATAGAAATATATAGAGGGGTTATAGAGACAAGCTCACAGGATTGGGGGGGTGCTTGATCCTTTCTCCTGGCCAGAGAAAGTCAAGAATTTAAATTGTATTTGATTACTCAATGTTTTAACAATAAATGTGTATCAACCATGAAGATTTGACCAAGATTAACCTCTCCAGTTCCACCACACCTGCTAAGCCACCAGGAATCAGCCTTTTTTAAAAGTGTTTTAAAAAAAAAATTCTTTAGTATTGCTTTCTATTCTCTTGTCTAATGCGCTTATGACAACTTGCTGTTTCCACCTCACAGAGGGGAAGTGAAAGTCACTGCTCTCTCTCTCTCTCTCTCTCTGTTTCTCTCTCTCTCTCTCTGCACGGTCTCCTTCTGCTTGTTTATAGTCGAAAGGAGGCGGAGATTCAACATCAATGACCGCATCAAGGAGCTGGGGGCTCTTATACCCAAGTCCAGTGATCCGTAAGTGTTTCACTGTCTTTCTGTTGTGTCCTAGGACATTGTAGTGTTTTGATAAAATGATAATAATTCAAAGGATTTGATTTCATAGATTGCCATTTAGAATTGTCAACATATTGGCACGTCGCGTAGTGATGTAAAACTATTCAGACACTGATGGATACTGCCGCGCCTTCTGCTGTTGCTGGTGATGTTTTCTGTAATTTCCTGCGACTTAAAAACTTTATTTCAATAAAATAGCAAACACACAGGTATGTTCCAAATAAGTTATTTATTTAAAGGGGACATGCATTATAAATGCCTTTTTTCTGTGTTTAGCATGGTTTTATAGTAATACAGGTTAGTATCAATGGGTCTGTGTCTCTAATTACCATATTGACTCATCAGTCTAGTCTCGAGTTCACATGATCCTCCCTCACTCAACTAAACTGTTCTGATTTGATGGTTTCTGTGACGTTAATATAGCACTGATTTGCATAACTAACGCCCCCTCTATGGTTGACAGTAGTGCACTGCATCCCTGCCCGAGCCCGACGGGGCCCTACCCGACCCGACGGGTTCGGGCTGGGTAGGGCTTTGTTTTTAAATAAATAATTCGGGCTCGGCCGAGCAGCGCCCTCTTTTTTTTTTATTTGTTTTTTTTTATTGCGCGCGCGCCTCACGCTGCTTTCACTTTCTGTTTTGCGTAACGTAGTGCTGTCATCAGAGAGTGAAAGCCTTGTGTCTGAGGAGTCGAGATGTATAAGCTAACAGATAAAATAGTAAAGGGAAAGGGAGAGCTTTTGAAAGTTCCCATATGTGTCTGGGAAAGCTGCATTTTTGGAAACATTTGGATGTAATAACCGCAGGGAGAAGTTAACTCAAGGGGAGTAGAACAGTGATGATATATAAAAAAAAAAATGTGCCTCTCTTTGTTAATTACAACAAGCAATGCTCTTTGTTATTTAAGATGAGGTCGGACTCGGCACTGACAGATTTGTGTTCATTGTGCTGCTTTTATAAAGCCTCAAATGACGGCTTACAATATTTCATGAAAGCAAAGTGTTTAGTTTGTCTAAGATTTAAAAAGGTTTCAACTTTACAGCACTGACAAAGTTGAACAAAGTGCTGTACAAGTCCCACAACATAAAAAATATATAATAATAATAATAATTTAAATATATTTTATTTTTTATTTTTTTTATCTCGAAGCTTCGAATTAAAATCGAATCTCGGCCCTGAAGCTTCAAATTCCAAAAAAAATTCGAAGGTCAGCCCTAATACGCGCACACACGCGCACACACACAAACACACAGTGGACGTATTAGACAATGCGTCTGTTTCAAATTATTATTATTTTATATATATAATAAACATATACGTATATATATAAACTCCTCAAAAAAAGTTTGGAAACATTATTTCTGTCAATTATAACTCCCCTTTAATTCAATCAGCGCCAGACCCGAGGATAGTCGGGTTATCTCGCCAACCGTTCAGCGCCAGACCAGAGTATAGTCGGGTTTTCATCGTTATTTCTTTTATTCGATATTTCTATTCATTACAGGCACATGGACTCGTGTGGACATGGACAAAGTGCAATACCGGCCACATCCTCCAGTATCGAGCACCCTTTGAAACCTTATATCCCGATCACATTGAGAAGCGTCAAATGCCCCTGATGCATCTGTTGTGGTGAAATATGTTGGCGACACGATGGACACCAATACTGGGATTCGCAATCAGACAATTGGAATATTATTTTTGTGGTTTCTCCTAGTGAAGGTAAGGACTAAATTATATCAATCCTGCTTTGATCCAACCATGATTTCACCTCGATCGCAACGTGGGTGTGTAAAGTTACTCCACAACGTATGCCCTTGGTGATGATCAAAGCATCAAAAAACTACCCCCCCCCCCCCTTTCATGCATTCATGATGAAACATAATGCCTATTATATACATTTGATTTGGAAATAGTAGCGTGTCCAGGCGAGAAACACCAACGCTTTTAGTGAAATTCATGTTTTGCTGCATATCGTCGTTTTCTGGGATTAGACAGGATCACTCTCTAAAACTATACTTATATTCACCACGGTATAACACGCAAACATATTGATGAATATCACATATTGAACGATAGATAGTTGATGTCAAATGGGCCATAGTATTGTATCCATAGCTATAATATAGAATATATATATAGCCCTGCAAACACCGCCACTTATTCCTATCTCTTAGAGCGTTGGCGTGGTAGGAACAAACGATGCTCAAGTCCGTGGCGTCCAATGAGTTAATAATACCAATTGGTATTGTATTTTATATCTTTGGAAAGGCTGATTAGTCACCTTTACAACGAGGTACAACTTGTAAGGATTGTGTATTCGTGGAATGAGCAACACAGCTAACCGCGTGGGTAGCGGCCCCAAATATTTGCCAAAATGTAAAGGTGACTAATCAGCCTTTCCAAAGATATAAAATGTGCTCTTATACCATTGTTAGGGAATGCTCTGTATTGTCAGATTTGACTATCATTTCTCATTGAAAATGGATGATATCCAGTTTGCTGTCCAAATTTCCATCCCAGTATCACCACAATCTGAATGCCACATTGGGATAATCACTTTGGACAGCTGACTCACTTGTTGATGAATAACAAATTCAGAAGATTTTAAATTCAGAATCAAGCTATTGGATCTCTGTAGAATAATACGTTGTTAATCTGTTTTCATTAATTTTAAGATACTACCCCCTGGGGAGCTCTCCAGAGAACTACACACCTTCATGGCTTTTTCTCTGTTTGCATTCGCACCACCAATGGATACTCTGAAGTGACGTAAGCCGACCCTGCCTCTGCCTTCTCTCCCTGGAGAACGGAGACTTGTGGCTGGGCAGTGCGTGCATAGATCACACCAGATTGACGTTTCCTGGTAGATAACAAGATGAGAGCGCTAAAATAGCAGATAGTGAACTTTAAATATTTAACCTACAAATATGAGACTGTTCTGACAGCACAATATTCATAGTTTGATTCATTCATTGGTATTTCAACTACAATACGAGGTTGACTGGCATTTTTGGCATCTGTCTCTCCAGCACCGTACAGCTGAGCACACTTAGGTGTGAGATGTCTGGACGAGGGTTGGGTACTGAACTCCATAGTTTTTTTTTTACCTTCTCTTTCTCCAATTTTCTCTGTTTTTCTCCCCATCCCAATTTAGTCGTTGTGCCAATTCCCCCCCCCCCCCCCCTCCCCTACCTGGTTGTTGTACGCATGTTCTCCTACGAGTCGGTACAAGGGCGTCCCGAAGCCGATCGCACGCTTCCTCAGATACGTGCGGCGACTGCCAGTGACGTCTTTTCACTTGGCAGCGAGGACTCTCATTGATGAAGTGTAACGCGTGGGAGGGCACGCTATCTCCACCAAGTCCTGCCCCCGCTGAGCAAGCGCCGAGACCTGACCTGTAGGCGTCACTGTCCACAACGCCAGATTCCCACCCACCAGCTTCCCACCCCCTAATACTGCCAATTGTATTAGTATGAACGACCAGCCAAGCTGGTAGCAACGCCGAGAGCTGGGCTCGAACCCAGCATCTCCTGCGTTGGTGACGAGCGCAATCTCCGCTACGCCACCTGACCGTCCCTCCGCTACGCCACCTGACCGCCCTGAACTCCATACTTTTAAGGGTACTGACCGAATTACATCATTACTACAGAGTACCGATTCACGCTAGATCAATCTGTACCAAATTTCGCACCTTTACATGTTTAGTAATAAGTGAGAGTAAGAGTGTAATATACTAAACAAGAGGGAGCCTTTTCCACACAATATATTACTGTCCCGTCTCATGGGTCTTTGGAAAGACCAGACGAGGTCAGAGGAGTTTGATAGTATTTACTGAGGATGGCCAGATAATGTTGATATTTAAACATTATATAAAAACACAATACATGATCATGCGATTTATTTTGTGTAGTGTGTTACAACGATAAATAACAAAATGTTTTAAATAAATTCCAATGTTGAAATTGAGATGTTTGGACTTATACTTTTACAACTGAATTTTTTTGTTTATTATTACAGAGAGAGAGAGTTAAGTACAGAAAAAAGGTACCGTTGGGATAGAATGTGAACGATAATACACGTACCCACATACATGTGTTGGAGACATGCGTGCATGCATGTTATCATGCACAACTGCATGTGTCTGGGGCGCTTTCTCTCACATGCAATATGGAGAAGGGTGGCATCCCGATAGAGGATGCAGCACATACCTGCTCGAAGGTAGTTCGGTCTACATGCAAAGTATATATATCAGGGATGTATACGCATAATGTATAGTATAGTATGTTTCTTTTTTCGTAAGTCTTTTTTTATTTTCCATGTCAGTTGTTAATGTATTTGTATGAGTCCTTTACATGTTTTGTATGTTCTTACAAAAAAGAAAAAGGCAAATCCTGGAAATTGCATATGATGATGTGGAAAGAGATGTTTTGAATATTGGAGAGATTTGTGCAAAAAATATCAATAAAAAAAAATAAAAAATGTGAACGATACCCGACCCTAGTCTGGACCAATCACCATACACTTGCGTCACTCGTGCTTCCTCTGTGCTGGGATCAGTCCTGCCCTGAGACGGGAGCTAAAACGTCCCAGAAAAAGGGGGGAATGATGAAAAAGTCCTGCTTGTCCCAAAACGCCTAATATTTGTCTTTTGCACCTGACGTCCCACTGTCTCCAGGGAGATGCGGTGGAACAAGGGCACCATCCTGAAGGCCTCGGTCGACTACATCCGCAAGTTACAGAAGGAGCAGCAGAGGAGCAAGGATACGGAGATGCGTCAGAAGAAGCTGGAGCAGGCCAACCACAGTCTCATGCTCCGCATCCAGGTCAGTGATGCGGTCAGCAGCTTCATGCCTTGGATACAGGGCTTGTATGTTTTACGTCCGGTAAAACACATAACTGTGATCGTTAGAAAAACACGGTTCAGATTCGGTCAAATAGACATAGAATATACCTTACCTTAGCCAGAAGGTATTCCAAGAAGAATAATTCCAAGTGATCGCATTGTCATCGCGATTACCAGTGTATACGTCTATACACGTTTCGATGGTAAAATACACTTAGGCAACGGAATTTCGGGGCGATCAAGCAGGAGGAGGGGCCCCTACCAAGGGAAAAAAAAGAGGAGGCCACGTATCAACACCAAGCCATTCCAGTTCAGACACAGACGATATTGCCACCTGGTGATAGTCGATCGGCATTGCAGTTCTAGTGTATGTGGATGTGCCAACGTGATGCAGATCGCTCCGGGCAAGTCTGTAGAGCGGGGATCAAAGTAAAAAGATCAAACGATTAATATCTCGTTTTTGGCACTCAACGCTTGTCGAGCAAACACGTAATTTTTCGTTTTTGCACAGAATGTGTTAAGTGCAAATACGCAATAGTGTTGTTTGTTCTCAAATATATCCTCCCAATGAATGAAAATGGTGTTGCATGTACACATATGTTTTATCTCTTCCGTTGCTGTGTCTCCAGGATGTGTGTCAGTCACCACCACATTGATAACAGTCCCTGATTTTCATTGAGATTGAAGCTCCTTCACCAGAACACTAGTAGGGCTGTCTTAAAATACTTCAAAACTTCGAAGCTTCGTTCGATGGGCACGGGATTCGAACGGGAAAAACTGATTCGAATATATAAAAAAAAGAAAAATCAAATATATATATATTTTTTATCCCCCCTCCCACCTGCAAAATCTTGCGCCTCCAATGCAACAAACGTCATACGCCTCATTAACTCTGCCTCTCTCTCTTTTTTTTTTACTCTATTTTTTCTCCCCATTTTTCTATTTTTCTCCCGTCCCCAATTTCGTATTGTCCAATTCTACCCTCCCCTGTCTCGAACGTTGTTAGGCCATGCCTCCCACAAGCCGGCTGCAATGTGGACGAAGCCTTGCATCACGTGTCCCCTCCGGTACTCGAGGAGGCAGCCGTCGCATCTTTTCACCTGCACAGCGCCATCTCTTAGCGGCGTGGGTCTGCGTGGGAGGGACACGCCGCCCTCGTTTCTTCCTGATTTTACTGCGCAGGCGCACCAACCGACCTGTAGGAGTCACTGTCCACAACGTCCGATCCCCACCCACCAGCTTCCCACCCCCTAATACTGCCAATTGTATTAGTATGAACGACCAGCCAAGCTGGTAGCAACGGCGAGAGCTGGGTTCGAACCCAGCATCTCCTGCGTTGGTGGCGAGCGCCTTGCCCACTGCGCCACCTAGCCGCCCTCTCTGCCTCTCTTTTTGAACTACAACAAGCAATGCCGTTTGTTATTTAAGATGAGGTCGGACTCTGCACTGACGGATTTGTGTTAATTGTGCTGCTTTTATAAAGCCTCAAATGACGGCTTACAATATTTCATAAAAGCAAAGTGTTTTGTTTGTCTAAGATTTAAAAAGGTTTAAACTTTACAGCACTGACAATTCTCTATAGTATTTTTTATAGTGTCTCGACCCATATAAAAACATGTCTTAATAAAAAATTAAGTCATAATTATGTAATGTTGTTGGCTGTGTAACGGAGAGCAGCTGCCCAGGCAGCGCAGCTCCTGACTCATTATTAATTTAATTAATTAATTAATCAAATCCACTTTATTTATAGAGCACATTTAAAAACAACAAAGTTGACCAAAGTGCTGTAGAAGTCACACAACATAAGATAAAAAAAATTAAAATTATAATTTCTTTTTTCTTTTAATCTCGAAGCTTCGAATTAAAATCGAATCTCGGCCCCCCGAAGCTTCAACGGCCAAAAAAAGCTTTGAAGGTCAGCCCTAAACACTAGCTGTTTCCATCCTCATTGCTCTGTAAAAACAATTCAACCAAGGCAGTTCCACAACCAAGTTGTTTCAAGACTGGATTACCATTATCATGAGTAACCTTTACCTACAATGTCGGCTAGGGTTTTGTACCGAACTCTGTACTTTTAAGTGTACCGACCGAATTACGTTAGACCAATCGGTGCCACATTTCGGTACCTTGAGAGCAGGTAATATGTGTAATATATATATTGCTGTCCCATCTCTTGGGTCTTTGGAAAGACCAGATTAGGTCAGAGGAATTTGATAGTATTTACTGAGGATGGCCAGATAATGTTGATATTTAAACATAAAAAAACAATTATACATAAAAAAAAATTAGTAAGAACAGTTTTGGAGGGGAGAGGGAGGTAGGGAGGGGTTTTAGTTTGTGTGGTGTGTTACAACAATAAATAACTAAATGTTTCAACATTGTTGAAATTGAGAAGTTTGGACTACTGAAATAAATTTTTTGTTATTACAGAGAGTAAAGTACAAAAAAGGTACCGTACTGGTATCGCTTCCCAGGTACTGGTATCGATTCCCAAATGTGAACAGTACCCAACCCTAGTGGACATATCAAAGGATCAGATTTCAATGCCCCTTATGATTAATAATTTCATGCATTTGTTCCTATCCATTTTACATTTTTATTCTACTCATAGCTCTCATTAGAATTCTGCATATGACATTATCTGCTGTGTAAAATGTTGCTGAAACACTCGCTGGCTATGGCTACAATCACGTACAATTAACGCTGATTTCATCAGTTGCTCCGAACTGTATGCAGGCCAATGGAGAATGCTGGAATTTGATTCCAAAAGAATACTTCCTGTTGCCTGATGTGAAACATAATCCCACACGCTCATCCTTGCTGAACGTTGGTTCAGCACCAAAGCACAGGCTGATTGGCCTTGTGCAATGATAAGGTACTTTAGCAGTCCCTATAAGACAGGGTATTGCAATTTTTGATGGTGCTGTAATTAACACAACACAAGGATGTCAATGTCCCCGATGACATCACAGGTGGCCATATTCAAACTCATTTACTCTCTGTAACAAACTAAATTAATGTGTGCAAAACTTTTTGGATGTGTGTAAGATTATGTGCAAAATAAATGAGCATTGTTTTTCTTTTTGGTGAAATGCCCCTTTAAGCCACACCAGCTGTGTAGAAAAAGGACCAGTGCCAGAGTTCTTACTATTCAATGCTGTTGATTTGGCAGGAGCTGGAGATGCAGGCGCGGCTCCACGGCCTCTCCACCCCCATGTCGTCCGGCCTGAACTCTGACCCCTCCCTGCTCCAGCAGGCCCATCAGAGTGGCCAGCCTCTGGTGTCCAACGTGGGAGGAGCCATCTCCCATAACCTCCTCCTCAGCCTGGGGGCCATGGGGCAGCCGGTCCCCGCCTCCTTCCTCTCCCCGCCGACCTCCGACTCCCCCCTCGGCGTCACCGTCAGCAGTCCCTTGGACCTGGGCAGCCTGAGCTTCGCCGAGCTGGATGCTGTCTCGGCTTCATCCCTTTACCCAGACATAGGCCTGGGGGACATTCTCATGGACGACGGATGCACCCTGTCTCCCGGGAGGGTGACGGACCCCCTGTTCTTACCCTTATCCCCAGGTGCCTCTAACACCAGTAGCAGGAGCAGCCTTGACATGGATGAAGACTTGTGACCAGCTCAGATCAGGAGACACACACACACACACACACACACACACAGTGACAATGGGTCTAGAGACGAGAATTTCAGGGAGAGTGCAGTCTATCATCCTTGGATGAGATTCATGGTGTGAGGACTGCAGCATTGCGTTTGGGATATAGAGATGGTATCAAAACGAATGATCAACATTCTCAGCAGAGAATACATTTATTTTACGTCATTCGTGGCCTAAATCATTGTTGTTGTTCCCTTTTGGAGCTCATCAGATGACTAGATTATTCTTGGTCCTTATGAATGCAATCTTGTTGAATTGGATTATTGTAAAAAGGGGACATGGGTTTTAGCAATAACAAATTAAATTATTTTCCATAAAGGAGCACTTCACCCAAAAATCATTTGTATATCAGTTACTCACGCTGATACCTTAGAAATACTTTAAGTATTGAAGTTAATGGAGATTTAGTTTAACAACAGCAAAACTACGTAAGGCAGCACTTAATCTGAAGTGTTTTTGTTAGCAAGGTTTGTGGCATGTGTTTATGAAGTACTGAGCATACGACTGGATAGTGAGAGACGGAAGAGACTTGGATTATACTGCATAAATTGTGAGCAAGTTTGTAAACTGATGTTTTGATGTAGTATTGCTGTTAAACCAAATCTCCATTAACTTCAATTCATCAAGTATTTCTACTGTTTTCTGGATTCTACGTTCACCATGGAGACATGTGAGAAGAAAAATAAATCTTCATGAATCCAAGTAATCACAGGGTGAGTAATATACAAACTAGCATTTTTGGGTGAGGTTCTCCTTTAGGTTTCCTTCAGAGATTTAGGAGGAATATAAGGTTTGCTTGAATATTATATACAACATTTTAGGGAAGAATGCTGTGAGGTTTATTTTTTCATTATGATAATGGCACGACAAACTAAAATGTCAAGATTATTTTTTGTTTATTCAACTGACTGGAACCAGGGTTTGTTTGCTGAAGTGCACAAGTGCATGTTTCTTCTCATAGGGTTAGTCTTGACTAGAAATTACCAAAGGGATATTCATAAAGTGAATTGGCACAATGTGAAATATTTACTGCATTTAAATATGAGAATATTTTAGGTAGGCGATTTTTATTGCACCTTATTTTATGGTAATCTATGCATTTCCTGAAAGATTTGTTCCGTTTACTATTATAGACTGTTAATAGCTGGCACCCAGGTTGCATGCATATATATAAATAAAAAAAATCAAATGCTGCTGCAGCTAATTAGCCAAAGCAGGCCAACTTTTCAGAGTAGCCAGAGATATACATATTTGCATTTTATTTTTTAAACATGTTTGTGTCAATAGACGTAGAGGAACTTTAAGCTAAGAACTGCAGATTAATTATACCATTTCATAGTACTGTAGGTCATTATATTATTGATCCCAAAATAGTTTTATCAAGTCTTTACTAAACATCTTTATTATCAGTGAATCTACAGTCTGTTCTTAAACATGTTGATTGCTGGGTGATTTTTATGGTTAGCACGTTCTACCAAGATTGTAACCTATTTTTTATTTTATTCTATTTCTTTTTACCTCTGATGAACCAGTGACATAACTACAAATGTGTTATTGCTTTGAATTCAGAGGGGTCTTGACCTTTTAAAGCAACCACTATCCTCACTTTTTATATTAAGTTTTATCTGTTTGTTGTGTAAAACTTGATACCATGCTATTATTATTATTATTATTATTATTATTATTCTATACAATAGTCACAAACGTTTGGAAAGGATTGTATTTGTGGGATGCCCAGCACAACATTATGTACAGTTGGTTTAATGAGAGTGTGTCTCAAAACACACCGGACTATGTGTGTAGTTTCTTTCAACACGGACATATTTGTTATCAGTTACACTGGTGAATTGAATTACTTTCTTTCTTCTTTTTTTTTCTTTTTTCTTTTTTACCAATCCTTGTGAAGTGATGGACAGACATGAGTTTAATACTATTATTGTTGGCTATTGAAATATGAAAAACACATTAATCAAAATGGCCAAAGGACATTTGACTTTTAATCAATACATTTCTTGGCACCAACACAAAATAAATGTTTCCTCCTGGCACCAACAGAAATATGGTGACATGGATTTAAATGTATGATTCACCGTTGTCAATTTCCTTTCGCCTTAGTTCATACAGTATGTAATTTGTTCCTGATTCCACATACGTAGAAACTACCATCTGTTTCCAGCTACCAAAACACATTGGCTACAGTAATACCATAGAGATAGACAATACCTATGGTTTATACCATAGAGATAGACGATACATATGTTTGATACCATAGAGATACAGTAGACAATACCTATGGTTGATACCATAGAGATACAGTATATAATACCTATGGTTGATACCATAGAGATAGACAAAACTTATGGTTGATACCATGTAAACTATTATCATGAACTAACTACAGTTTATTTGGTTCTTACTCCAATTATTCTTTGACTTCTTATGATCTTGAAGAAAAGAGGGTGGGGTTTGAGATAAGTCAATACCATCTGCCTGGACAGAGCCTCCTTGAGCTCAAAGTACTCATCGCACCTAACACCTTTCTTCTGAGTTTAGAGGTGGTTTGAACGCTTCTGCTCCAGTTTTAAGGCATATTCTAGTTCATTCTGTCTAGCCTTGTTCTTTGACCTCATCCGCTATGGTCCGGTGCTTATCAGTGATTGCTCTTTGCTCAACTATTCCCTTTCTTACATATCAGCTCCTGGTGGAGGCCAGAAAGGGAAGGATGTTTAGTGTTGAGGTTCTCACTCTTAACGCATTCGGGGCCAGACCTGAGATATCCCGGGTTAACTTGCCATGCGCTGGGCGCCAAACCCGAGATATCTCGGATTTTAATCGTTATTTCTTTTATTCGCTATTGCCATTCATAATTCATCAGGGCAGGCTGTTCTGGGTGTGTCTGAGATCGCAGACGGCAAATACCACCGTCTAACGCCTTGCAGACGCTATTGCACTCCATTTGAAACGATGTAGTTTGTTTTCTGGGCCGAGCTGAGCCGTGCGGGCGCGGACAAAATTTTCCGGCAAGACGAGCGCTTACAACGATGCATCAACTTGGCTGCCCCCTCGTTCATATGCAATGCCGGATAACGTGGGACGGATTACCACGACCAGTACTTGGAATGGCGATCAGATAATTGGATTCTTTTTTTTCAGAGACAAGGTAAGGACAGTATACAGTATATCCAATCTTGCGTTGATCTGATATTTTTTTCTCCCGCGATCGAAGCTGTCTGTGTGGAATGTGTGTGTGCTGTTTCCCGTTGGTCACATCACAGCACGGAGGGGCGCCCCGCTACAAGCCCTTTCATGCGTGCATGAGAAGACATAATAACGATAATCTAGCGTTGATTTCAGGAAGATTCGATAATCCGGCGAAAAATGACCGTGATAACTGGATTTCACTAAAGGGCTATTTTCGTGTCTTTTCCTGGGATTACTCAGAATCACCCAAACTATACTCATATGTACGGATGAAAAAACAATCTGTTTTTTGCATGTTGACCAGAAGAAACTCACTGACAATCGACAATGTTATTAGATCCATAGCTATAATATTTGATATTGTTTTCAGCACTGCAAACACTGCATTCTCCTCATTGAACAAAGCGCCCTCTGGCGTCCAATGTGTTAAGCATCTTGAATGTGACCCTCTGGGGTCATTCTTTCCTATTTTTGGTTAATCTGGTGTAATTGAGTAATCATGCATGTAACCTCAACAATTTAATCCACAATCATGTTATATGCATCTTTGCTTTCAGGACAAACTGGCCTATTAGTATGCTACACATTGCTACAGTGATATGACCATTAATAGAAGAGATATAAAACAATGGTTCAGACACTGTCTGGCTCAGATTTCAGATTCTCAAGTACCTGGTCCTCGGTCTCATCTGGTTGCACTCTGGACCTGAGCTCTTTCCATCACAACACCCTCCTTGAGTTTATGGCAATCTGCCTGAATTATTTAAGTTGTTTGTGTGCAGCCTGCTTCTCAACTTGGGCATCCTTCTGATAAGAGGCCTGTGTACTGACGTTTTGGTGTTTTGAAAACGGAAGAGAGTTACATTAGCTTCTTGCACTGACTGCATTTGTGGACTCAGGACTTTACTTTGTTTGGTCTCCTCCTAGGTCTGTCTTTAAACTCGACACTAAGAGCTTATTCTGCTGCTGATGCTAGTCCCCAGAGCTAACCTCTGTTCTCAGGAGACAGCAGCTTCCAGGTCCGTCTGGAGTCTAACCTCTGTTCTCAGGAGACAGCAGCTTCCAGGTCTGTCTGGAGTCTCTAACCTCTGTTCTCAGGAGACAGCAGCTTCCAGGTCCATCTGGAGTCTCTAAGCTCTGTTCTCAGGAGACAGCAGCTCCCAGGTCCGTCTGGAGTCTCTAAGCTCTGTTCTCAGGAGACAGCAGCTCCCAGGTCCGTCTGGAGTCTCTAACCTCTGTTCTCAGGAGACAGCAGCTTCCAGGTCCGTCTGGAGTCTCTAAGCTCTGTTCTCAGGAGACAGCAGCTCCCAGGTCTGTCTGGAGTCACTAACCTCTTGTTATGCTCTTCTTTGAGGCCTTTTAAAGGCCCATCACTTTGCTTTCACCTTCAAGGAAAGCAAGAGAGTCTGCACTTCTTCACACAATGATTGAACTTGTGATTCATTTTCAGGATAAGACTACGTTTTCCCATAAACCCCAAATGTGTTTTTACTGTTTGTTCCCACTCCTGGCAGCTCCCCACACAGAATTTGTTTTGAAGAAGCTAGAACAGCCCCTTCTAAACATGAATTGAGTTATATTTGATGATTAAGTTTTGTTTGCAATGGTTTCCCTTCGTCGTAATGCTGTTCAGAAGAACTCCTGTGTCTCATCAATTATCTTTCAACTGTCTCATCATGTTTCTGTGGTAATCGGGCCAAGATATGGACATTATATTTACAATTTTGTACTGACTGCTTGTAATGACCAGGCTAGGAATGTGGACCCAAGTGAAGGCTATAGACAGGAGGCAGATGACAAGCAAAACCCAACAATGGGTGTACTGTATTTAATGAAGAGTAGGTAGGGAGGTACAAAGTATCAGGTGGGGAGACTACTCTGATATTCAGACAGGCAAAACATAGAGATGAGCAGGAACGCTAAAGAACACAGATGTACCAGTCCAAAGACACAGGAACGCATGTGGGAGCCACACGGACATCTGCAGGACCTAGGTAGAAACACAAGAGGGAAGACCGGGTGGAGGGGGAATGAATGAACACTTTATTTAACAGATTGCAGAATGGGTACAATACAGTACAGCTCAATACACACAATTGTTAAGGGGATGCAGAATCAGGGTCCCCCATTTTCAATTCATCAGGACATATATGACATACATGACATACAGATAGACAGTACTGCTACATCTATACATTTATGACATACCAGATTTGCAAATACAGTACTGTTTGTGATACAAAAATAGTCCAGAAAAGAGTATATACATTTGACGTAAAAACTGTACATTGGGGGAGGTTGGGTAGGTGGGGGGGGGGGGGCTGTACATTGGAGGTGGTTCGTGGGTGGGGTGGGGGGGTTGGGTAGGAGGGGAACACTGTATAACTGTACAAGCAAAACTGTACATTGGAATATTGACAACCATACTTGGTCATTTACTGTACATTGGAGGGGGTTGGGTTAGGACATTTACATGGGCCAGTTTCGAATTGCAGTCTCCCGTAGGTGTTCTTTGAGAGTGGTTTTGAAAGTGGGTAGTGATTCACATTCCTTTACAGCTGTGGGTAGGGCGTTCCACATTGATGTGGCATAATTGCGAAACGTGTTTAGTCCCTTGTTTGAGCCGAATCTGGGTTTAACATGATTTGTGGAGCTCCCTCTGGTGTTGTGATCGTGGTATTCACTGACCTTTGGGAAGTATTTTGACATGTACATGGGTACCTTGGTCGTGTAGTCTATCTTGTAGACCAGACCCATTGCAAGTTGCTGTACTCTGTCGTCTACTCTAAGCCATCCTAGGTTGTCAAAGTGGGCAGGGGTGAGGTGGGTTTTAGGAGTAAGGTCAAGCAGTAGTCTGACCAGTTTGTTTTGTTTTTAGCGCCTTTGAGGTGCTTTGGTACCATGAGGTGCAAGCATAGTTTTAGTACCCTTGAATGAGTGCTCCTGCCAGAGTCTTCAGGGTATTCTTGTTTACCAGAGAGGAGATCCGGTACAAGAATCTTGTTCGTTGCTTGACTTTTTTGATTACATTGGTTGTCATTTTGTCAGAAAACAAGTATTTTTCTGGTCTGCATCCCCTTAACAATTGTTTGTATTGAGCCGTACTGTATTATACCCATTCTGCAATCTGTTAAAAGTTTTCAATCAATAAATCAATCAACACAATACCGGTTAGCTACGCTAAGATACATGTTGCTCCGTTCTCTGTCAGAAAGACACTAAGAAGAAGAGAGAGTGAGTTATACTATGAGCAGGAGAAACTGCTCTTTTGTCAAAGCCCATCAATGAGTCAACAGCACAACCAGTTTACGAAAGATACAAGGTTTATTAATTAAAAGTAAAACATATGAGCCATGAAGCCGATACTAATTTCCCCTCCTGAGACATGACAGGGTTAGCAGAACCGGAGAATGCAGCGGGTACAGCCAGGCGTCCCTTAGGTAAATTATATCACCTCTAAGTTAAGCACACTATAAATTACAGCACTTATATATATATATAGGTAAAACCCTTCACCTCTAGGTAGAGCACATATCACAGCACACTTTTATATAGGCAACAACCCTTAGTTTGAATGAGGTACAGTAGACACACAATGCACTTATTATAGTCACACACACACTCTACAGCCGACCAACTGGTCCACGTGAATATTAGGGAATCACCTCCCGCTACCAGTCAACCCTCCCTCTCTGCTCGTCCTCCGCCACCATCCCACTAGATACATTAGTACTCAGGCCTCATGCACAATAGGACACATTATTACTAGTGCTGTCAGGCGATTAAAAAAATGTATCTAATTAATTACAGGATTTGTAATTAATTAATCTAATTAATCACATTTTAATAGCATAACCATTTTATGCCTGATATTCTATATTCTATAATCATATTTCAAATTACATGTGGCCAGATGCCTATTGCTTATTAACAGCGGAGGAGTGCTGCCGAGTGCTTCCGCATTTTCCCTGATTGGCTGCGACACGCCCTGCGGCAGGCGCGGCAGCCGCAGAGCGGAGCGCGCTGCCATCCTGCGGTCCGTTGGTGACAAGTTCGAATCCCATCAATTATTTTTTTTAACATGTATTCTTTTGCCGGTTAAGGTTAGGCATGGTTAAGGTTAGGCATTGTTTCGGAGTTGGTTAAGGTTAGAAGGGTTAAGTTTAGGCGCTGTTAAGGAGCTGGTTAAGGTTAGAGTTTGTCTTAGAGAATGGCAATATTCTTTCTATGGTTAAGGTTAGGCATGGTTAAGGTTAAGGTTAGGCATTGTTTCGGAGTTGGTTAAGGTTAGAAGGGTTAAGTTTAGGCGCTGTTAAGGAGCTGGTTAAGGTTAGCGTTTGTCTTAAAGAATGGCAATAGACAGCCTATTTCCGCACTGCCGCTCTCTCGCGCTGCCGCGGTCACATGGTCACATTCTTGCACTCCTCCGCTGTTAAAAAGCAACACGCTGTCCGCCTGGAATAATTCACCTCCCCTCCCCCTCCCCGCTATGATGTCTGCATTTCCCCAAGGGGATCAATAAAGGAATATATTATCTTATATCCTACCTTGTTTATTGTCCTTATTGCTCTTTTCTGTAATCTTTTATTGTTACACTGAGGTACAATTGGACTGACAGAGTAAAGTGTGGGTGTGTTTGATTTAGGGACTAGAGCAGGCAGATCCTCACTAAGGTATTTTAATGAGGATATGGAACAATTGTTGAGATGGAATCATGTAAATGCTAGATTTCTAGTGAACGACCTAAAATACATTACCCTGTGGCTCAATGCTGCTGCTCTTGAGATTAAATCCGGCCCCTGAAGGCACACAGGCCAATAGTGTAAGTATACGAGTGAGACATGCTATTGACAATACCTACAATTCCTGTCTTAAAAATCAGAAGAAATACAAAATCTCTGTCTTATTCAGTTTTATAGATATTATTACTTTATATGGGAATGGCCTGGAAAAAGACAAATGGCTGACTTAACGTTGTTACACAAAAAGGTTATCATTTCCAAAGATACAAACTAAATGTGTTCAATACATTATATAGGCTTACATTACATTTGGTTATGACAAGGTTCTATATCTTACTTTATGGCCTGCATAGTGCTTGTGAAGTTCTGGATGGCATTAGCATCCTGGCCACTACCAGGTCGTCGAAAATCCCCGGTTATACGTTGTACCTTGTAGATACTTGCTTTATGTTTAAATTTGGTCTGGGTGGTCCTAATTCCTTAGTTACCTATTTATCCTGATTACTACGACGACTGAACGGTACTTATTTTAATGCTAAGGTCGTGTTGCTCCTCTCACAGGTGTTAACGGTAACATTAGCCGTTTTGAACTAGTCGACTGCGAGTGTGAGTGTCCTGTTGGAAGCTCAATCACCTGGGACTTGGATAAGTTATTGGCCTCCTTGTGTTGACGTTTCTTACCTAAATGCTCTCTACCCACATATTCCACAACTTGATCAGTGATTTGTTTCACGTCGGAGGTGGGATTCGAACAGACGACTCTGTGTGAGGTGAGATCCCCGCCTCCTCCTTGCACCCCATCCCCCTCCACTCAAACAGAGAGGGGCGGGGATCTCACCTCAAAGAGTCGCCTGTTCGAATCCCACCTCCGACGTGAAACAAATCACTGATCAAGTTGTGGAATATGTGGGTACAATCAATCAAATTGCATGTTAATGTAACACAGTGGGGAGTGTTAGTGAGGGTCCCGAGCCTCGTTGATGAGGCTCACTGCAGAGGGGACGAAACATGTGGCGTGAGGTTTTGGCCCAGTCGGTAGGAGTCAGCCACAATCTTACCTGCACTTGGCAGGTTTAATTTATTTTTCATAACCTTCCTTGCCTCTGCCTGCCGCCTCTTATTTGATTGATGTTTTTTATTTTTGTGTCTTACATACAGATGTATGCCCAGCCCATATGGGCTTACAAGACACATAAACAATAAGTATAGTATACTTGACAATAAGTATATAGATCAAGATGGCCACAAAAAAAATAAAACAAAATATAATAAGCTGTAAACAATGTATGTAAACAAAGAAACTAGAGGAATTCATATACAATTATATAGGATATAATGTGTTTTGTCTCAAGTGCCATGCTTTCTCCAAAAATCCTGCAAAACTAAAAATCTCCTCCACAAAAAACCAACTCAACATACAACTCTGACTGCCAGAACAAATCGGGATTTACAAATAGAATTTTCTCAAATAAAGCCCTCCTCAAATCGGTGTGCAAAGGGCAGTGAAAAACAAAATTATATTCATCCTCCACCACTCCCAGATCACATAGAACACACAACCGCTCCTCCTCAGGTTTACCTTGGAATCTACCCACTTCCACAGCCAGTGGCAGGGTGCCAGACCTCAACTGGGCACACAGAGACCCCCGTCCTCTCTTTTAAGTTTAACATTACATAATGTTCAGTAAAATACTCATCTTTAATTTCAACATATTTATTTTTTTCCCCCCATATCTCCACCTTCCACTTACCCTGATGGATTGTTGATCATTTTGTTTTAATTATGTGAACCTTACACTGCAGATTGTTCATAAAAATCAAATCTTCTAGTCCAAAACATGGCTCTCAACTGTGCTCCTTCTAGTTAAGTCAAGTCATTTTTTTTATAAAGCATGTTTAAGAACTCGAGCCAACCAAAGTGCTGTGCTGTACAGTCAAAGCATAAAATGTCATAATATAAAATACAAAAATGCACAGCAGGACAAGACAGTACATTCAGAGACAGTAGGCCAACACGCAGATAGGGAAGCACAAGGTACAGTATACAGGCGGGGGGACAGGGTAAAATTGCCTGGGAGTGTGTGTGAGTTAGGGTGTGGGAGAATCTGGGTTTATTGAAGGCTAGGGAGTAAACATGGGTTTTTAGACGGGCCTTTAATGTCTCCAGCGAGGGGGCAATTTAGTTTTGCGCACATCCCGGTTTCAGTGGGTGCGTGTGGGCATAGCAACCGAGGTTATTCCCAGCAGAGCTGTCGCAATTATGTCCCATGTTTACGGCAGACTGTCGCAAACAATAGCAAGTTAGCAACCGAGCGCGGGGTAGATTTATTAGAACAGAGCCAGCTACACTCATGTTTACAGCAGAGCTGTCCCAAGTAGCGTTATATGAAAATGATTGTAACAAATCGTCTGTGTTGAAGTGTTGTGATCGACTGATGTCTGTTGTCGCATTCCTGACCCGAGTAAACCTGTAGCTGCAGCTAAACTAAACTCATGTCAAGTTATTGTTATAAGGAACCCAGTCCAGACTGCATCCCCTTAACAATTGTTTGTATTGAGCCGCATTGTATTGTACCCATTCTGCAATGTGTTAAATAACGTTTGCATCCATTCATTCTACTAGCATTAACGTTACCACATTATTACGTTAGCATGTAAGCTAACAAAATCGCCGATGCTAGCCTCGATGCTAACTATACATAGAGAATGCCATTCACTAGCGTGTAGCTAACAACACAGCGGCACTGTTTCCCTCTCTCTCTCCTACTCCCCTGGCCTGGGATAGCCTTTCCATCCAGATGATCGCTCCCCATGGTGCTACGGTCCATCAGATCCCATTCCCTACACCTGGCTCACTCAGCTGAAGTCAAGTCGACAGACTCCCATTTCCAACCTGAAATCTCGTCGGTCATTCAGCGTCACAAGGAGAAATTGCATTGAAATATCCTGTCCACGCCACTAGGGGGCACGGCTGTCCCACCCTCCATCTTGATCTTCTCTGTGCCAATGTTTGCCGATTGTCCCAATTCTTGTGTCTAATGGAAACACAAGTCAGTCTACCTAAAGATTACATTTCTAATCCACTGGTCCTAGTTTTAACCCTTTCACTGTGACAATACACAGAAGGTTAACCCTTTCACTGCCACACAACAGCAGGTTAACCCTTTCACTTATATTATATAGTCCTGTAGTTTTAAACAGAAACAACTCACTCTACCTAAAGATTACATTTCTAATCCACTGGTCCTGTAGTTTTAAACAGAAACACAAGTCAGACTACATAAGGAAATAGTCTACGAAGGAAGAAACATGTCTTTTTCTCTCTCTCTGTCTATATCTCGCTCTCTGTCTATCTCTAAGTTTATTAACAGATTGCAGAATGGGTACAGTACAGCTTGTTAAGGGGATGCAGACCAGAGAAAGACTTTCATCTTGTTTACATCAGGGTCCCCCATTTTCAATTCATCATAACATATGACACACGACATACAGATAGACAGTACTGCTACATCTATACATTTATGACATACCAGATTTGCAAATACAGTACCGTTTGTGATACAAAAAGTGTCCAGAAAAAGAGTGTATATACATTTGACGTAGAAACTGTACATTGGGGAGGTTGGGTAGGTGGGGTGGGGGGGCTGTACATTGGAGGTGGGGGTGGGGGGTTGAGTAGGGGGTGGGTGGGGGACACTGTACACTGTACATTGGAATACTGACAAAGCCATGCTTGGGTCATTTACTGTACAACTGGGTTAGGACATTTGTAGGGGCCAGTTTCTAATTGCAGTCCCCCGTAGGTGTTCTTTGAGAGTGTTTTTGAAAGTGGGTAGTGATTCACATTCCTTTACAGCTTTGGGTAGGGCGTTCCACATTGATGTGGCATAATTGCTAAACGTGTTTAGTCCCTTGTTTGAGCCGCATCTGGGTTGAACATGATTTGTGGAGCTCCCTCTGGTGTTGTGATCGTGGTGTTCACTGACCTTTGGGAAGTATTTTGACATGTACATGGGTACCTTAGTCGTGTAGTGTATCTTGTAGACCAGGCCCATTGCAAGTTGCTGTACTCTGTCGTCTACTCTAAGCCATCCTAGGTTGTCAAAGTGGGCAGGGGTGAGGTGGGTTCTAGGGGTCAGGTCAAGCAGTAGTCTGACTAGTTTGTTTTGAGATGTTTGTAATTTGGTTTTTAGTGCCCTTGAGGTGCTTTGGTACCATGAGGTGCAAGCATAGTCGTAGTACCCTTGAATGAGTGCTCCTGCCAGAGTCTCTCTCTCTATATATCTCCCTCTCTGTCTATATCTCTCTCTCTGTCTATATCTGTCTATATCTCTCTCTTGCTTTAAGACCAGTGATATGATCTCGTCTAGCGGGGGAAGGGAAGTGACTCAGTGACCCTGCCGCCCTCCTGCCGCACTCCCCCTCCCAACGCGGTGGTGTAGAATGCAGCAGGGGAGGGGCTGTAAGCTGAGGGGGGAGGGGGCTGTAAACTGAGTGGCGTTCTTTGTCATTCGCCACCAATCCTGCAGGCGGACGCAGCTGCTATCTACATAGTACCCAGAGTTCAGTGCTTCAGTGTTGGTGGAGCTTAGAGCTAAATGTTCCTAATAGAACTGTATTATCTGCCCCGAGGAACCGGAGGAGGCCGTAAAGACCCGCTGGATGTGGATCAGACCAGTATGTCTCCCCGTGGGGCTCTCCTGCTGCTCCGAACGGCTGAAACGCTGCTCCCTGACGCTCACCCGGCCTGAACAGTGTTTCTGGGGCTGACGGTATATATATCTCACCGGCTCATGGTCTCTTTGTCGAAGCTTCGGCTAGACATATACTAAAATTGGAACGATACAGAGAAGATTAGCATGGCCCCTGCGCAAGGATGACACGCAAATTCGTGAAGCGTTCCTTATTGTTGCCTGTTTTTAAAAACAAATCTACAAAAATTTAAATAAAAAAATATTTTAAAATAATTTTTTTAATTTTTTTTGTCAAGTTTAAAAAAATATATAGGGGTTTATGATAGGGGGTGTGGTCAACATAGACCAATGAAAGAGGATATCTCCACTGAGTACAATGGCACAACCCGCAAGTCTCTACGACAAACGGTTCAAAAGATACAAAAGGGGGTGTGGCCTAAGGATAGGGGGCGTGGTCAACATACCAATGAAAGAGGATATCCCCACTTGAGTACAATGGCACAACCCGCAAGTCTCTACGACAAACGGTTCAAAAGATACAAAAAGGGGGTGCGGCCTAAGGATAGGGGGCATGGTCAACATAGACCAATAAGTCCTTAATAAGAATTATTTTCGTTTTCAGGATCAATATTTTTTACAGAAAAGAGGCCTAGCTATGGGCAGCCCGGTAGCGGTTAATATGGCCAACTGTTTTATGTCGAAGTTTGAGTCTGAATGTATTTTCAATAATAATCCATATGTTGGACACATTAAAGCGTATTGGAGGTATATTGATGATTTATTTTTTGTATGGTCAGGCACTAAAGAGGCTCTGGAAGAGTTCCACTTGTTTCTCAACTCTCAGAGAGAGACTATTAAGTTTACTATGAATTATGATTCACATTCCATAGCATTCCTCGATGTATTGGTGAAAAAGAGAGACAATATTGTCCATACCGAAGTTTTCAAAAAAGAGACTGATCGAAATTCGTTTCTCCATTATAGCAGTTATCACCCACCAGAGCTCAAGAGGAGCCTTCCATTTAGTCAGATTTTGAGATATAAACGTATCTGTAATACAGATGACATTTTTTATACACAAGCCAAGGAGCTTTGTCAGAACTTTAGATCTAGAGGATATAGTGAGGCCCTTATTGAGAATTCTCTTAATAAAACGAAACAGATAAACAGACAATCCCTTTTTACACATAAAGACAAAGTAAAAAGCAACTCAGTAGCATTGGTGTCCACCTTCAGCCCTATTTCTAGAGATATGCGTGATATTGTGAACAAATACTGGTACATTTTAAAGTCAGATCCTAAGATCGGAGGTGTGTTCCAGGAACCACCCAAATACTTCTACAAACGGCAACCTAACTTAAGGGACCAGTTAGTTAAAACAGATTTTCCCCAAAAATTTACCCATTTTATGGCTAATATTCCAAATGGCAATTTTCCATGTTTGTCTTGTACCCAATGTCATGGCATGATTAAAGAGACATTTTATTTACAACCAAGTACAGGTAGGAGTATCGCTGTTAGAGGCCGGATTACCTGTAATTCTGATTTTGTTGTTTACTTGCTTAAATGTCCTTGCAACCTTTACTATGTTGGAAAAACAAGAAGACGTTTTAAAAATCGAATTTCGGAGCACAAATGTTCTATAAGAAGAAATGACGAGAAGTCTTCAGTTGCAAGGCACTTTAATTAATAAGTTAGGACATGATATTTCTGGCTTAAAATACATGGGTATAGAGCAGGTCTTGAGACCACCAAGAGGCGGCGACAGGGACAGGCTCTTGCTACAAAGGGAATGCTTCTATATTCATTTTCTGGATTGTCTAGAGCCTAGAGGCCTCAATGAAGAAATGTTTTGACCCGTTTCATTTGATTATTTCATTTCATTCGATTGTTTACTATTTTCATTTATCATTGTTTATAATTGAAAGATGGCTTATATGGGTCATGAGTGTTTATGGTTAGAGTTTAAGATGTAGGCCTACTCTGTATAAAATATATATAACTATAGATATATCTCTTTGTGATTTACTGTTTCTTTTTTATTTTTATTTACATGCTTCTTTTTGATTTACATAATTCTGAAAAGGTTGTGCTTGTAAGTGGTATTTTGTACTTTTTTGCAGATCTCTTGTGGGAATGTGTTGTCACTACCTATGTTGTCACTTCCTGTTTGACTTGTATTTACTAGGGTCACTTACCCTTCATGCTTCATGCAAGCCATTCTGAAGGTGTGTTCACACCGAAACGTCATGATTACAGGCTGCCAATGAATTTGGAAAAACATGGAGTGCGTGCCTGGACATTGTTTCCCTATTTTCAACATAGACCAATGAAAGAGGATATATATACTGAGTACAATGGCACAACCCGCAAGTCTCTACGACAAACAGTTCAAAAGATACAAAAAGGGGTGTGGCCTAAGGATAGGGGGCGTGGTCAACATAGACCAATGAAAGAGGATATCCCCACTGAGTACAATGGCACAACCCGCAAGTCTCTACAACAAACGGTTCAAAAGATACAAAAAGGGGGTGCGGCCTAAGGATAGGGGGCATGGTCAACATAGACCAATGAAAGAGGATATCTCCACTGAGTACAATGGCACAACCCGCAAGTCTCTACGACAAACGGTTCAAAAGATACAAAAAGGGGTGCGGCCGAAGGATAGGGGGCGTGGTCAACATAGACCAATGAAAGAGGATATCTCCACTGAGTACAATGGCACAACCCGCAAGTCTCTACGACAAAATCGGAACGGCTGCACGCTCTCGGTTGACTTGTTGACTTGTTGACTTGTCAATCAAAGGGGAAGAAACGGAACAAATGGAACGGAGAAGATTGGGCTCAGAAAGGCGCAAGGATGACACGCAAATTCGTGAAGCGTTCCTTATTGTTACTGTATTTTATGAAATATTAGTATGAACTGCCATGTTATTTGGCCATATGCGACTTACTACCCTCTAGTGGCGAGCTGTGGTAACTGCAGTGTCTCTGCTCTGGCTTCAGTGTTGAATATCTATCCGACACTACCCTCTAGTGGCGAGCTGTGGTAACTGCAGACTCTCTGCTCTGGCTTCAGTGTTGGACATCTATTGATTCGACACTGCTTTTTTTGAATGAGTGAATTATAAATGTAATCTTTATGTAGACTGACTTGTTTCTGTATAAAACTGTAGGACCAGTGAATTAGAAATGTAATATTTAGGTAGACTGACTTGTGTTTCTGCTTGAAACTGTAGGACCAGTGAATTATAAATGTAATCTTTAGGTAGACAGACTTGTTTCCGTTTAAAACTATAGGACCACTGACCAGTGAATTAGAAATGTAATCTTTAGGTAGACGGACTTGTTTCCATTTAAAACTGTAGGACCAGTGAATTAGAAATGTAATCTTTAGGTAGACAGACTCGTTTCTGTTTAAAACTATAGGACCAGTGAATTAGAAATGTAATCTTTAGGTAGACAGACTTGTTTCGGTTTAAAACTATAGGACCAGTGAATTATAAATGTAATCTTTAGGCAGACTGACTGTGTTTCCATTTAAAACTATTCTCCACTTGCACAAACGTGCGGGCGGCATATCCAAGTTACTTCTACCATGTGTAGACTTCTTCCGGTCCCATCACAATACATAGACTTTAGCAACTTTCCTCCTGTCAATTAAACAACTTTATCGTCACCTTTCTTTTTTTATTACGTTTAAAAATTATATTAGTTTTTATTGTTAATCTGTTCACCATTCGTTTTTATCGTTAGTATTGTCAATGTGTTGACGTTTTACAAACGGAAATGCGTGTGGACTGTGGAGTTCAGACAGAGGTAATGAAACTTTTGTATTATTATTAGGGCTGTCAAAATTAATGCTTTAACTCTGAAGATTAATTTAAATGTATTAAAGCATTAAAATAAATTAATCTAGATTAATCTATGGGGTGAAAAATCTTCAATTTTAGCACCGCGGATATAAGAGAGGTCTAGCTGAGTCACTGTTGATGGTTTTGTTGAACATTTGTATTTCACAGGAGAGAAACTGTATTCAAAGAAAGCTATTAAAATAGTATTTGAATCTAAATATACTAAAGTAAATATCTGTTACAAGCTTCGGTCTTATGTAGAAAAATGCAATTTTTTATCTAGATTAATTACAGAAAATTGTGAGATTAATTAGTTATTTTCTTTTAATCTATTGACGGCACTATATTATAGAATGCAACAATTTATTTAATAAGCAAACGTGTTTTAGTACCGGTGGAGATATAGATACCGGTGGCGATATCAGTGGCGATATAGATATCAGTGGTGATATAGATATCGGTGGTGATATCGGTACCAGCGGCGGCTCTCGAACTGGTTCCAATGATGATTCTGAAGCAGATTGTGGCTCCGGGTTGTAGACGTAGGGTTCTGGAAGGAGTCTGGGTTCTTCAGGTTGTAGACGTAGGGTTCTGGAAGGAGTCAGGGTTCTTCTGGTTGTAGACGTAGGGTTCTGGAAGGAGTCGGGGTTCTTCTGGTTGTAGTTCTGGTTCAGGAGTCTCCTCAACTGAAAGGAACAGCAGATTACAGATGAATGTGTGTTTGGGTCAAAAGGTAACAGAGGGACAAAGCAACATTTCATCTAACATTTTCATCAGAACGCCGTTCTTTAGTGGCTCTTGTTTCATTGAATCAGGATACATTAAGATGGGAGCCTCGTCGTTCCATTGTTACTGCACTGTGCAAACCTATCCCACAGAGCATCCAGAACAGTCACATCAACAGAAAGGCAGGAAAATAAGGTAAAATCAACTAAAATAAAAACTGACCAATCAATGGACTAGAAGGGGACAGCGCCAAGAGGAACACAGCATCACTAACTGTACCCTTGATGAAGTCAATGGAGCGTAGAGCCCTCTCCTGCCTCTTGACGTTAACCCTGTAGTGACTCATGTTCTCATAACCTGACGACGGGGTCGCCACCGGACAGGAGGTGGTCGCCTTAATCAACCTGAGGAGAGAGGAGTTAAGAGGGGCGAGGAAAAGGGAGAAAAAGAGAAGAGGAGGAGGGTGAAGGGAGATGGAGGTGAAAACAAGAGGGGTGTTTTAACCTGACTGTTCCTGTGTAATATGGGTGTAACGGTACAGAAGTGATTCCCACTGCATGTTAATACTTTGGGGGACCCCCAAAATATAATGGCTCCCCCCAAAGTATAATTTCTGTGGTTTTTTACTCAGTGAGCACTCATTTGCATTGGTGGCAATGAGTGCTGAGAGATTAAAACAAAATAAAAAAAAACATAAATTATACTTTGGGGGGGAGCCACCCATAAATTACAAATTTGATATAGATCATGTTCTTTGTTGGTTTGTGAGGATGTTAATACACACTTGGTAAGATGTGTGTATGAAAGAAGACCACAAAAAACAGCAGTGACTGCTCTCAGCTGTTTAACACGTAAAGACCTAGACATCACCAGTTGTAGGTTGTCTGAAGTGCAGTGTTACTATGAAAATTCACTAGAATGCAGGATTTGAAAAAAATGAAATTTTTTCCCCGTCCAAATCCTGCCTTCTAGTGAATTTTCATAGTAACACACTGCACTTAAGACAACCTACAACTCGTGATGTCTAGGTCTTTACGTGTTAAACAGCTGAGAGCAGTCACTGCTGTTTTTTGTAGTCTTCTTTCATACACACATCTTACCAAGTGTTAGCACCTAGGGCTGAATTTTAAATTTCATTGTACCATTCTTGTGACAATGACAATAAAGATCATTCATTCATCTGTACCATTGATACATTTATGGCTTGGTATGAATCTCTGCCATCATGTACCGGGCCGTCGATCTTAAAGGAATCACAAAAGTGATTTGTTATGGTGACATTTATTTTGACAAAGTTAGGGGGGGTGCACCGTTCCTGGAGGTACTGCAATACCAGGTTGATGCGTGGAGTGGACGGAGCAAGCCCCTTTTCCATCTCCCTGCTCCAAAAATCTAATTATTTAGCATCAACGCTGGCTGGCTACAACAATGGCGGATGGTATTCTCTGCGAGACCAATATTATTCTATGACAGCCCCGCCCCCATTCGCTAACCAACCAATCACTGCTACGCAATATCAACGCAACGGTTGTTTAGGTTAGATTTTGGAGACATGTACTCTGATTGGCCACTGACATGTGCGCCCAATCGCGTGACGAGCTGTGTCTTTGCCCATTTCCGGGTCTAACAGCCTGCAAACTACCTAACGCCTAGTTTATCACTGGTTAAGCTTAGGCGACTCTTTCGAAGTTGGTTACGGTTAGAGTTTGGAATCAGGGCTGGTGTTCTATCGCCCTGCTCTAAGAAACTCTAACCTTAACCAACTTCGATAGAGTGCCTAAGCTTAACCGGTGTAGAAACAGGCGTCACACGATTGGGCGCACATGTCACATGAAGCGGCCAATCAGAGAGCGTCTCCGCAAAATGCGTCTACGAAAAAAAATAACGCGTCTCCCAGTCCTTCACCAGCTGCTGTTCATCATCTGTTATCATCCCCGGCTGTTGTTAATCAGTCATCAGAACAACAAAGTAAAAAAAATAAATTAATAGTGAATGAATGGCCAGTAATTATATTACTGTGATGTGAATGGGCTGGGTAATTACGTCAGGAACAGGGACTCAAGTGGCTGTCATTATTGAACTCAGGTGTTACTGATTGTGGGCGGGGATGAGACGCTGAGACTATTGATAAGCCAGTGGGACTCAGATATCGGGGTCGGAGCACCTCGCTACATTTGGTACCAGCACCCGGTTAGGATTCCAGGGGGGTGGGGTCGATCGTGGTTAGGTAGGACCACCGGCGACGAAGAAAAGACAGCGAGCGGCCCAGCGTTTCCGTTAGCCGGTAATTACCGGTATTTGACCGGCAAAATATGTTGAAGTCCGAATATTTAAATCTCTCCGGTCATAATGTCCGGTGAAATTAATTTCTCTAAGCCAATTTTATTATTTGAATTGTATTAAAATAGGCTAAAATTAAATAGCCTATGCGATGAACGAAACAATCATTACATGTTGCTTCACTCTGATAAAGCGCGGATGGCGCCGCTCGGATGTGAATCTTTTTTTCTTTCTTTTTTTGAGCCTGTCTGGCCACCATAACGACAAACGGGTATACGAGCGAGAGAGAGATGGCCAAACAAGCTAAGCTTAAAAAATATTTCATGAAACCAAGCACAAGCAGGTCTAATAATAATGACAACGAAGATGAGTCTTCTGAACTTGAAGTCACAGAGACCGCTGATGCCGTGGTGAAAGAAAACTGAAACAGAAATGTCGAGCGGTTTTTTTCGAATGGTGATCAGGAATTGGAATATACCAGTTGGATACCATCTGATGTCAGGTAAGGACTCTATGTTATCAGTGTTAGGATAATCAGAGTAAGTTTGATGAAGTTATAAGCTGTTTTGTGAAATGTCTTCTTTCGGTTTCACTGTAAAAGTCAGAGAGGAAATCAACGGGGCGATTATCCGCGCGCGGCCGTAATGTGCTTGCGTGCACGTATAATATTGATCATCTAGCGTTTATTTGAAAACGATTCATAAAAAGGCCGACGAATATCAACGTTGTGGAATATTCCACTAAAAGACGATTTTCATAGAATGCTCCAGAATGAGCTGTTTTTTATCTGAAAACGGGGGCTTTTCTAAATGCTCTGAAACGGAAACGACGCGATAAACAGCCTTGACAGCACTGACTGGAAAATAGTCTTTGATAATGCGATGGGCAGATTAGACACATAGCCATAATTTAAAACATAGATTAGGCGATATTAACGTTAACATTGGCGCCGATGGTGGCATTCAGCCGGTAAAAAGGAAAACCAGGCTGACCGGAATTTCTCGAATATGTCCGGGGATAGAAATCTTGCAGGACACCCAGACCGGCACGAATATGTTCTAACGGAAACGCTGGAGCGGCCACAGGTTCTGTATAGCGATAGGAGGGGAGGCCTATCCTCCTGGAGCTATACGAGGGACCGGGAAATAGAGGGTGCTGCTGTATCTGTAGAGACCCCTGGTCCCCTGTATGAATTACTTTTGTTGTGTAATAATTAGGGCTGTCAGTTTATCGCGTTAATTAGATTAATTAATTACACCGCAAATTATCGCGTTATGAAAATTAACTCAAAATGAATTACAACAATTTTTATTTTTTAAATCTCATTAATTCCATAAGAACGTAGAATACACATTTACAGACTTTTTTATATGGTCCATTTGCATGTTCTTGGTATCTGATTCTAGGGCCATCTATGTATTCCCAGTGTCAGAAATACTGTGTCTGTTACTAGGCTTGAGTAAATTGTAATGAACCAAATGACAATATCAATAAAAAATGTTTTTATCTTTGACTGTGAATAACACCATGCTCAAATTGACCAGACCTGAAAAATCTAAGCAAATTAATCAATGGAAGATGATTCAACAGAAGGTTTTGTAGATACAGTACTATGAGGGCAGACGTTCCACTCTACTGGTTAAAATTACTTACTCGTGAGTAGTACGTTCGTTGATAATGAAAAATTATGTACACAGCCTCTCCAGTGTGAAACAAAGATATCCAAATGGATGGTCCAAAGATGCACACTGACCTGGCTGAGAGAATTGCTGAATATACTGTATATAGATACACAAATGTTCTAGAAGGTTCGGTCATGACATCACCACAAATGTTCTAGAATGTTCGATGTTCTAGAATGTGCGGCTATGACATCACAAATGTTCTAGAATGTTCGACCATGACATCATACTGTGACATCACAAATGTTCTAGAATGTCCTATTATGACAATTATATAATGGAATAACCTAAATATAGCTTTGGCTCCTACAAGTACTGAATTCTGCCATCCGGACACATGCAATTTGAAATATGATTATAGAATATCAGGCATAAAATGGTTATGCGATTAATTAATTACAAATCCTGTAATTAATTAGATACATTTTTTAATCGCCTGACAGCACTAGTTTTAATTAATAAACCTTGTATCTTTCGTAAACTGGTTGTGCTGTTGACTCATTGACGGGCTTTGACAAAAGAGCAGCTTCCCCTGCTAAATGAGCAGTTTCTCCTGCTCATAGTATAACTCACGTTTTTATTACATTGGTGACAGCGGTGGGATAGTTATTAAAATATCATCGCCTGGAAATGACCAACCGCCGGCTGAGGCAAGCACAAGTCGATCAGACACGTCTCCTTCCCCTAGTAGTAATCTGGCTATGTCCCGACCCATTTTTATGCCTGAGACTTTCACTGGTGCAGGCCGGGAATGGTCTGACTGGGCTGAACAGTTTGAAATGGCCGCTGGTAGGCCTGCCGCGATAAGCAATAAATCGATTAATTGCCGCGATAATTAAAATGAATGCAATGATTTTGACGGGCGCGATTAATTGCTATTTGCACAGCACAGGAGCTCCGTGGGGCTAATGTTACCCCTCATTGTGTCTATTCTACTAGCATTAACGTTACTCATACAAACAGAGTAAACACAGTTTTCAATCAATCAATCAATAACAACATTAACGAGACCCTCGTTGTGTCTATTCTGCTAACGCTAACGTTACCTCTCATTGTGTCTATTCTACAAGCGTTAACGTTAGCTAGGCTGTCTATGCTAACGTTAACGTTAGCATTAGGCTAACAAGCTGTAACGTTACCAGTCGCGTCTATTTGCTAACGTTAGCATTAGGTAATAACCGGTTTAAAATGGATGGTGATTACCTCACGTTGTGTCTATTCTACTAGCATTAACGTTACTCATACAAACAATCAATAGCGAGTTATATTGATCACGCTATGTACGATAGCCATGCTAAAACGCTAGCACAACATTAGCACCTAACCTAACAACAAGCCTTAACAAGTCAGCGATCTTTTTGCGAGACTAAACTCTCCGCTCGGTGGCAAATTGTGTTGATGTCGGTTTTGTTTAATCAATAAATGAGGCAGAATACACAGTGACTGTATCCTTTGTTTATTGCACTTGTGCCTGCTGCAAACATAATGATTATGAAATCCTAGAGACGCGTCTCTATTCTGACCAATCAGTGGTCTGCAGTGTTTCACGTGACTTTTCTGGTACCCAAAGTACCTGATAATCACAACAATACTTCCGGTCCGGTCGGTGGGCTTCAAAATAAAAGTCTAAAACACAGGAAAAGACGGAGCGGTGGGCTTCAAAATAAAAGTTTTGGGAAATAAATTTCTCAAAAAAAAATTCTCTAACCGGTCGCAATAATATCGCTTATCGCGATATTTTCGGGGGCAATTAATCGCCCAGCAAAATGTGTTATCGTGGCAGGCCTAGCCGCTGGTGTTAATAATTGGAGCGAATCATTGAGACTAAAATTCATGAGTCTTCTCTTGTCAGGTTGAGTCCGAGAGGTATATGGTGGGTTATCTGCGACAGCTAAAGCTAATTATGTCTTATTAAAAGAAGCGATGGGTAGATTCTTAGAACCATGTGATAGTGATGATTGGAGCAGGGCTACCTTCTCTTCTCGTAAGAGGCTACATAAGGAGAATATCAGAGAATTTGGTATTGCGCTTCGGAGGCTGGTTGTTAAAGCGTACCCCTCAGCATACTCCCACACCCAAGATTTGTTGGCTAAGGACCATTTTATTTCCAATGTTGGGAATGGGGAATTGCGAGTTAGTCTTCGCAGTGCCAAACCTACAACATTAGAGGCTGCCATTAATCTTGCTGCAGAATTGGAGCTGATTAGGGAGTTGGAGGGCAGTAAATTGGCCTCTGATGCACAGGTGCATGGAGTCACTGAGCAATCTGGGCGTGATAAACAAATGGATACGCTGCTTGGGGTCGTAGAGGGCCTACGGCAGGAAGTTAAGTCTCAAGTCAAGTCAAGAGTTTTAATTGTCACGGCATACACGTATACAATGAAATGCGGGTGGTCTTGCCCGCGACGATGTGCAATACAGTGGTACAACATATAATAGAATCCAATAAAAATACAGTGGTACAACATATAATAGAATCCAATAAAAAACAACAGTGCAATAAACAGGTAACATGGTGTGACATCTCGGTATCTGTACATAGTATTTACAGCGCATATAGGACATGCTAGGTAGCTTTAGTAGTGCAATACACTGTTCCTGTTGTTGGCCTCTGAAAATCAATCTGTTCCTAAACCTACAGTGTCTGCTCCCCTTCCATACTCTGTTAGTGCCCCCATTCCCACGACTAGACGTGAGGGAGAAAGAGAAAGGGGTTGCTGGGAATGTGGGTGTAATCGTCACTTCCGACGTGACTGCCCTTATTTACAGGAAAACTAGAGGGGGTGTGCACAGAGGGTCCAATGCCCGCCCCCATTCCTGAGTCTACTGTGGCCCCTGACAGCTTAAAAGGTGGTTCGGGATATCTTCAAGCTAAAATAGGTGAGTTAGACTGGCATGTACTTGTAGATACTGGAGCTTCTAGCTCTGTCATTCCTAAACAACTGTTGCTCTCTGCTACAAAAGGGGGATGTGATCTGGTAGATTATGTTGGGCAGGCTACAGCAGCTAATGATGGGGGGATGGGCATTCGTCGTTCCATTGTTACTGCACTGTGCAAACCTATCCCAAGTCAAGTCAAGTCAAGAGTTTTAATTGTCACGGCATACAGGTATACAATGAAATGCGGCTGGTCTTGCCCGCGACGATGTGCAATACAGTGGTACAACATATAATAGAATCCAATAAAATACAGTGGTACAACATATTAATAGAATCCAATAAAACAGTGCAATAAACAGGTACATAGTGTGCCATCTCGGTATCTGTACATTAGTATTTACAGAGCATATAGGACATGCTAGGTAGCTTTAGTAGTGCAATACACTGTTCCCCCACAGAGCATCCAGAACAGTCACATCAACAGAAAGGCAGGAAAATAAGTCAAATAAAAATAATCAATGGACTAGAAGGGGACAGCGCCAAGAGGAACACAGCATCACTAACTGTACCCTTGATGAAGTCAATGGAGCGTAGAGCCCTCTCCTGCCTCTTGAAGTTAACCCTGTAGTGACTCATGTTCTCATAATCTGACGACGGGGTCGCCACCGGACAGGAGGTGGTCGCCTTAATCAACCTGAGGAGAGAGGAGTTAAGAGGGGCGAGGAAAAGGGAGAAAAGGAGAAGAGGAGGAGGGTGAAGGGAGATGGAGGTGAAAACAAGAGGGGTGTTTTAACCTGACTGTTCCTGTGTAATATGGGTGTAACGGTACAGAAGTGATTCCCACTGCATGTTAATACTTTGGGGGACCCCCAAAATATAATGGCTCCCCCCAAAGTATAATTTCTGTGTTTTTTTACTCAGTGAGCACTCATTTGCATTGGTGGCAATGAGTGCTAGTGCTCAGTGAGTAAAAAAACAAAAAAAAAACAAAAAAAAAACACTTTGGGGGGGAGCCACCCATAAATTACAAATTTGATATAGATCATGTTCTTTGTTGGTTTGTGAGGATGTTAATACAGCTGAGAGCAGTCACTGCTGTTTTTTGTAGTCTTCTTTCATACACACATCTTACCAAGTGTTAGCACCTAGGGCTGAATTTTAAATTTCGTTGTACCATTCTTGTGACAATGACAATAAAGATCATTCATTCATTCATCTGTACTATTGATACATTTATGGCTTGGTATGAATCTCTGCCATCATGTACCGGGCCGTCGGTCTTAAAGGAATCACAAAAGTGATTTGTTATGGTGACATTTATTTTGACAAAGTTAGGGGGGTGCACCGTTCCTGGAGGTACTGCAATACAAGGTCGATGCGTGGAGTGGACGGAGCAAGCCCCTTTTCCATCTCCCTGCTCCAAAAATCAATTTAATATATGGTCCCCGGGTAGGGGACGTATCAGATATTAAACTGATAAGAACAGATTTTTCATTTTTCATTTGAAAAAGTTTATTGTCACATGGTTACAAAGTTACATGTACACAATGTATTTAAACAGATTTTTTCATTTGAAAACGTTTTTTGTCACATGGTTACATGTACACAATGTATTTTGATTTAAAATTTCCACATTTTCTTATAGCACATTTCAGAGGTGAGATAAACATGTATACCAATTAAAAACATCTGTAAAAACCTAATAACACAACATTAAACAGTTATGTTAAAAGGCCTACAGCTAGATTAAAAACACCTGTAAAACCTAAAAACACAACATTTCACCAACGTAAAACAGTTATGCTAAACGGCCTACAGATAAAATAAAGGTGGGTAAAACATGTTAAACAGTGCTTGTGGTAATAAAAAGTCCATTGTATCAGTATCAGTGTAGATGATAAGTCCAGTACATATGTCTTTTAAAAGGTGTTTTTTCTTTTTTCTTTTTCTTTTTTTTTTTAAACAGGAAGTAGGACGTTCTATTTAAAGGCCATCTTCAATCCCTTGTGCAGTAGCGGGGTGAGTCCCTACCAAGGGTAACTCATCCCCCTCTCCCACACGGACCGCCGGGGTCCTGCCTGGGGTGCTCAGCGGAGATCCTCTCCCTGATGTTGCCCCTTTGGGGAGTCAGCCGCCGCTGCCTTCACCTTTGTGTGGGCTCCGGTCTCCCACCTCCGAATGAGCGCAGAGGCGATGCTTCTTTGTGGCTGTGTCCTAGGGCCTGCCGCCTGAAGCGACGGCCGCTCGGACCGTCGCTTCGGCCATCCGGATCACAGCCACGGGGGGGATCTGCATGCGCCTGCTTACCAGCAGGTTTCTGGAGGTCCATGTGGCGTCTTTGATGGCGGCCAGGGTGAGCCAGAGCTTGGCGAATTCGGATGGTGTTGTTCTCTTCCGGCTCACCCCGTATAGGACCGTTTGTGGGTCCAGGACCCCCGCTGCTGGTAAGTACGGGAATTGCTGGGAGCCGGCTGTTGCCCACTGGTTTACGGCAGCGCTGCACTCCCAGAGCAGGTGCCTCACCGACTCGGGAGCGCCACAACCCGGTCGGGGGCAGATGGCACTCGCTGCCATGCCCCGGGAGTGCATGACGGCCCTGACCGGGAGGATCTCATGAGCCACCATCCACGACAGGTCCCGCAGTCTGTTTGAGAGAGCGGGATGGTTCACGTTGCGCCAAACTGTGGAGGGCTCGCCGATTGCGAGCCCGCGCACTGGACTCACTGGTTCCCGCTCCTGCACAAGAGAGAGAAGAGAGCGGTGGTTAGTTAGAACGTCCAGTTCTTCTCCTTCCATGTTCAGGCCTTTTAAGAATTTTTTAATAAACACATAGGCCGTGGGCAGATTAAAAGACACTGGTGTTCTTAAATCAGTGTGTAGGTGCTTGTGTGTTCGTAGGTAAGACCCCATCCAGAATCTTGCCATTGCTGTTGTCTTGTGCTCTCTGGATGGGGCTGTAGCGTATGTCATGTGTAGTGTAGTGTATCTGCTTCCTAAAAATAGGTGGAGGTCCGGGACGCCTTTTCCTCCATTCTCCTTCCTCTTTTTCATGACGTCCCTTCTTAGTCTCTCCCACTTGGACCCCCACAGGAAATAAAATATGGCGCGGTCGAAGGATAAAAGAACCTTTTTTGGTGGGATAAAAACAGAACCGATCAGTAAAAACAAGGGTAAAATCACAGCTTTTATGATTAAAACCTTGCCCTCCATGGTCAGTCCCCTTAGTCCCCAGTATCCCAGTCTCTGTCTAACTTTCCCTATGACGTCAGGCCAGTTGTTTCCCCCCTCCCCCTCTCTGTCAAATTTGACCCCGAGTATTTTTATGTCAGTCTGGGTCACAGTCAGAGGGAATCCTGCCCTGTCAGTCGCTGTCCACGGTCCGTACAGTTTCGCTTCGGTCTTGTCTCGGTTTAGTCTCGCTCCTGAAGCTCGTCCGTACCACTCAGTCAGGTCTAATGTCCTGTCAACAGCAAAACGGTCAGTGCATAAAATGTTCACGTCGTCCATGTATAAAAGGCACTTAGCCGTCAGTCCCCCACTGCCCGGTATAGTCACCCCGTTGATCCATTTGTCCCTTCTCAAGATCTGTGCCAGCGGTTCTACACAGATGACGTAGAGGAGGGCAGATAACGGACAACCCTGACGGACACCGCAGGATATGTTCACTGCATTTGTAAGTTGCCCGTTAACAAGAAATTTGCTTGTAATGCCCCTGTACAGCAGTCCCACCCAATCTATGACCCGCTCAGGAAACCCCATTTTTTGCAGTACCTGGAAGAGGTACTGATGCGAGACCCGATCGAAGGCTTTTTCAAAATCTAAATTTAGGACTATGAGTCTAAAGTTTCTGTCTCTCGCATAACAGATGGTGTCTCTGATCAGTACGAGGCTGTCGGTGATCTTCCTCCCCGGCACAGCACAGGCTTGATCCGGGTGGATCACCTCCCCTAAAAACAAAGAAAGACGTGTTGTTAAAATTTTGCTAAAAAGTTTACAGTCAAAGTTTAGAAGGGTGATCGCTCTAAAATTCTTTAAGTCAGTCTTGTCATTCTTTTTGTGGAGTAACGTCACTATCCCTACTCTAAAGCTGTCAGGTAGCAGGTCTAGTCTTTCAAAGTCTTTAAAAACAGTCAGTATGTCGTGTGCTAAAATGTCCCAGAAAGTTTGATAAAACTCCAGGGGAAGTCCGTCCTGTCCTGGGGACTTCCCCTTCTTAAAATGTTTTAGACACTTTTCGAGTTCTAAAAGGTTAAAATCCTGGGTTAAAAGCACACTCTCCTCCACTGTTTTGTCTAAAAACTCTAAAACCTCCCTGGTGACATCTTTTTCTATTTCTTTTTCTGAGTATAGCTTTGTGTAAAAAAGTTCCACGCTTTCCTTGACTTCTTCTATGTTTTCCGTAAAACTACCATCTTCTTTTTTTAGTTTTGTTAAAAAACCTCCTTTGTTTACAATTCTCTTAAAGAAATAGCGTGTACATTTTTCTCCTTCCTCTATATCCCTCTCTTTACTCCTTAAAATGATTCCTTGGCTTTTTATTTCTGATAGAGCTGACATTTCCCTTTTTACTTCTACTATTTCTTCATTAAAATCAAAACCCTGCCCTACTAGTTTAAAATAGCGTTGTAGTCTCTTTTGCAGTCCCAACATGCGTCTGTTTTCCCTATCTTTTTTCTTCTTACCTGCCTGCCTGAAGAAAGTCTTGGTCTTCCCCTTCACCATCTCCCACCAGTGTGCACGTGAATTGTACATGTCTTGGAGGGTCTGCCATCTGATGTACTGCTCCCTGTACTGACTAACTATCTCCCTATCTTCTAGTAGGGAGCAGTTTAGTTTCCACAGACCTCTCCCTGCCGTCATACCCGAAGACAGTGAAAGGGTGCAAGTCAGCATAGCGTGGTCTGAAAAGAAAACAGGGGTTAATCTAGCATCGGTTGGTGGGCAGTCCCGTGTAAAAACATAGTCAATGCGAGAGGCTTTGGTGCCGTCACCACTGAACCAGGTGAAGCCCTCCTCTCTAGGATGCACGGTTCTAAAACAGTCTTGTAGTTTAAAATCCTTGCATATGCCCTGTAATAAAACCGATGTTGTATCTAGTTTAAAATCATCCCCTGCTCCCCTTCTGTCTTTTTTTGATAGAACACAATTAAAATCCCCTCCTACCACTAATGGAGCCCTACCTAGCATGTGGGACTGCAGGTCTTTTAAAAGGTCATGTCTGTCGTTTTTGTCGTTAAAACCATAAATGTTGAGTATGTTAAAATCCTTCCCCATGTAAGTCAGGTGTGCTAAAATTGCCCGTCCGTCTCTCACCACAGTGCTGCCCTTCACCAGAACCAAGGGGTTTTTGATTAAAATGGCCACTCCGTCTGCTTTATTAAAATTTGACCCGCTCCACATTGAGGTACCGGGTGGCCATTTCCTCTCCCAGTTGCTGTAGTTTTTAAAAAAAGGCAGATGACATTCTTGTAATAAAAACACATCTGAATTAAAATTGTTTAGGAATGTTAAAACAGTTTGGGCTCTAACTCCTGACCTCACACTTCTCACATTAAGGGTGGAGATGTTGAGGGCCATGAGTATTGTTAAAAACAACAGGAATGACATTCTAAAAGAAAATTAAAAGACTACAGTTAAAAACACTCATTTCTGATTTTGTGAAGTCAGGCTTCTCCTCCTGTCCAAGCAGCTGGGAGGAGAGTTTTTGCCATCTTTCCCCGAGAAGGCTTTGTCATGGCGCCGTTCTTTTGGGGTTGACTGTAGGTCTATGCTTATAAAAGAAGTTGTATTTGGTGAACTGGAGCCGAGAGGGGAGACTCCCTTGAACGTCTCCAAGGGGGGTAAGCCGTCTGAGAACGTTCTGGCTCTTCCCCTCTTCTCTGGGGCTGAGTGTGAGTCAGCCCCAGGGCTGGTCAGTTCATCTACAGTTCTCTTAAGGTTGGGCTGGGCGGGGGGGAGGGAGGTGTCGCTGGACTCTCCCTCAACCTGTCCCTCATCCTGTCTCTCAAACTCAACCTCGCCCTCAACCTCACCCACTTTCTCAAGTCCAGCTCCACCTACTGGCTGAATCACCCCCTCTCCTTCACTCTTGCCTTCTGGTGGGGTGATTTCAGGCCCCTCCCCCTCTCCCGCCTCCTGTGTCTCCTCTCCTCCAACCACAGGGTTTGGCAGGAGATTTGAATTTCCCAGCCCTTCCTTTTCAATTAGCACATTTCCAGTTTCTTCTACCACCTGCTCGATTTCAGTGCAAACTCTTGTAGCTTTTAATTTGTTGGCAAAGGACTTTGGGCAATCTCTGAAAAGGTGGTCTGTTTCTCCACAGAGATTGCACTTTCTGCCATTGGTACATTCACTAAATGAGTGCCCAATTTCTCTGCATTTGCCGCAGACTACTTTCTGGCATGCCTCTGCCAGGTGCCCATGCTCACCACACTTGCGGCAGAGTTTAGGCTGACCCTGGTAGTGAATGTAGCCTCTGTTCTCTCCCAAAACTATCATGGATGGGATCTGTCTCAGGCCCTGGTAGTCCTGGGGGTCCTGTATTTGTTGTACAGGAACCCTCCAGGCACAATTCCAGATGCCATCCTCATCTCTCACCTTGGTAGCCTGGGCCTTCACAGTGCAGTATCTACCCAGCCATATACATATGTCATCAGCATTTACCATTTCATTGAACATTCTGACAACCACTACTTTTGCAGCATTGTCAGTCAGTTTCTCCAGGTTAAATGCTGAGAACTGGGTTTCAACTTTCTCAAACCTAAGCCAGAATTCTCGTAGTACTGCGGCACTTCCAAAACTTACATCAAAGCCCTTGTTAAAGGGTAGAGTCATGACACAATTCAAATCAGCTGGTGAGAAACCAAGGGCTTTTTGTATCAGCTTCCTGGAGAAGTCCAATCGGGACATCTCCAGGAGCTTACCATCCTTCTCACGTAATTTAAATCTGACACTGTGGTGTCTCCTCATGCCGGCACGTGTAGCCGACATGGCTGGAGACACCACCAGCAACAACAATAAAAGAATAAAATACCACTAAAACCAATATAATAATGAGAATAAATTAATTAACTAGTAAAACCTGATATATACAATATCAAATAAAATCGACTTACCTTGAACAATATACAAAAAATAAACAAACAAAACAATATCCCCCTTGGCAGCAAAGGCTCGTCCTCACAGCGAGAACAAACCCGCAGACAGGGAGCGATCACTGTCTTAGCCAAAAGGCCGAGAAGCGATACCGACAAACTGTCAGGCAGAGCGGGGTCGTTCCCGGAAAGCTCACTCTGGGTCGTGGTTTATGCAGAGACTATGTTTAATCATGTCCGTGTATAAAGTATGGTGCTCTCACTCAACATGCGTGTTGCGTCCGATAATATAACATGGACATATTTACTTGCATAGAATGTAACCATTGTATTATTAGGTACTTCTCAACTCTCCCTCATCACGTGGCAAGCCACCCTCCAATAGGATACGAGTAAACGCTCTAAACTAATTAATCTATAGAAGAAACATTGAACGTTATTTTGATCAGAATCATACAGACAAAAAGGAAATTAATAACTATACCGGAGTGGCCTTGCGACTGTCATTAATTTGTCTTTTTTTTTTATCTATTTTCACGCCATTTTCATGTAGTGCTATGTTTTCGTCGAGCTCTGGTGGACAAACAAGCCAACCGCACTTCAAACCGACTGCCTTCTCTGTGCCCTTTACTGCCCCCCCCCCCCCCCACGTTCATACTAAGAATCGGTTTAAGACGTTTATTTGTGTGTGATTTATTGGCCATTTCATGTACATAAAATAAACACTAACACGACAATGGGTTGTATTTAACTAAAAGTAACTGTTGAACACATTAAGTAAAGGCCATGGAACTGTTCAGTACTAAACAGGAGTGCAGCACTGCAGCAGAGCCTCTTCCTTTAAAAACATGCCGTTCGTAACGGTGATGTTTCTACATGATCACAACTCGCCCCTAGTACACTAAAGAAAACTACATTATGTTAGATGAGTTATGAAATCCAAGTGTTTGTCAAAAGAGTTGTGACAACGAGCGTTTTAAGTGCTATAGCCAAATAACAGATATAAGCAACAATTCACTTAGGGTAAAAAAAGAAAATCCCATAATTAACTCTGAAGAACTGGTCCTCCGCGAGACGCTCGTTGTACAAGTATGAGGGCATTTTAATGGAATTTAACTTACCAAAACGGTGTCTTCGTGTTAACTAGCTAACCAAAACGTTTCTTCGTCGGGTTGTTGTTCGTCGTAAAAGTTATGATATTCCATAATTCCAATTATTACAGCAAAGGGAAACCAGTGTGCGATTTGAAAACACATGACGATACCGCTGAACTGTATTGTAGTGGGTTAGACTCTGTCCAGGTGAAGAGACGAGAGGAGGCTCCATCAATTAACTATGCAGATTGTAGTGAGCAGATGAGCCAACCAGAGGCGTGGGGGGAGGGGAGGTGTTAACTGTTGTTTATCTGCACAGAGGAGATGCTACAGCTGGGAACCAGGTTAACCCGTTCACTGCCACACTTTTAAGAATCAAGAAGCAAGAGGTTTATTTGTCACATACATACCAGGGGGCATACAGTGAAATGCGGGTGGCCATGCCCGCATTGCTTGTGCAAAATACAATAATAAAATAGGCATAGAATAAAAGAAAATAGGTATGACATTTTTAGCCAAACAACTGTAACGTATTCGCGTTATACACGAATTCAATCAAGTATGTAAATTAAGTGTTGCAGGAGGAATCTACCAGAGGCGTGCAGGGGGCGAGGAGAGCTGTTGTTGCTCAAGTTTCTTTATTAGTTGTCATACAGAAGTACAGAATACTTTTATATAAAATGCTTCTTTCTGTTTTGCTCCAGAGATTGTGCTAGATAAAAATTGATACGAATAAAATAAGTATAATAAGTATAAAATAGAAGTCAAGTACGTAGACAAAAGGGTTCAATATACATAAATGCAGAGTAGAAAAGTAACCGAGTTACAATACAATATACAGTAGCCTACAATGCAGAAATGGGATGAGGTACAATTTACAGTAAGGTCAAGGTACTGACAAGATCTTTGGTAGGTTACTGTTGTCTACCATCATCATACCATGCCTTGCTCTACTACAGAAACATGTTATCTAATCTCCTCATTTATAAATCTCAAGTTGCACATGTGCAAAAAAAATCGTTTTTTTATTAAACTGTTTGTACCACTAGGATACTCTTTTTATTAATACCCGGCCCAGGGGCGGACTTAGCCCCTTTCGTGACTTTCGGTTTGCAAGCCTGTGGCTTTTGTGACCGGAGTCACTTGCCCACCCGCCCCGATCACCCAGTAGCGAAACGACCAAGCGTCGTCAAGGGGCTCGCGGTGTGTCAAGAATACATCAGATCTGAATTTCAAAGATACCCAGCGTACAATATGGGTCTAACACAGCTTCACGATGGGGTCTGGAAGCTCGGAGTTGCTAATAAACAGTTTAAAACATTGTTACTCGACGAGTGGTATTTACAGACCGAACGTCCATCTCCGCCGTTGGTGTCACAGCGCATGCGCACCATGCCGCGTTCACGTTACTGGGAAGAAGCGGAAGAACCAGTTTCCGACTGGGAAAAACCATTCACGTCAGCCTCCTAGTGGTAATTCCTACTAGGACATATGGGATTCTTTTATAGACCCCATATCTCACGAATTGCGGAAGTATGGATGTGGGCGTTTCATCCATAGATATATATAGAGTCAAAGCGTGAAGGCTTCCTAGTTGTAGCAACGAGATGTCCTCTGGTTCTTCCGCTTCTTCCCAGTAACGTGAACGCGGCATGGTGCGCATGCGCTGTGACACCAACGGCGGAGATGGACGTTCGGTCTGTAAATACCACTCGTCGAGTAACAATGTTTTAAACTGTTTATTAGCAACTCCGAGCTTCCAGACCCCATCGTGAAGCTGTGTTAGACCCATATTGTACGCTGGGTATCTTTGAAATTCAGATCTGATGTATTCTTGACACACCGCGAGCCCCTTGACGACGCTTGGTCGTTTCGCTACTGGGTGATCGGGGCGGGTGGGCAAGTGACTCCGGTCACAAAAGCCACAGGCTTGCAAACCGAAAGTCACGAAAGGGGCTAGGGCGGACTGGGACACAAATTCAGCCCGGGACATTCAGACGCACCAGCCCCGAACTGGCCCACACAACGGCCATTATGAAACACTCGTCCAGTATTAAACAACCCAAGGCTGTGGCTAAGGAGTCAACATCAGGGAGACCAAATCTACACCCCACCCCTAGATGTGCACTTGTGCACAGTGCACACACACACACACACACACACACACACACACCTATACATGACATACAGATAGACAGTACTGCTACATCTATACATTTATGACATACCAGATTTGCAAATACAGTAGGCTACTGTTTGCGATACAAAAAGAGTCCAGAAAAGAGAGTATATACATTTGACGTAAAAACTGTACATTGGAGGAGGTTGGGTGGGGGGGTTGGGTAGGAGGGGTTGGGGGGACACACACACTGTACAACTGCCTGTAGCCGGTACTTCCTGTACTTCCATTTACACACTTTAGGAGGCATATCTTTACCAGCCTAGGAAGAGACTAAAGAGCCAGCAGTGTCACGGCCATGACGTCCAGCTCTAACCCCCCCCCCCCCCCCCCCCCCCCCTAGTCTCTCCTCTTGTGTTTCCGCCTAGGTCCTGCACATGTTTTTTTTTCGTAGCCGCATTTTGCAGAGACGCTCTCTGATTGGCCACTGACATGTGCGCGCAATCGCGTGACGAGCTGTGTCTTTGCCCATTTCCGGGTCTAAAAGCCTGCAAACTACCTAACGCCTAGTTTATCACTGCTTAAGCTTAGGCGACTCTTTCGAAGTTGGTTAAGGTTAGAGTTTGGAATCAGGGCTGGTGTTCTATCGCCCTGCTCCAAGACAAACTCTAACCTTAACCAACTTCGAAAGAGTGCCTAAGCTTAACCGGTGTAGAAACAGGCGTCACACGATTGGGCGCACATGTCACATGAAGTGGCCAATCAGAGAGCGTCTCCGCAAAATGCGGCTATGAAAAAAATAACGCGTCTCCCATGTGCGTTTCTGTCTCCCAGTCCTTCACCAGCTGTTCATCATCTGTTATCACCCCCGGCTGTTGTCAATCAGTCATCAGAACAACAAAGTAAAAAAAATAAGTTAATAGTGAATGAATGGCCAGTAATTATATTACTGTGTTGTGAATGGGCTGGGTAATGACGTCAGGAGCAGGGACTCAAGTGGCTGTCATTATTGAACTCAGGTGTTTGTACTGATTGTGGGCGGGGGATGAGACGCTGAGACTATCGATAAGCCAGTGGGACTCAGATATCGGGGTCGGAGCACCTTGCTACATTTGGTACCAGCACCCTGTTAGGATTCCAGGGGGGTGGGGTCGATCGTGGTTAGGTAGGACCACCGGCGACGAAGAAAATACAGCGAGCGGCCACAGGTTCTGTATAATGATAGGAGGGGAGGCCTATCCTCCTGGAGCTATACGAGGGACCGGGAAATGGAGGGTGCTGCTGTATCTGTAGAGACCCCTGGTCCCTGTATGAATTACTTTTGTTGTGTAATAATTAGGGCTGTCAGTTTATCGCGTTAATTAGATTAATTAATTACACAGCAAATTATCGCGTTATGAAAATTAACTCAAAAATTAATAACAATTTTTTTTTTAAATCTCATGCATTCCATAAGAACGTAGAATACACATTTACAGACTTTTTTTTTATATGGTCCATTTGCATGTTCTTGGTATCTGATTCTAGGGCCATCTATGTATTCCCAGTGTCAGAAATACTGTGTGTTACTAGGCTTAAGTAAATTGTAATGAACCAAATGAGAATATCAATACAAAATGTTGTATCTTTGACTGTGAATAACACCATGCTCAAATTGACCAGACCTGAAAAATCTAAGGAAATTAATCAATGGAAGATGATTCAACAGAAGGTTTTGTAGATACAGTACTATGAGGGCAGCCGTTCCACCCTACTGGTTAAAATTACTTACTCGTGAGTAGTACGTTCGTTGATAATGAAAAATTATGTACACAGCCACTCCAGTGTAAAACAAAGATATCCAAATGGATGGTCCAAAGATGCACACTGACCTGGCTGAGAGAATTGCTGAATGAACTGTGACTATAATAAGTGCATTGTGTATGTACCGTACCTCATTCAAACTAAGGGTTGTTGCCTATATAAAAGTGTGCTGTGATATGTGCTCTACCAAGAGGTGAAGGGTTTTACCTATATATAAATTGTTCTGAAGGTCCAGATTAACACTGAAAGTCTGCGTTTATTATTTTGTATAACTTATATATTGTTATATATATATCTTTACGTCATCTGTTTGCCTAACAGTATTCATCATTCGCTTATTGTATATGTCCCATTCTTAACGCCGTAGACGCCAGTGAGCGCGCCCCTCTAGACATGTTTCAGAACATGTTCAGGCATGCCCGGACAAGGGAGCTGGCGCATTGATCTGTACAGGTGAACAGGCGGAGTCCACAGGGAACTAAGATAGAGTGTGTTGTGGAGAAGACGTTCAGCAGCAGCATTAACAGGAAAACTAGCAGAGTGAGAGAGAAGACGTCTGGTGCAGTTGTACACAGACCGAGAGCAGCGTATCGTTATAGAGAGCCGTACGGCTAATTAGATACAACTATAATATTGTCGAGCCATTATTGGCACAGTATAGTGACTTGTGTAAGCGAAGTAACGTGGAGAGACTTATAGTTGAACCCAGCGACGTTCTGAATATAACTACTCATTGGAGACCGCCTGCGGGTTAGCTTTAAGTACAAACGCAGCTAACTAGCTATCATCCATGCCAACGGGCTTTTGGACTACTAGCTATTAATCCTGCCATCGGGCGCTAGGAATACAAGGACCGGTCCGTACGAGACCCCTTCTCCCAGCGACGACAGGATTATCCCACCAGTCTACAGTTTCTCTGGAGCCGGAGCTCAAGAGAGAACCACCGTCTCCAGCCACCATCTTGCTTTTCCCTGTGCCGCTTCGCTCCGTCTCACTCCCTTCAGAGCTCCACCGGTCGGGTATCCGTAGTATAGGAACTATCGTTACCTCTGACTTTGTTGCACTGACATTCTATTATTAAAAGAGAACCGTGATATATAATATGTATGTTGCTATGACTATTAAAATGCTTGTTCAACTTGTATCACTGTCCCCACGCCGTTAATAGAGTGTCCGCCATAGACCCCACATAGCCCCACATAGACTGAAGGACATAGCATACACTAAACTACCAATCAAGCACTGTGAACGGAAATTTGGCCCCATAATTACTCATGCGATCCGGATATGGCGTGAAACACAAAAAAAAAATCCTAACCCACATAAATGGCACAATCATACTCCCTTATTCAATAACAATGCACTCTTAATTGAAAAACGACCTATAAGATTCCCTATATGGGAAGAGCAAGGCATACACTCATGTTTTTAACAAACAGGGTTTTTGTAGTTATAAAGAAATACGCAAAACATTTAATCTCACCAAGTCCACATGGCTTTTTTACATACAGTTACAGCTATGTTTGAAGTCTCACGGTGTTCCATTAGACATACCAATTGAACACCACAGATACCACAAATTCTTCTATGAAAGAGAGACATCGAGAGGTTTTGTTTCAGATTTTTATCATCAATTACTAACGTCCTCGTATGAAACCCTCCAACTAGACTCTGCCTGGAGGAGGGATATACCAGACCTGGAAAATGACTTTGATTGGCAAGGAGCCTGGGCAAATGTCCGACTTACATCAAGGAACCCGGACCATCAACAAATCAATCTTAACTATATTCACAGGACATACTTGACTCCTATAGGACTGTGCAGAATGGGTCTTAAACAAGACTCCAAATGCTCCCAATGTACAAATGGGGACGAAGGGACATTTATGCACATGTATTGGGACTGCCCACCAGTTAAGACATTCTGGAAAGATGTGACCCAACAATTATCAAAACTCGTATCTTGGAATATACCTGTACACCCCTCGGTATTACTATTGAATGATGTTTTTGAGTTTGCAGTAAATCCACAGCTAAAGAGATTGGTTTTATCAGGTATCACAGTAGCTAAAAAGCTGATCGCATCACGCTGGTTTCAACCGGAAAAAATGTGCCGGAAAGTTTGGTTTCTTACATATCTCGATGCGATTTATCAAGAAATATCTACAGCAAGAATTCTGGGTCTCAATGAATCCAAAATGTCAATGTGGTTAGAAGTGGTGGAGAATAAAAGCTAGCTTATAATGGTAGTGTCTGGTTAGGTGCGAGGGATAATGGAGCTACTACCCAAGGTGGGGTCCGGGAGGGGGGGGTTCGAGCTGGAGCATATGTGTGTAGGTTTTTAGATAACAGGTATTAGGGGTATATCTTATATAAGACAATTAACTAAAATGTGATTTCATTGGATGTGCTCTGACAATTAATGCTTGTATATCTTATCGTGTGTTGTCATGTTTGTTTATGTGTTTGTTTAAAAAATTATAAAAAAATAAAATACAAAAAAAATAGAGTGTCCGCCATTTTGTGTACTTATACTGTCTGGCCATTAACATATTCTTTAGCAGTGTTTTAATCTAACATATCTCAATACAGTCAGGGTTGTGTAGCCCCTTAGCTACATAAGTGCTGTAATTTATAGTGTGCTTAACTTAGAGGTGATATAATTTACCTAAGGGACGCCTGGCTGTACCCGCTGCATTCTCCGGTTCTGCTAACCCTGTCATGTCTCAGGAGGGGAAATTAGTATCGGCTTCATGGCTCATATGTTTTAATTAGGGCTGTCAGTTTATCGCGTTAATTAGATGAATTAATTACACAGCAAATTATCGCGTTATGAAAATTAACTCAAAATGAATTACAACAATTTTTATTTTATTATTTTTTAAATCTCATTCATTCCATAAGAACGTAGAATACACATTTACAGACTTTTTTTATATGGTCCATTTGCATGTTCTTGGTATCTGATTCTAGGGCCATCTATGTATTCCCAGTGTCAGAAATACTGTGTCTGTTACTAGGCTTGAGTAAATTGTAATGAACCAAATGAGAATATCAATACAACATTTTGTATCTTTGACTGTGAATAACACCATGCTCAATTGACCAGACCTGAAAAATCTAAGAAAATTAATCAATTGAAGATGATTCAACAGAAGGTTTTGTAGATACAGTACTATGAGGGCAGACGTTCCACTCTACTGGTTAAAATTACTTACTTGTGAGTAGTACGTTCGTTGATAATGAAAAACTATGTACACAGCACTTTATTGCTTTTATCGTTATATATGCCTATGTTTGTGTACAGCACTTTGAGCTACATGACATGTATGAAAGGTGCTTTATAAATACTTACTTACTTACTCCAGTGTAAAACAAAGATATCCAAATGGATGGTCCAAAGATGCACACTGACCTGGCTGAGAGAATTGCTGAATATACTGTATATAGATACACAAATGTTCTAGAAGGTTCGGTCATGACATCACCACAAATGTTCTAGAATGTTAAATGTTCTAGAATGTTCGATGTTCTAGAATGTGCGGCTATGACATCATCACAAATGTTCTAGAATGTTCGACCATGACATCATACTGTGACATCACAAATGTTCTAGAATGTTCTATTATGACAATTATATAATACAATAACCTAAATATAGCTTTGGCTCCTACAAGTACTGAATTCTGCCATCCGGACACATGCAATTTGAAATATGATTATAGAATATAGAATATCAGGCATAAAATGGTTATGCGATTAAAATGTGATTAATTAGATTAATTAATTACAAATCCTGTAATTAATTAGATAATTTTTTTTAATCGTCTGACAGCACTAGTTTTAATTAATAAACCTTGTATCTTTCGTAAACTGGTTGTGCTGTTGACTCATTGACGGGCTTTGACAAAAGAGGAACACAGCATCACTAACTGTACCCTTGATGAAGTCAATGGAGCGTAGAGCCCTCTCCTGCCTCTTGAAGTTAACCCTGTAGTGACTCATGTTCTCATAACCTGACGACGGGGTCGCCACCGGACAGGAGGTGGTCGCCTTAATCAACCTGAGGAGAGAGGAGGAGAGAGGGGCGAGGAAAAGGGAGAAAAAGAGAAGAGGAGGAGGGTGAAGGGAGATGGAGGTGAAAACAAGAGGGGTGTTTTAACCTGACTGTTCCTGTGTAATATGGGTGTAACGGTACAGAAGTGATTCCCACTGCATGTTAATACTTTGGGGGACCCCCAAAATATAATGGCTCCCCCCAAAGTATAATTTCTGTATTTTTTTACTCAGTGAGCACTCATTTGCATTGGTGGCAATGAGTGCTAGTGCTCAGTGAGTAAAAAAAAATAAAAAAAAAACATAAATTATACTTTGGGGGGAGCCACCCATAAATTACAAATTTGATATAGATCATGTTCTTTGTTGGTTTGTGAGGATGTTAATACACACTTGGTAAGATGTGTGTATGAAAGAAGACTACAAAAAACAGCAGTGACTGCTCTCAGCTGTTTAACACGTAAAGACCTAGACATCACCAGTTGTAGGTTGTCTGAAGTGCAGGATTTGGACGGGGAAAAAATGTCATTAATTTTTTTCAAATCCTGCATTCTAGTGAATTTTCAACCTACAACTGGTGATGTCTAGGTCTTTACGTGTTAAACAGCTGAGAGCAGTCACTGCTGTTTTTTGTAGTCTTCTTTCATACACACATCTTACCAAGTGTTAGCACCTAGGGCTGAATTTTAAATTTCGTTGTACCATTCTTGTGACAATGACAATAAAGATCATTCATTCATTCATTAATTCATTCATCTGTACTATTGATACATTTATGGCTTGGTATGAATCTCTGCCATCATGTACCGGGCCGTCGGTCTTAAAGGAATCACAAAAGTGATTTGTTATGGTGACATTTATTTTGACAAAGTTAGGGGGGTGCACCGTTCCTGGAGGTACTGCAATACCAGGTCGATGCGTGGAGTGGACGGAGCAAGCCCCTTTTCCATCTCCCTGCTCCAAAAATCAATTTAATATATGGTCCCCGGGTAGGGGACGTATCAGATATTAAACTGATAAGAACAGATTTTTTTCATTTGAAAAAGTTTATTGTCACATGGTTTACAAAGTTACATGTACACAATGTATTTGAACAGATTTTTTTCATTTGAAAACGTTTTTTTTGTCACATGGTTACAAAGTTACATGTACACAATGTATTTGATTTAAAATTTCCACATTTTCTTATAGCACATTTCAGAGGTGAGATAAACATGTATACCAATTAAAAAACATCTGTAAAAACCTAAGAACACAACATTTCAACAATGTAAAAGCAGTTATGTTAAAAGGCCTACAGCTAAATTAAAAACACCTGTAAAACCTAAAAACACAACATTTCACCAACGTAAAACAGTTATGCTAAAAGGCCTACAGATAAAATAAAGGTGGGTAAAACATGTTAAACAGTGCTTGTGGTAATAAAAAGTCCATTGTATCAGTATCAGTGTAGATGATAAGTCCAGTACATATGTCTTTTAAAAGGTGTTTTTTCTTTTTTTTTTTAAACAGGAAGTAGGACGTTCTATTTAAAGGCCATCTTCAATCCTTTGTGCAGTAGCGGGGTGAGTCCCTACCAAGGGTAACTCATCCCCCTCTCCCACACAGACCGCCGGGGTCCTGCCTGGGGTGCTCAGCGGAGATCCTCTCCCTGATGTTGCCCCTTTGGGGAGTCAGCCGCCGCTGCCTTCACCTTTGTGTGGGCTCCGGTCTCCCACCTCCGAATGAGCGCAGAGGCGATGCTTCTTTGTGGCTGTGTCCTAGGGCCTGCCGCCTGAAGCGACAGCCGCTCGGACCGTCGCTTCGGCCATCCGGATCACAGCCACGGGGGGGATCTGCATGCGCCTGCTTACCAGCAGGTTTCTGGAGGTCCATGTGGCGTCTTTGATGGCGGCCAGGGTGAGCCAGAGCTTGGCGAATTCGGATGGTGTTGTTCTCTTCCGGCTCACCCCGTATAGGACCGTTTGTGGGTCCAGGACCCCCGCTGCTGGTAAGTACGGGAATTGCTGGGAGCCGGCTGTTGCCCACTGGTTTACGGCAGCGCTGCACTCCCAGAGCAGATGCCTCACCGACTCGGGAGCGCCACAACCCGGTCGGGGGCAGATGGCACTCGCTGCCATGCCCCGGGAGTGCATGACGGCCCTGACCGGGAGGATCTCATGAGCCACCATCCACGACAGGTCCCGCAGTCTGTTTGAGAGAGCGGGATGGTTCACGTTGCGCCAAACTGTGGAGGGCTCGCCGATTGCGAGCCCGCGCACTGGACTCACTGGTTCCCGCTCCTGCACAAGAGAGAGAAGAGAGCGGTGGTTAGTTAGAACGTCCAGTTCTTCTCCTTCCATGTTCAGGCCTTTTAAGAATTTTTTAATAAAAACATAGGCCGTGGGCAGATTAAAAGACACTGGTGTTCTTAAATCAGTGTGTAGGTGCTTGTGTGTTCGTAGGTAAGACCCCATCCAGAATCTTGCCATTGCTGTTGTCTTGTGCTCTCTGGATGGGGCTGTAGCGTATGTCATGTGTAGTGTAGTGTATCTGCTTCCTAAAAATAGGTGGAGGTCCGGGACGCCTTTTCCTCCATTCTCCTTCCTCTTTTTCATGACGTCCCTTCTTAGTCTCTCCCACTTGGACCCCCACAGGAAATAAAATATGGCGCGGTCGAAGGATAAAAGAACCTTTTTTGGTGGGATAAAAACAGAACCGATCAGTAGAAACAAGGGTAAAATCACAGCTTTTATGATTAAAACCTTGCCCTCCATGGTCAGTCCCCTTAGTCCCCAGTATCCCAGTCTCTGTCTAACTTTCCCTATGACGTCAGGCCAGTTGTTTCCCCCCTCCCCCTCTCTGTCAAATTTGACTCCGAGTATTTTTATGTCAGTCTGGGTCACAGTCAGAGGGAATCCCGCCCTGTCAGTCGCTGTCCACGGTCCGTACAGTTTCGCTTCGGTCTTGTCTCGGTTTAGTCTCGCTCCTGAAGCTCGTCCGTACCACTCAGTCAGGTCTAATGTCCTGTCAACAGCAAAACGGTCAGTGCATAAAATGTTCACGTCGTCCATGTATAAAAGGCACTTAGCCGTCAGTCCCCCACTGCCCGGTATAGTCACCCCGTTGATCCATTTGTCCCTTCTCAAGATCTGTGCCAGCGGTTCTACACAGATGACGTAGAGGAGGGCAGATAACGGACAACCCTGACGGACACCGCAGGATATGTTCACTGCATTTGTAAGTTGCCCGTTAACAAGAAATTTGCTTGTAATGCCCCTGTACAGCAGTCCCACCCAATCTATGACCCGCTCAGGAAACCCCATTTTTTGCAGTACCTGGAAGAGGTACTGATGCGAGACCCGATCGAAGGCTTTTTCAAAATCTAAATTTAGGACTATGAGTCTAAAGTTTCTGTCTCTCGCATAACAGATGGTGTCTCTGATCAGTACGAGGCTGTCGGTGATCTTCCTCCCCGGCACAGCACAGGCTTGATCCGGGTGGATCACCTCCCCTAAAAACAAAGAAAGACGTGTTGTTAAAATTTTGCTAAAAAGTTTACAGTCAAAGTTTAAAAGGGTGATCGCTCTAAAATTCTTTAAGTCAGTCTTGTCATTCTTTTTGTGGAGTAACGTCACTATCCCTACTCTAAAGCTGTCAGGTAGCAGGTCTAGTCTTTCAAAGTCTTTAAAAACAGTCAGTATGTCGTGTGCTAAAATGTCCCAGAAAGTTTGATAAAACTCCAGGGGAAGTCCGTCCTGTCCTGGGGACTTCCCCTTCTTAAAATGTTTTAGACACTTTTCGAGTTCTAAAAGGTTAAAATCCTGGGTTAAAAGCACACTCTCCTCCACTGTTTTGTCTAAAAACTCTAAAACCTCCCTGGTGACATCTTTTTCTATTTCTTTTTCTGAGTATAGCTTTGTGTAAAAAAGTTCCACGCTTTCCTTGACTTCTATGTTTTCCGTAAAACTACCATCTTCTTTTTTTAGTTTTGTTAAAAAACCTCCTTTGTTTACAATTCTCTTAAAGAAATAGCGTGTACATTTTTCTCCTTCCTCTATATCCCTCTCTTTACTCCTTAAAATGATTCCTTGGCTTTTTATTTCTGATAGAGCTGACATTTCCCTTTTTACTTCTACTATTTCTTCATTAAAATCAAAACCCTGCCCTACTAGTTTAAAATAGCGTTGTAGTCTCTTTTGCAGTCCCAACATGTGTCTGTTTTCCCTATCTTTTTTCTTCTTGCCTGCCTGCCTGAAGAAAGTCTTGGTCTTCCCCTTCACCATCTCCCACCAGTGTGCACGTGAATTGTACATGTCTTGGAGGGTCTGCCATCTGATGTACTGCTCCCTGTACTGACTAACTATCTCCCTATCTTCTAGTAGGGAGCAGTTTAGTTTCCACAGACCTCTCCCTGCCGTCATACCCGAAGACAGTGAAAGGGTGCAAGTCAGCATAGCGTGGTCTGAAAAGAAAACAGGGGTTAATCTAGCATCGGTTGGTGGGCAGTCCCGTGTAAAAACATAGTCAATGCGAGAGGCTTTGGTGCCGTCACCACTGAACCAGGTGAAGCCCTCCTCTCTAGGATGCACGGTTCTAAAACAGTCTTGTAGTTTAAAATCCTTGCATATGCCCTGTAATAAAACCGATGTTGTATCTAGTCTAAAATCATCCCCTGCTCCCCTTCTGTCTTTTTTTGATAGAACACAATTAAAATCCCCTCCTACCACTAATGGAGCCCTACCTAGCATGTGGGACTGCAGGTCTTTTAAAAGGTCATGTCTGTCGTTTTTGTCGTTAAAACCATATGTGTTGAGTACGTTAAAATCCTTCCCCATGTAAGTCAGGTGTGCTAAAATTGCCCGTCCGTCTCTCACCACAGTGCTGCCCTTCACCAGAACCAAGGGGTTTTTGATTAAAATGGCCACTCCGTCTGCTTTATTAAAATTTGACCCGCTCCACATTGAGGTACCGGGTGGCCATTTCTTCTCCCAGTTGCTGTAGTTTTTAAAAAAAGGCAGATGACATTCTTGTAATAAAAACACATCTGAATTAAAATTGTTTAGGAAGGTTAAAACAGTTTGGGCTCTAACTCCTGACCTCACACTTCTCACATTAAGGGTGGAGATGTTGAGGGCCATGAGTATTATTAAAAACAACAGAAATGACATTCTAAAAGAGAATTAAAAGACTACAGTTAAAAACACTCATTTCTGATTTTGTGAAGTCAGGCTTCTCCTCCTGTCCAAGCAGCTGGGAGGGGAGTTTTTGCCATCTTTCCCCGAGAAGGCTTTGTCATGGCGCCGTTCTTTTGGGGTTGACTGTAGGTCTATGCTTATAAAAGAAGTTGTATTTGGTGAACTGGAGCCGAGAGGGGAGACTCCCTTGAACGTCTCCAAGGGGGGTAAGCCGTCTGAGAACGTTCTGGCTCTTCCCCTCTTCTCTGGGGCTGAGTGTGAGTCAGCCCCAGGGCTGGTCAGTTCATCTACAGTTCTCTTAAGGTTGGGCTGGGCGGGGGGGAGGGAGGTGTCGCTGGACTCTCCCTCAACCTGTCCCTCATCCTGTCTCTCAAACTCAACCTCGCCCTCAACCTCACCCACTTTCTAAAGTCCAGCTCCACCTGCTGGCTGAATCACCCCCTCTCCTTCACTCTTGCCTTCTGGTGGGGTGATTTCAGGCCCCTCCCCCTCTCCCGCCTCCTGTGTCTCCTCTTCTCCAACCACAGGGTTTGGCAGGAGATTTGAATTTCCCAGCCCTTCCTTTTCAATTAGCACATTTCCAGTTTCTTTTCTGGTTTGTTCTACCACCTGCTCGATTTCAGTGCAAACTCTTGTAGCTTTTAATTTGTTGGCAAAGGACTTTGGGCAATCTCTGAAAAGGTGGTCTGTTTCTCCACAGAGATTGCACTTTCTGCCATTGGTACATTCACTAAATGAGTGCCCAATTTCTCTGCATTTGCCGCAGACTACTTTCTGGCATGCCTCTGCCAGGTGCCCATGCTCACCACACTTGCGGCAGAGTTTAGGCTGACCCTGGTAGTGAATGTAGCCTCTGTTCTCTCCCAAAACTATCATGGATGGGATCTGTCTCAGGCCCTGGTAGTCCTGGGGGTCCTGTATTTGTTGTACAGGAACCCTCCAGGCACAATTCCAGATGCCATCCTCATCTCTCACCTTGGTAGCCTGGGCCTTCACAGTGCAGTATCTACCCAGCCATATACATATGTCATCAGCATTTACCATTTCATTGAACATTCTGACAACCACTACTTTTGCAGCATTGTCAGTCAGTTTCTCCAGGTTAAATGCTGAGAACTGGGTTTCAACTTTCTCAAACCTAAGCCAGAATTCTCGTAGTACTGCGGCACTTCCAAAACTTACATCAAAGCCCTTGTTAAAGGGTAGAGTCATGACACAATTCAAATCAGCTGGTGAGAAACCAAGGGCTTTTTGTATCAGCTTCCTGGAGAAGTCCAATCGGGACATCTCCAGGAGCTTACCATCCTTCTCACGTAATTTAAATCTGACACTGTGGTGTCTCCTCATGCCGGCACGTGTAGCCGACATGGCTGGAGACACCACCAGCAACAACAATAAAAGAATAAAATACCACTAAAACCAATATAATAATGAGAATAAATTAATTAACTAGTAAAACCTGATATATACAATACCAAATAAAATCGACTTACCTTGAACAATATACAAAAAATAAACAAACAAAACAATATCCCCCTTGGCAGCAAAGGCTCGTCCTCACAGCGAGAACAAACCCGCAGACAGGGAGCGATCACTGTCTTAGCCAAAAGGCCGAGAAGCGATACCGACAAACTGTCAGGCAGAGCGGGGTCGTTCCTGGAAAGCTCACTCTGGGTCGTGGTTTATGCAGAGACTATGTTTAATCATGTCCGTGTATAAAGTATGGTGCTCTCACTCAACATGCGTGTTGCGTCCGATAATATAACATGGACATATTTACTTGCATAGAATGTAACCATTGTATTATTAGACCTGTACTTCTCAACTCTCCCTCATCACGTGGCAAGCCACCCTCCAATAGGATACGAGTAAACGCTCTAAACTAATTAATCTATAGAAGAAACATTGAACACGTTATTTTGATCAGAATCATACAGACAAAAGGGAAATTAATAACTATACCGGAGTGGCCTTGCGACTGTCATTAATATTTTTTTTAATCTATTTTCACTCCATTTTCATGTAGTGCTATGTTTTCATCGAGCTCTGGTGGACAAACAAGCCAACCGCACTTCAAACTGACTGCCTTCTCTGTGCCCGTTTACTGCCCCCCCCCCCCCCCCCCCCCACGTTCAAGACGTTTATTTGTGTGTGATTTATTGGCCATTTCATGTACATAAAATAAACACGACAATGAGTTGTATTTAACTAAGTAACCGTTGAACACGTTAAGTAAAGGTCATGGAACTGTTCAGTACTAAACAGGAGTGCAGCACTGCAGCAGAGCCTCTTCCTTTAAAAACATGCCGTTCGTAAAGGTGATGATCACAACTCGCCCCTAGTACACTAAAGAAAACTACATTATGTTAGATGAGTTATGAAATCCAAGTGTTTGTCAAAAGAGTTGTGACAACGAGCGTTTTAAGTGCTATAGCCAAATAACAGATAGAAGCAACAATTCACAAAAAAAAGAAAATCCCATAATTAACTCTGAAGAACTGGTCCTCCGCGAGACGCTCGTTGTACAAGTATGAGGGCATTTTAATGGAATTTTACTTACCAAAACGGTGTCTTCGTGTTAACTAGCTAACCAAAACGTTTCTTCGTCGGGTTGTTGTTCGTCGTAAAAGTTATGATATTCCATAATTCCAATTATTACAGCAAAGGGAAACCAGTGTGCGATTTGAAAACACATGACGATACCGCTGAACTGTACTGTAGTGGGTTAGACTCTGTCCAGGTGAAGAGACGAGAGGAGGTTCCATCAATTAACTGTGCAGATTGTAGTGAGCAGATGAGCCAACCAGAGGCGTGGGGGGAGGGGAGGTGTTAACTGTTGTTTATCTGCACAGAGGAGATGCTACAGCTGGGAACGAGGTTAACCCGTTCACTGCCACACTTTTAAGAATCAAGAATCAAGAGGTTTATTTGTCACATACATACCAGGGGCATACAGTGAAATGCGGGTGGCCATGCCCGCATTGCTTGTGCAAAATACAATAATAAAATAGGCATAGAATAAAAGAAAATAGGTATGACATTTTTAGCCAAACAACTGTAACGTATTCGCGTTATACACGAATTCGCCATAAACACGAGGATTTACAGTGAGGGCATTAGAATCTACGGTAACTTCACTTACCAACACGATGTCTTCTTGTTAAAATTGCTAACAGCTTAGTTAACCAAAAACGTTCCTTCTTCGGGTTGTTGTTAATCGTAAAAGTTATGATATTCCATAATTCCAATTACACTAAAAAGGGAAACCAGTGTGAGACTTCAAAAAGCATGATACCACTGAACTGTGTGTCGTGGGTTAGAGAGCCCAGGTGGAGAGACGCGAATGCCATCAATTAAGTATGTAAATTAAGTGTTGCAGGAGGAATCTACCAGAGGCGTGCAGGGGGCGAGGAGAGCTGTTGTTGCTCAAGTTTCTTTATTAGTTGTCATACAGAAGTACAGAATACTTTTATATAAAATGCTTCTTTCCGTTTTGCTCCAGAGATTGTGCTAGATAAAAATTGATACGAATAAAATAAGTATAATAAGTATAAAATAGAAGTAAAGTACGTAGACAAAAGGGTTCAATATACATAAATGCAGAGTAGAAAAGTAACTGAGTTACAATACAATATACAGTAGCCTACAATGCAGAAATGGGATGAGGTACAATTTACAGTAAGGTCAAGGTACTGACAAGATCTTTGGTAGGTTACTGTTGTCTACCATCATCATACCATGCCTCGCTCTACTACAGCAACATGTTATCTAATCTCCTCATTTATAAATCTCAAGTTGCACATGTGCAAAAAAACGCGTTTTTTTATTAAACTGTTTGTACCACTAGGATACTCTTTGTCTTTGTATAAGTACACTTATTTAATCCAACCCCAGTTTTTACTCATCATCAGACCAATACTAATTCATACTTTACTAACTGCTCGTTTTATTGTCAGACTTAAATTGAAATTTTTTATTTATTTTTTATTAATACCCGGCCCAGGGGCGGACTGGGACACAAATTCAGCCCGGGACATTCAGACGCACCAGCCCCGAACTGGCCCACACAACGGCCGTTATGAAACACTCGTCCAGTATTAAACAACCCAAGGCTGTGGCTAAGGAGTCAACATCAGGGAGACCAAATCTACACCCCACCCCTAGATGTGCACTTGTGCACAGTGCACACACACACACAGTACTAGACAGTACTGCTACATCTATACATTTATGACATACCAGATTTGCAAATACAGTAGGCTACTGTTTGTGATACAAAAAGAGTCCAGAAAAGAGAGTATATACATTTGACGTAAAAACTGTACATTGGAGGAGGTTGGGTGGGGGGGTTGGGTAGGAGGGGTTGGGGGGGGGGGGACACACTGTACAACTGCCTGTAGCCGATACTTCCTGTACTTCCATTTACACACTTTAGGAGGCATATCTTTACCAGCCTAGGAAGAGACTAAAGAGCCAGCAGTGTCACGGCCATGACGTCCAGCTCTAACCCCCCCCTCCTCGTCTCTCCTCTTGTGTTTCCGCCTAGGTCCTGCACGTGTTTTTTTTTCGTAGCCGCATTTTGCAGAGACGCTCTCCGATTGGCCACTGACTGACGCTCTCTGATTGGCCACTGACATGTGCGCCCAATCGCGTGACGAGCTGTGTCTTTGCCCATTTCCGGGTCTAACAGCCTGCAAACTACCTAACGCCTAGTTTATCACTGCTTAAGCTTAGGCGACTCTTTCGAAGTTGGTTACGGTTAGAGTTTGGAATCAGGGCTGGTGTTCTATCGCCCTGCTCTAAGACAAACTCTAACCTTAACCAACTTCGAAAGAGTGCCTAAGCTTAACCGGTGTAGAAACAGGCATCACACGATTGGGCACACATGTCACATGAAGTGGCCAATCAGAGAGCGTCTCCGCAAAATGCGGCTACGAAAAAAAAGAACGCGTCTCCCATGTGCGTTTCTGTCTCCCAGTCCTTCACCAGCTGTTCATCATCTGTTATCACCCCCGGCTGTTGTCAATCAGTCATCAGAACAACAAAGTAAAAAAAATAAGTTAATAGTGAATGAATGGCCAGTAATTATATTACTGTGATGTGAATGGGCTGGGTAATAATAATAATAACTTTATTTGTATAGCACTTTTCATACAGAGGTTGCAGTTCAAAGTAGGGCTGGGCGATAAAACGATAACGATAACTATCGCGATAAATTATTTCCTCGAAATAAACATGAAACGTGGTCGCAAAGTTTCGATATATCGATTTTCCAAGCTTGGCTCCGTTCAGCCTCGGCTCAGCTCACTCACTAACAACAACCAACGTTACGTGATGACGTGTTTACGCACAACAGCTAACAACCAATCAGTGAAGGAGATGGCCGAGAGCGAAATATACCCGGAAGGAGGTAGGACTCACTCACTCAACAAGGCTTGCTAGGCTAATTAGCTTGCACGCCGATGTTTTATATATTTACGTGCCGAGTATGTGTGTGACGTGAATTCTGAGGCCACGTTTATAGTAGTGGGGATATACAGTGGACGTCGTTTCAATATATTGTGGCGGAAGAGAGTATTTTAGTGTAATATTTAGCACATTGTCATGGAATACAGCGCTTAGATACTACAGGCTTGCTAGGCTAATTAGCTTGCACGGCGACGTTTTATATATTTACGTGCCGAGTATGTGTGTGTTTTGAATTCTGAGGCCACGTTTATAGTAGTGTGGGGTATACAGTTCGTTTCAATATATTGTGGCGGAAGAGAGTATTTTAGTGTCATATTTATTGTCATGAGATACTCCGCTTGCTTAACGTGTAACGTGCGCGGACTGATGACGACATCAACTCGACTTGAGACATTCGCAGCAGCATAAGAAGTTAATTAAACTTGACGGACATTATATCGACGATAATTATCGATATCGAATTATATGAAAATAATTTTATAATTTTATCGCGATAACGTTTTTGGTCATATCGCCCAGCCCTAGTTCAAAGTGCTTCACAACAGTAAAAAATACAGGCATAAGCGAGCATAAAAAGATAGACAGGTAGAATCACAGTGTTTCACATTAGGATCTAGCATCCCAATAGGCTCTCCGCTTACAGTTTTCAGTAACACAAATAGTAAAAATAGTTTAAAATGATTCAGTTTAAAAATAGTAAAAAAAATTATAAAATAGAACGGACATAAAAAATACAGGCATGAGCGAGCATAGCAAGATATGGCAAATCACAGTGTTTCACATTAGGATCTAGCATCCTAATAGGCTCTCTATTCAGTAATACTCCTGTAATTCCCAACATACTTCACAGTACATATTGCTGTAACTTTAGTGATATTAGATCACAGGGACACGAACCCACACTGTAACTTTAGTGATACTAGATCACAGGGACTCGAACCCACACTGTAACTTTAGTGATACCAGATCACAGGGACTCGAACCCACACTGTAACTTTAGTGATACCAGATCACAGGGACTCGAACCCACACTGTAACTTTAGTGATACTAGATCACAGGGACTCGAACCCACACTGTAACTTTAGTGATACTAGATCACAGGGACTCGAACCCACACTGTAACTTTAGTGATACTAGATCACAGGGACTCGAACCCACACTGTAACTTTAGTGATACTAGATCACAGGGACTCGAACCCACACTGTAACTTTAGTGATACTAGATCACAGGGACTCAAACCCACACTGTAACTTTAGTGATATTAGATCACAGGGACTCGAACCCATACTAAATAGTGGGACTTATTGCATGAACAAATAATCACAGTGTTTCACATTTGGATCTAGCAAATAATAAAAATAGTTTAAAATGATTCAGTTTAAAAATGGTCATCAGTAAGAAGTAAAAAGTGCAATAACCGACACATGAATTTGATAGGCAGTGTATAAGAGTAGGCAGGGTAAGAATAGTGCAGGTAAATACAAGTTGTGTCAGGATATCCCTGATGTTTCCTCTTGCCACTAGGTGGTAGCAGATATCTATCAGTGAAATGCCTGAGCAAAGAGATAGGTTTTAAGCTGTCTTTTAAAGATGTCTAGCGAGTTGGCTTCCCTGATGTTTTGGGGTAGTTTGTTCCATAGTTTTGGGGCATAGTTGATAAAGGCTGCATTACCGATCCTCTTTTGACTGCTTCTGGGAGCCTCTAGTAGTCCAGCAGCTGATGATCGCAGTGTTCTTGCTGGTGTGTAATTTATTAGAGTGTTGGCGATGTAGCTAGGTCCCTGTCCATTTAGAGCTTTGTATGTAAGGAGAAGGACCTTAAAAGTCAATTCTAAATGTTACAGGAAGCCAGTGTAAAGCAGCTAAGACTGGACTAATGTGCTCTCTCCTTTTCGTTCTAGTTAGCAGTCGGGCTGCAGAGTTTTGGATTAGCTGAAGCCTCTCTGTGGTTTTCTTAGGGAGATCTGTGAAAAGTGCATTACAGTAGTCTAACCGGCTAGATATGAATGCACCCAGCGGTAATATCACCCAGCGGTAACATGTAAAGGGAGAAGAGTAAAGGACCTAAGCAACTCCCTTGTGCAACTCCATAGTTGTTGTCGTATATATCAGACATGTGATCTCCTAGTTTAACATAGAATTTCCTCCCTCTGATGTATGTTTTAAACCAGCCCAGCACATGTTCTGAGAAACCGACATGGTTTTCAAGACGATCGATTAGAATATCGTGATCGATTGCATCAAATGCTGCACTGAGATCTAACAGGATAAGGATGGAGATCTTATTCTCGTCAGAGTTTAGTCTGAGGTCACTGATTATTTTGGTGAGGGCAGTTTCAGTGCTATGATATTTTCTGAATCCTGACTGAAATTCTTCTAAGATGTTGTTTTCTTCAAGAAAGGAATTTATTTGAACTGAAACTATCTTTTCAAGTACTTTACTAATGAATGGTAGGTTGGATATTGGACGATAATTTGCCATTTCATTACTATCCAAGTTAGGTTTTTTTAGTAATGGCTTTACAACTGCTGTTTTAAAGGCATCCGGGAAAATACCAGTCCTAAGGGAAGTGTTTATGATATCTAGCACAGGACTTGAAACACTATTAAATACCCGTTTGAAGAAAGCTGTAGGTATGGGGTCAATGTCTGAGGTGGAGGAGTTACATTCTGAGACAGTTTTGCAGAGTACATCTAATGTGATGCATGTGGTTACATTGCACGGTTTGCCGCAATCAGCTTTATTTCCATCATGAGTAATGCTGGCCCTGATCAAGGTTATTTTGTTGTTAAAGAATAGTGCAAGTTCTTCACACTTAACCGTTGATGACTGAGGAGGTGTAGGGGCAGTGTTGAGTAGTACATTAATAGTGGAAAAGAGGATTCTGGAGTTTCCAGCATTTTCTGTAATGATTTTAGAGAAGTAATCTTTCCTTGCTAAGCGGATGGTTTTATTATAAGCAGTTAAAGCATCTTTGTATATGTCACAGCATATGGTGTTTTTAGTTTTTCTCCATTTTCGCTCCGCTGCACGACATTTCCTTTTTTCTTCGTTGACCGTATTATAGTTTAACCAGGGCGAGGCTCTAGTTTTCTTCTTTTTCGTTTTTAATGGGGCGACAGAATTTAATATAGATGACATTGCATCATTGAGATTTTCTACCATTTCATTTAGAGAGCCGTCATGATTGTGTGGTTCATGTAGTCTGATAAGATCAATGAACTTTGATTCAACTTTGTCGTTTAAGAGCCTCTTTTTAACCATGATTTCTTTTTTTGTTTTAGTAAGGGTTATTTGAGTATCAAAAAATATACAGTGATGGTCGGAGAGAGGTAATTCAGTTAGAGATATTCGTTATGCTTAGCCCAGTTGTTGTTATAACTAAGTCTAGTGTATTCCCAAGCCTGTGAGTTGCATTTGTTATATGCTGTATTAGGTCAAAGCTATCCAGTAGATTTTTTAGTTCTATAGTTTTGGAGTCTGTTTTCTTATTAAAATGGATGTTCAAGTCTCTATTTAGGATCACCTTATCATATCCGGTAACACATAGTGAGATCAGTTCAGAGAGCTCCTGTAGTGTCTAGGCGGGCGGTATATTGTGACAATAATAGTTGATTCTGTTTTTAGTTCAATGGCAAGATATTCCATTGACATGAACTTGCCTAGTTCTGTGATTCTAAACTAGAGTTTTGAGGAGAAGATTGCTGCAACTCCTCCGCCCCTTTTATTTTTTCTGGGTATTTGAAAAAAGTTATAGTCTGGTGGACAAGCTTCTATCATTATTGATGTAGCTGTGTCATTATTTAGCCATGTCTCTACTAGGCAGATGCAATCTAAGTTATTTTCTTTAATCAGATCATTTACTACGAATGTTTTATTATTCAGTGATCTGGGTAATGATGTCAGGAGCAGGGACTCAAGTGGCTGTCATTATTGAACTCAGGTGTTACTGATTGTGGGCGGGGGATGAGACGCTGAGACTATTGATAAGCCAGTGGGACTCAGATATCGGGGTCGGAGCACCTCGCTACATTTGGTACCAGCACCCTGTTAGGATTCCAGGGGGGTGGGGTCGATCGTGGTTAGGTAGGACCACCGGCGACGAAGAAAAGACAGCGAGCGGCCACAGGTTCTGTATAATGATAGGAGGGGAGGCCTATCCTCCTGGAGCTATACGAGGGACCGGGAAATGGAGGGTGCTGCTGTATCTGTAGAGACCCCTGGTCCCCTGTATGAATTACTTTTGTTGTGTAATAATTAGGGCTGTCAGTTTATCGCGTTAATTAGATTAATTACACAGCAAATTATCGCGTTATGAAAATTAACTCAAAATTAATAACTTTTTTTTCTTTTTTAATCTCATTCATTCCATAAGAACGTAGAATACACATTTACAGACTTTTTTTTACATGGTCCATTTGCATGTTCTTGGTATCTGATTCTAGGGCCATCTATGTATTCCCAGTGTCAGAAATACTGTGTCTGTTACTAGGCTTGAGTAAATTGTAATGAACCAAATGAGAATATCAATACAAAATTTTGTATCTTTGACTGAATAACACCATGCTCAAATTGACCAGACCTGAAAAATCTAAGGAAATTAATCAATGGAAGATTATTCAACAGAAGGTTTTGTAGATACAGTACTATGAGGGCAGCCGTTCCACCCTACTGGTTAAAATTACTTACTTGTGAGTAGTACGTTCGTTGATAATGAAAAATTATGTACACAGCCACTCCAGTGTAAAACAAAGATATCCAAATGGATGGTCCAAAGATGCACACTGACCTGGCTGAGAGAATTGCTGAATATACTGTATATAGATACACAAATGTTCTAGAAGGTTCGGTCATGACATCACCACAAATGTTCTAGAATGTTCGATGTTCTAGAATGTGCGGCTATGACATCACAAATGTTCTAGAATGTTCGACCATGACATCATACTGTGACATCACAAATGTTCTAGAATGTCCTATTATGAGAATTATATAATACAATAACCTAAATATAGCTTTGGCTCCTACAAGTACTGAATTCTGCCATCCGGACACATGCAATTTGAAATATGATTATAGAATATCAGGCATAAAATGGTTATGCGATTAAAATGTGATTAATTAATTACAAATCCTGTAATTAATTAGATACATTTTTTAAGCGCCTGACAGCACTAGTTTTAATTAATAAACCTTGTATCTTTCGTAAACTGGTTGTGCTGTTGACTCATTGACGGGCTTTGACAAAAGAGCAGCTTCCCCTGCTAAATGAGCAGTTTCTCCTGCTCATAGTATAACTCACGTTTTTATTACATTGGTGACAGCGGTGGGATAGTTATTAAAATATCATCGCCTGGAAATGACCAACCGCCGGCTGAGGCAAGCACAAGTCGATCAGACACGTCTCCTTCCCCTAGTAGTAATCTGGCTATGTCCCGACCCATTTTTATGCCTGAGACTTTCACTGGTGCAGGCCGGGAATGGTCTGACTGGGCTGAACAGTTTGAAATGGCCGCTGGTGTTAATAATTGGAGCGAATCATTGAGACTAAGGGGGCTTTCACACTCAGCCTTTTGTATCGAATCACCGTCCCGGAGCACGGGGGCAGTGTTCTCACTCACCACTTTTGGGGTGCGAGTCGGCGCTGAATCGTTTCACCCCCCGCTGAACGGGACCAGCTGGCAGAGGTGGTCTCGGGGTCGGTCCCGGGAGAACGGGGGGTGTGGCTTTGCGAGCTTGTACCTTTTCACGGGCGTGGCGCCTGGTGCTGACATAACGTCATAAATTTTGTTTGCCATTGCTATGTCTATATTGTTCGAATGCATTTATTTCTATTAGACCAGTGGTGCCCAACAAGTCGGCCGTGGTCGACCAGTAGATCGCTCAAAACGCTCAAAAGCGGACTCTACAACACCATCCATTCGTGATAAAATATAACTTCATATTTATTGGCAATTTGTTCATTTTATATCAACATCCAGAGTCCGCAGTCGTGTTATGACATTCCCGTTTACATTTTCGGTCGACCAGTAGATCAATGACATTCAATATAATCGATGCGAGCAATGTTACTAGTATGTTGCATGTGTAGTAACGTTAGCGTTAGCCGTTAGCTTAGCGATATTGTTAACCCTGCAAAACGATCAAAAGCGGGCTCTACAACAGAGTTCCATTCGTGAGAAAAGGGGGGTGGGTTATATTGACAAGGCTTGACAACAGAGGTTCAAATATAGCTTCATATTTATTAGTTATTTGTATCTTTATATCAACATCCATTCTCCAGTCTCCGTGTGAACACTTCCTGTGTTTACATTTCGAGCGTGACATCATCGACTACGGCAAGCTTACAAGCTCAAAACGCAAACCGTAAACAAAACCCAGAGCGCACCCAGAATGAAGTGTGTACACAAACTAGAGGGGGGAGAGGGGTTCGGATCAGATCTCGGCACGGGCGGAACGGAACGAAATAGAAACGAATAGAGTGAGTGAGAAAGGGCCCTAAAATTCATGAGTCTTCTCTTGTCAGGTTGAGTCCGAGAGGTATATGGTGGGTTATCTGCGACAGCTAAAGCTAATTATGTCTTATTAAAAGAAGCGATGGGTAGATTCTTAGAACCATGTGATAGTGATGATTGGAGCAGGGCTACCTTCTCTTCTCGTAAGAGGCTACATAAGGAGAATATCAGAGAATTTGGTATTGCGCTTCGGAGGCTGGTTGTTAAAGCGTACCCCTCAGCATACTCCCACACCCAAGATTTGTTGGCTAAGGACCATTTTATTTCCAATGTTGGGAATGGGGAATTGCGAGTTAGTCTTCGCAGTGCCAAACCTACAACATTAGAGGCGGCCATTAATCTTGCTGCAGAATTGGAGCTGATTAGGGAGTTGGAGGGCAGTAAATTGGCCTCTGATGCACAGGTGCGTGGAGTCACTGAGCAATCTGGGCGTGATAAACAAATGGATACGCTGCTTGGGGTCGTAGAGGGCCTACGGCAGGAAGTTAAGTCTCTGAAAATCAATCTGTTCCTAAACCTACACCTACAGTGTCTGCTCCCCTTCCATACTCCGTTAGTGCCCCCATTCCCACGACTAGACGTGAGGGAGAAAGAGAAAGGGGTTGCTGGGAATGTGGGTGTAATAGTCACTTCCGACGTGACTGCCCTTATTTACAGGAAAACTAGAGGGGGTGTGCACAGAGGGTCCAATGCCCGCCCCCATTCCTGAGTCTACTGTGGCCCCTGACAGCTTAAAAGGTGGTTCGGGATATCTTCAAGCTAAAATAGGTGGGTTAGACTGTCATGTACTTGTAGATACTGGAGCTTCTAGCTCTGTCATTCCTAAACAACTGTTGCTCTCTGCTACAAAAGGGGGATGTGATCTGGTAGATTATGTTGGGCAGGCTACAGCAGCTAATGGTGGGGGGATGGGCATTCGTCGTTCCATTGTTACTGCACTGTGCAAACCTATCCCACAGAGCATCCAGAACAGTCACATCAACAGAAAGGCAGGAAAATAAGTCAAATAAAAATAATCAATGGACTAGAAGGGGACAGCGCCAGGAGGAACACAGCATCACTAACTGTTAGGGATGCCCCGATCGATCGGCCACCGATCGTTATCGGCCGATAATCAGTATAAATATGCGATTGGGGAATTCCGATAATTAGTCATATTCGCCGATCGCGGAAACTGATCAAGTGGATATCTCACTCGCTTGTCTCAGACGCACAGGACCTGCAAACTGCTCCTCCTCCCTAGCCCCGCCCGTACCCGTGTAGAGTTTGTAAACACAGAGGAGGCGGACCTCCTCTGCTGAGTCTAGATAGTGCATTCGACCTGAGCTAACGTTAGCTACCTAGCTATCGTTACTGTTTAAACAAAATTACCCAGTCAACTATTCACTTTTAGTAGGCATTGTCTAACGGTATTTAGCCGGCTAGCTACTGATAGCTCTGGATATCAACAAATGCCCCAGAAGTCTAGTGGTCCATGTTGATATCTCCGTTAGCTTGCGTTAGCTGACGTTAGTTCACCGTTCAAAACAAAATGTCCGATTGAACTAAATAGTTGTCTTAACGTCATCTAGCCGGCTAGCAGTAGCTACAGATAGCTCCTGATATCAATGTCTTATAACATCTAGTCGGCCAGCTACCGATAGCTCCTGACATCAACAAACGCTCCACAAAGTCTAGTAGAGACGTTAGCGCAAGTTAGTTCACCGTTCAAAACGAAATGTCCCATTGAACTAAATAATTCACTGAGGCGTTGTATTAACGTTATATATCCGGCTAGCAGTAGCTACAGATAGCTCCTGATATCAATGTCTTATAACACTGATTCGATGCGTATTCGAGCTGAGGGCTTGCTGAGCACAGTTAAGTAACGTTATGCCAATAGGGTCCAGGTGCAGCGCCGGAGAATCCTGGCCGTAGCTCTGCTCGAGGCTACTCGAGTATAGGTCCAGGTGCAGCTCCGGAGAATCCTGGCCGTAGCTGGAGGCTACTAGAGTACACACAGACAGTGGAGCTTGTTGCGTGGTGGCGATGTCTCGCAGATAATACAAGTACAAGTCTAATTATATAATATATATATTTTATTAAAAAAAATAAAATAAAAAAAACTTTTTATATAAAATAATTTCTAATTTCTTTTTAATCAAAAACGATCGGTATCGGATCGGTATCGGCCGATATGGCTCACGACGATCGGTGATCGGTATCGGTGGCAAAAAACGTGATCGGGGCATCCCTACTAACTGTACCCTTGATGAAGTCAATGGAGCGTAGAGCCCTCTCCTGCCTCTTGAAGTTAACCCTGTAGTGACTCATGTTCTCATAACCTGACGACGGGGTCGCCACCGGACAGGAGGTGGTCGCCTTAATCAACCTGAGGAGAGAGGAGTTAAGAGGGGCGAGGAAAAGGGAGAAAAAGAGAAGAGGAGGAGGGTGAAGGGAGATGGAGGTGAAAACAAGAGGGGTGTTTTAACCTGACTGTTCCTGTGTAATATATGGGTGTAACAGTACAGAAGTGATTCCCACTGCATGTTAATACTTTGGGGGACCCCCAAAATATAATGGCTCCCCCCAAAGTATAATTTCTGTGTTTTTTTACTCAGTGAGCACTCATTTGCATTGGTGGCAATGAGTGCTAGTGCTCAGTGAGTATAAAAAAAAAAAAACATAAATTATACCACCCATAAATTACAAATTTGATATAGATCATGTTCTTTGTTGGTTTGTGAGGATGTTAATACACACTTGGTAAGATGTGTGTATGAAAGAAGACTACAAAAAACAGCAGTGACTGCTCTCAGCTGTTTAACACGTAAAGACCTAGACATCACCAGTTGTAGGTTGTCTGAAGTGCAGTGTGTTGCTATGAAAATTCACTAGAAGGCAGGATTTGGACGGGGAAAAAATGCCATTAATTTTTTTCAAATCCTGCATTCTAGTGAATTTTCAACCTACAACTGGTGATGTCTAGGTCTTTACGTGTTAAACAGCTGAGAGCAGTCACTGCTGTTTTTTGTAGTCTTCTTTCATACACACATCTTACCAAGTGTTAGCACCTAGGGATGAATTTTAAATTTCGTTGTACCATTCTTGTGACAATGACAATAAAGATCATTCATCTGTACTATTGATACATTTATGGCTTGGTATGAATCTCTGCCATCATGTACCGGGCCCGTCGGTCTTAAAGGAATCACAAAAGTGATTTGTTATGGTGACATTTATTTTGACAAAGTTAGGGGGGTGCACCGTTCCTGGAGGTACTGCAATACCAGGTCGATGCGTGGAGTGGACGGAGCAAGCCCCTTTTCCATCTCCCTGCTCCAAAAATCAATTTAATATATGGTCCCCGGGTAGGGGACGTATCAGATATTAAACTGATAAGAACAGATACTACACTTGATCTTAGCCAAAAGGCCGAGAAGCGATACCGACAAACTGTCAGGCAGAGCGGGGTCGTTCCCGGAAAGCTCACTCTGTGTCGTGGTTTATGCAGAGACTATGTTTAATCATGTCCGTGTATAAAGTATGGTGCTCTCACTCAACATGCGTGTTGCGTCCGATAATATAACATGGACATATTTACTTGCATAGAATGTAACCATTGTATTATTAGGTACTTCTCAACTCTCCCTCATCACGTGGCAAGCCACCCTCCAATAGGATACGAGTAAACGCTCTAAACTAATTAATCTATAGAAGAAACATTGAACACGTTATTTTGATCAGAATCATACAGACAAAAAGGAAATTAATAACTATACCGGAGTGGCCTTGCGACTGTCATTAACTTTTTTTTAAAATCTATTTTCACTCCATTTTCATGTAGTGCTGTTTTCGTCGAGCTCTGGTGGACAAACAAGCCAACCGCACTTCAAACTGACTGCCTTCTCTGTGCCCGTTTACTGCCCCCCCCCCCCCCACGTTCATACTAAGAATCGGTTTAAGACGTTTATTTGTGTGTGATTTATTGGCCATTTCATGTACATAAAATAAACACTAACACGACAATGAGTTGTATTGAACTAAGTAACCGTTGAACACGTAAAGGCCATGGAACTGTTCAGTACTAAACAGGAGTGCAGCACTGCAGCAGAGCCTCTTCCTTTAAAAACATGCCGTTCGTAAAGGTGATGATCACAACTCGCCCCTAGTACACTAAAGAAAACTACATTATGTTAGATGAGTTATGAAATCCAAGTGTTTGTCAAAAGAGTTGCGACAACGAGCGTTTTAAGTGCTATAGCCAAGTAACAGATAGAAGCAACAATTCACTTAGGGTAAAAAAAGAAAATCCCATAATTAACTCTGAAGAACTGGTCCTCCGCGAGACGCTCGTTGTACAAGTATGAGGTCATTTTAATGGAATTTTACTTACCAAAACGGTGTCTTCGTGTTAACTAGCTAACCAAAACGTTTCTTCGTCGGGTTGTTGTTCGTCGTAAAAGTTATGATATTCCATAATTCCAATTATTACAGCAAAGGGAAACCAGTGTGCGATTTGAAAACACATGACGATACCGCTGAACTGTACTGTACTGTAGTGGGTTAGAGTGTCCAGGTGTCCAGCCGAAGAGACGAGAGGAGGCTCCATCAATTAACTATGCAGATTGTAGTGAGCAGATGAGCCAACCAGATGCGTGGGGGGGAGGGGAGGTGTTAACTGTTGTTTATCTGCACACAGGAGATGCTACAGCTGGGAACCAGGTTAACCCGTTCACTGCCACACTTTTAAGAATCAAGAAGCAAGAGGTTTATTTGTCACATACATACCAGGGGGCATACAGTGAAATGCGGGTGGCCATGCCCGCATTGCTTGTGCAAAATACAATAATAAAATAGGCATAGAATAAAAGAAAATAGGTATGAGATCTAACAGGATAAGGATGGAGATCTTATTCTCGTCAGAGTTTAGTCTGAGGTCACTGATTATTTTGGTGAGGGCAGTTTCAGTGCTATGATATTTTCTGAATCCTGACTGAAATTCTTCTAAGATGTTGTTTTCTTCAAGAAAGGAATTTATTTGAACTGAAACTATCTTTTCAAGTACTTTACTAATGAATGGTAGGTTGGATATTGGACGATAATTTGCCATTTCATTACTATCCAAGTTAGGTTTTTTTAGTAATGGCTTTACAACTGCTGTTTTAAAGGCATCCGGGAAAATACCAGTCCTAAGGGAAGTGTTTATGATATCTAGCACAGGACTTGAAACACTATTAAATACCCGTTTGAAGAAAGCTGTAGGTATGGGGTCAATGTCTGAGGTGGAGGAGTTACATTCTGAGACAGTTTTGCAGAGTACATCTAATGTGATGCATGTGGTTACATTGCACGGTTTGCCGCAATCAGCTTTATTTCCATCATGAGTAATGCTGGCCCTGATCAAGGTTATTTTGTTGTTAAAGAATAGTGCAAGTTCTTCACACTTAACCGTTGATGACTGAGGAGGTGTAGGGGCAGTGTTGAGTAGTACATTAATAGTGGAAAAGAGGATTCTGGAGTTTCCAGCATTTTCTGTAATGATTTTAGAGAAGTAATCTTTCCTTGCTAAGCGGATGGTTTTATTATAAGCAGTTAAAGCATCTTTGTATATGTCACAGCATATGGTGTTTTTAGTTTTTCTCCATTTTCGCTCCGCTGCACGACATTTCCTTTTTTCTTCGTTGACCGTATTATAGTTTAACCAGGGCGAGGCTCTAGTTTTCTTCTTTTTCGTTTTTAATGGGGCGACAGAATTTAATATAGATGACATTGCATCATTGAGATTTTCTACCATTTCATTTAGAGAGCCGTCATGATTGTGTGGTTCATGTAGTCTGATAAGATCAATGAACTTTGATTCAACTTTGTCGTTTAAGAGCCTCTTTTTAACCATGATTTCTTTTTTTGTTTTAGTAAGGGTTATTTGAGTATCAAAAAATATACAGTGATGGTCGGAGAGAGGTAATTCAGTTAGAGATATTCGTTATGCTTAGCCCAGTTGTTGTTATAACTAAGTCTAGTGTATTCCCAAGCCTGTGAGTTGCATTTGTTATATGCTGTATTAGGTCAAAGCTATCCAGTAGATTTTTTAGTTCTATAGTTTTGGAGTCTGTTTTCTTATTAAAATGGATGTTCAAGTCTCTATTTAGGATCACCTTATCATATCCGGTAACACATAGTGAGATCAGTTCAGAGAGCTCCTGTAGTGTCTAGGCGGGCGGTATATTGTGACAATAATAGTTGATTCTGTTTTTAGTTCAATGGCAAGATATTCCATTGACATGAACTTGCCTAGTTCTGTGATTCTAAACTAGAGTTTTGAGGAGAAGATTGCTGCAACTCCTCCGCCCCTTTTATTTTTTCTGGGTATTTGAAAAAAGTTATAGTCTGGTGGACAAGCTTCTATCATTATTGATGTAGCTGTGTCATTATTTAGCCATGTCTCTACTAGGCAGATGCAATCTAAGTTATTTTCTTTAATCAGATCATTTACTACGAATGTTTTATTATTCAGTGATCTGGGTAATGATGTCAGGAGCAGGGACTCAAGTGGCTGTCATTATTGAACTCAGGTGTTACTGATTGTGGGCGGGGGATGAGACGCTGAGACTATTGATAAGCCAGTGGGACTCAGATATCGGGGTCGGAGCACCTCGCTACATTTGGTACCAGCACCCTGTTAGGATTCCAGGGGGGTGGGGTCGATCGTGGTTAGGTAGGACCACCGGCGACGAAGAAAAGACAGCGAGCGGCCACAGGTTCTGTATAATGATAGGAGGGGAGGCCTATCCTCCTGGAGCTATACGAGGGACCGGGAAATGGAGGGTGCTGCTGTATCTGTAGAGACCCCTGGTCCCCTGTATGAATTACTTTTGTTGTGTAATAATTAGGGCTGTCAGTTTATCGCGTTAATTAGATTAATTACACAGCAAATTATCGCGTTATGAAAATTAACTCAAAATTAATAACTTTTTTTTCTTTTTTAATCTCATTCATTCCATAAGAACGTAGAATACACATTTACAGACTTTTTTTTACATGGTCCATTTGCATGTTCTTGGTATCTGATTCTAGGGCCATCTATGTATTCCCAGTGTCAGAAATACTGTGTCTGTTACTAGGCTTGAGTAAATTGTAATGAACCAAATGAGAATATCAATACAAAATTTTGTATCTTTGACTGAATAACACCATGCTCAAATTGACCAGACCTGAAAAATCTAAGGAAATTAATCAATGGAAGATTATTCAACAGAAGGTTTTGTAGATACAGTACTATGAGGGCAGCCGTTCCACCCTACTGGTTAAAATTACTTACTTGTGAGTAGTACGTTCGTTGATAATGAAAAATTATGTACACAGCCACTCCAGTGTAAAACAAAGATATCCAAATGGATGGTCCAAAGATGCACACTGACCTGGCTGAGAGAATTGCTGAATATACTGTATATAGATACACAAATGTTCTAGAAGGTTCGGTCATGACATCACCACAAATGTTCTAGAATGTTCGATGTTCTAGAATGTGCGGCTATGACATCACAAATGTTCTAGAATGTTCGACCATGACATCATACTGTGACATCACAAATGTTCTAGAATGTCCTATTATGAGAATTATATAATACAATAACCTAAATATAGCTTTGGCTCCTACAAGTACTGAATTCTGCCATCCGGACACATGCAATTTGAAATATGATTATAGAATATCAGGCATAAAATGGTTATGCGATTAAAATGTGATTAATTAATTACAAATCCTGTAATTAATTAGATACATTTTTTAAGCGCCTGACAGCACTAGTTTTAATTAATAAACCTTGTATCTTTCGTAAACTGGTTGTGCTGTTGACTCATTGACGGGCTTTGACAAAAGAGCAGCTTCCCCTGCTAAATGAGCAGTTTCTCCTGCTCATAGTATAACTCACGTTTTTATTACATTGGTGACAGCGGTGGGATAGTTATTAAAATATCATCGCCTGGAAATGACCAACCGCCGGCTGAGGCAAGCACAAGTCGATCAGACACGTCTCCTTCCCCTAGTAGTAATCTGGCTATGTCCCGACCCATTTTTATGCCTGAGACTTTCACTGGTGCAGGCCGGGAATGGTCTGACTGGGCTGAACAGTTTGAAATGGCCGCTGGTGTTAATAATTGGAGCGAATCATTGAGACTAAGGGGGCTTTCACACTCAGCCTTTTGTATCGAATCACCGTCCCGGAGCACGGGGGCAGTGTTCTCACTCACCACTTTTGGGGTGCGAGTCGGCGCTGAATCGTTTCACCCCCCGCTGAACGGGACCAGCTGGCAGAGGTGGTCTCGGGGTCGGTCCCGGGAGAACGGGGGGTGTGGCTTTGCGAGCTTGTACCTTTTCACGGGCGTGGCGCCTGGTGCTGACATAACGTCATAAATTTTGTTTGCCATTGCTATGTCTATATTGTTCGAATGCATTTATTTCTATTAGACCAGTGGTGCCCAACAAGTCGGCCGTGGTCGACCAGTAGATCGCTCAAAACGCTCAAAAGCGGACTCTACAACACCATCCATTCGTGATAAAATATAACTTCATATTTATTGGCAATTTGTTCATTTTATATCAACATCCAGAGTCCGCAGTCGTGTTATGACATTCCCGTTTACATTTTCGGTCGACCAGTAGATCAATGACATTCAATATAATCGATGCGAGCAATGTTACTAGTATGTTGCATGTGTAGTAACGTTAGCGTTAGCCGTTAGCTTAGCGATATTGTTAACCCTGCAAAACGATCAAAAGCGGGCTCTACAACAGAGTTCCATTCGTGAGAAAAGGGGGGTGGGTTATATTGACAAGGCTTGACAACAGAGGTTCAAATATAGCTTCATATTTATTAGTTATTTGTATCTTTATATCAACATCCATTCTCCAGTCTCCGTGTGAACACTTCCTGTGTTTACATTTCGAGCGTGACATCATCGACTACGGCAAGCTTACAAGCTCAAAACGCAAACCGTAAACAAAACCCAGAGCGCACCCAGAATGAAGTGTGTACACAAACTAGAGGGGGGAGAGGGGTTCGGATCAGATCTCGGCACGGGCGGAACGGAACGAAATAGAAACGAATAGAGTGAGTGAGAAAGGGCCCTAAAATTCATGAGTCTTCTCTTGTCAGGTTGAGTCCGAGAGGTATATGGTGGGTTATCTGCGACAGCTAAAGCTAATTATGTCTTATTAAAAGAAGCGATGGGTAGATTCTTAGAACCATGTGATAGTGATGATTGGAGCAGGGCTACCTTCTCTTCTCGTAAGAGGCTACATAAGGAGAATATCAGAGAATTTGGTATTGCGCTTCGGAGGCTGGTTGTTAAAGCGTACCCCTCAGCATACTCCCACACCCAAGATTTGTTGGCTAAGGACCATTTTATTTCCAATGTTGGGAATGGGGAATTGCGAGTTAGTCTTCGCAGTGCCAAACCTACAACATTAGAGGCGGCCATTAATCTTGCTGCAGAATTGGAGCTGATTAGGGAGTTGGAGGGCAGTAAATTGGCCTCTGATGCACAGGTGCGTGGAGTCACTGAGCAATCTGGGCGTGATAAACAAATGGATACGCTGCTTGGGGTCGTAGAGGGCCTACGGCAGGAAGTTAAGTCTCTGAAAATCAATCTGTTCCTAAACCTACACCTACAGTGTCTGCTCCCCTTCCATACTCCGTTAGTGCCCCCATTCCCACGACTAGACGTGAGGGAGAAAGAGAAAGGGGTTGCTGGGAATGTGGGTGTAATAGTCACTTCCGACGTGACTGCCCTTATTTACAGGAAAACTAGAGGGGGTGTGCACAGAGGGTCCAATGCCCGCCCCCATTCCTGAGTCTACTGTGGCCCCTGACAGCTTAAAAGGTGGTTCGGGATATCTTCAAGCTAAAATAGGTGGGTTAGACTGTCATGTACTTGTAGATACTGGAGCTTCTAGCTCTGTCATTCCTAAACAACTGTTGCTCTCTGCTACAAAAGGGGGATGTGATCTGGTAGATTATGTTGGGCAGGCTACAGCAGCTAATGGTGGGGGGATGGGCATTCGTCGTTCCATTGTTACTGCACTGTGCAAACCTATCCCACAGAGCATCCAGAACAGTCACATCAACAGAAAGGCAGGAAAATAAGTCAAATAAAAATAATCAATGGACTAGAAGGGGACAGCGCCAGGAGGAACACAGCATCACTAACTGTTAGGGATGCCCCGATCGATCGGCCACCGATCGTTATCGGCCGATAATCAGTATAAATATGCGATTGGGGAATTCCGATAATTAGTCATATTCGCCGATCGCGGAAACTGATCAAGTGGATATCTCACTCGCTTGTCTCAGACGCACAGGACCTGCAAACTGCTCCTCCTCCCTAGCCCCGCCCGTACCCGTGTAGAGTTTGTAAACACAGAGGAGGCGGACCTCCTCTGCTGAGTCTAGATAGTGCATTCGACCTGAGCTAACGTTAGCTACCTAGCTATCGTTACTGTTTAAACAAAATTACCCAGTCAACTATTCACTTTTAGTAGGCATTGTCTAACGGTATTTAGCCGGCTAGCTACTGATAGCTCTGGATATCAACAAATGCCCCAGAAGTCTAGTGGTCCATGTTGATATCTCCGTTAGCTTGCGTTAGCTGACGTTAGTTCACCGTTCAAAACAAAATGTCCGATTGAACTAAATAGTTGTCTTAACGTCATCTAGCCGGCTAGCAGTAGCTACAGATAGCTCCTGATATCAATGTCTTATAACATCTAGTCGGCCAGCTACCGATAGCTCCTGACATCAACAAACGCTCCACAAAGTCTAGTAGAGACGTTAGCGCAAGTTAGTTCACCGTTCAAAACGAAATGTCCCATTGAACTAAATAATTCACTGAGGCGTTGTATTAACGTTATATATCCGGCTAGCAGTAGCTACAGATAGCTCCTGATATCAATGTCTTATAACACTGATTCGATGCGTATTCGAGCTGAGGGCTTGCTGAGCACAGTTAAGTAACGTTATGCCAATAGGGTCCAGGTGCAGCGCCGGAGAATCCTGGCCGTAGCTCTGCTCGAGGCTACTCGAGTATAGGTCCAGGTGCAGCTCCGGAGAATCCTGGCCGTAGCTGGAGGCTACTAGAGTACACACAGACAGTGGAGCTTGTTGCGTGGTGGCGATGTCTCGCAGATAATACAAGTACAAGTCTAATTATATAATATATATATTTTATTAAAAAAAATAAAATAAAAAAAACTTTTTATATAAAATAATTTCTAATTTCTTTTTAATCAAAAACGATCGGTATCGGATCGGTATCGGCCGATATGGCTCACGACGATCGGTGATCGGTATCGGTGGCAAAAAACGTGATCGGGGCATCCCTACTAACTGTACCCTTGATGAAGTCAATGGAGCGTAGAGCCCTCTCCTGCCTCTTGAAGTTAACCCTGTAGTGACTCATGTTCTCATAACCTGACGACGGGGTCGCCACCGGACAGGAGGTGGTCGCCTTAATCAACCTGAGGAGAGAGGAGTTAAGAGGGGCGAGGAAAAGGGAGAAAAAGAGAAGAGGAGGAGGGTGAAGGGAGATGGAGGTGAAAACAAGAGGGGTGTTTTAACCTGACTGTTCCTGTGTAATATATGGGTGTAACAGTACAGAAGTGATTCCCACTGCATGTTAATACTTTGGGGGACCCCCAAAATATAATGGCTCCCCCCAAAGTATAATTTCTGTGTTTTTTTACTCAGTGAGCACTCATTTGCATTGGTGGCAATGAGTGCTAGTGCTCAGTGAGTATAAAAAAAAAAAAACATAAATTATACCACCCATAAATTACAAATTTGATATAGATCATGTTCTTTGTTGGTTTGTGAGGATGTTAATACACACTTGGTAAGATGTGTGTATGAAAGAAGACTACAAAAAACAGCAGTGACTGCTCTCAGCTGTTTAACACGTAAAGACCTAGACATCACCAGTTGTAGGTTGTCTGAAGTGCAGTGTGTTGCTATGAAAATTCACTAGAAGGCAGGATTTGGACGGGGAAAAAATGCCATTAATTTTTTTCAAATCCTGCATTCTAGTGAATTTTCAACCTACAACTGGTGATGTCTAGGTCTTTACGTGTTAAACAGCTGAGAGCAGTCACTGCTGTTTTTTGTAGTCTTCTTTCATACACACATCTTACCAAGTGTTAGCACCTAGGGATGAATTTTAAATTTCGTTGTACCATTCTTGTGACAATGACAATAAAGATCATTCATCTGTACTATTGATACATTTATGGCTTGGTATGAATCTCTGCCATCATGTACCGGGCCCGTCGGTCTTAAAGGAATCACAAAAGTGATTTGTTATGGTGACATTTATTTTGACAAAGTTAGGGGGGTGCACCGTTCCTGGAGGTACTGCAATACCAGGTCGATGCGTGGAGTGGACGGAGCAAGCCCCTTTTCCATCTCCCTGCTCCAAAAATCAATTTAATATATGGTCCCCGGGTAGGGGACGTATCAGATATTAAACTGATAAGAACAGATACTACACTTGATCTTAGCCAAAAGGCCGAGAAGCGATACCGACAAACTGTCAGGCAGAGCGGGGTCGTTCCCGGAAAGCTCACTCTGTGTCGTGGTTTATGCAGAGACTATGTTTAATCATGTCCGTGTATAAAGTATGGTGCTCTCACTCAACATGCGTGTTGCGTCCGATAATATAACATGGACATATTTACTTGCATAGAATGTAACCATTGTATTATTAGGTACTTCTCAACTCTCCCTCATCACGTGGCAAGCCACCCTCCAATAGGATACGAGTAAACGCTCTAAACTAATTAATCTATAGAAGAAACATTGAACACGTTATTTTGATCAGAATCATACAGACAAAAAGGAAATTAATAACTATACCGGAGTGGCCTTGCGACTGTCATTAACTTTTTTTTAAAATCTATTTTCACTCCATTTTCATGTAGTGCTGTTTTCGTCGAGCTCTGGTGGACAAACAAGCCAACCGCACTTCAAACTGACTGCCTTCTCTGTGCCCGTTTACTGCCCCCCCCCCCCCCACGTTCATACTAAGAATCGGTTTAAGACGTTTATTTGTGTGTGATTTATTGGCCATTTCATGTACATAAAATAAACACTAACACGACAATGAGTTGTATTGAACTAAGTAACCGTTGAACACGTAAAGGCCATGGAACTGTTCAGTACTAAACAGGAGTGCAGCACTGCAGCAGAGCCTCTTCCTTTAAAAACATGCCGTTCGTAAAGGTGATGATCACAACTCGCCCCTAGTACACTAAAGAAAACTACATTATGTTAGATGAGTTATGAAATCCAAGTGTTTGTCAAAAGAGTTGCGACAACGAGCGTTTTAAGTGCTATAGCCAAGTAACAGATAGAAGCAACAATTCACTTAGGGTAAAAAAAGAAAATCCCATAATTAACTCTGAAGAACTGGTCCTCCGCGAGACGCTCGTTGTACAAGTATGAGGTCATTTTAATGGAATTTTACTTACCAAAACGGTGTCTTCGTGTTAACTAGCTAACCAAAACGTTTCTTCGTCGGGTTGTTGTTCGTCGTAAAAGTTATGATATTCCATAATTCCAATTATTACAGCAAAGGGAAACCAGTGTGCGATTTGAAAACACATGACGATACCGCTGAACTGTACTGTACTGTAGTGGGTTAGAGTGTCCAGGTGTCCAGCCGAAGAGACGAGAGGAGGCTCCATCAATTAACTATGCAGATTGTAGTGGGCAGATGAGCCAACCAGATGCGTGGGGGGGAGGGGAGGTGTTAACTGTTGTTTATCTGCACACAGGAGATGCTACAGCTGGGAACCAGGTTAACCCGTTCACTGCCACACTTTTAAGAATCAAGAAGCAAGAGGTTTATTTGTCACATACATACCAGGGGGCATACAGTGAAATGCGGGTGGCCATGCCCGCATTGCTTGTGCAAAATACAATAATAAAATAGGCATAGAATAAAAGAAAATAGGTATGAGATCTAACAGGATAAGGATGGAGATCTTATTCTCGTCAGAGTTTAGTCTGAGGTCACTGATTATTTTGGTGAGGGCAGTTTCAGTGCTATGATATTTTCTGAATCCTGACTGAAATTCTTCTAAGATGTTGTTTTCTTCAAGAAAGGAATTTATTTGAACTGAAACTATCTTTTCAAGTACTTTACTAATGAATGGTAGGTTGGATATTGGACGATAATTTGCCATTTCATTACTATCCAAGTTAGGTTTTTTTAGTAATGGCTTTACAACTGCTGTTTTAAAGGCATCCGGGAAAATACCAGTCCTAAGGGAAGTGTTTATGATATCTAGCACAGGACTTGAAACACTATTAAATACCCGTTTGAAGAAAGCTGTAGGTATGGGGTCAATGTCTGAGGTGGAGGAGTTACATTCTGAGACAGTTTTGCAGAGTACATCTAATGTGATGCATGTGGTTACATTGCACGGTTTGCCGCAATCAGCTTTATTTCCATCATGAGTAATGCTGGCCCTGATCAAGGTTATTTTGTTGTTAAAGAATAGTGCAAGTTCTTCACACTTAACCGTTGATGACTGAGGAGGTGTAGGGGCAGTGTTGAGTAGTACATTAATAGTGGAAAAGAGGATTCTGGAGTTTCCAGCATTTTCTGTAATGATTTTAGAGAAGTAATCTTTCCTTGCTAAGCGGATGGTTTTATTATAAGCAGTTAAAGCATCTTTGTATATGTCACAGCATATGGTGTTTTTAGTTTTTCTCCATTTTCGCTCCGCTGCACGACATTTCCTTTTTTCTTCGTTGACCGTATTATAGTTTAACCAGGGCGAGGCTCTAGTTTTCTTCTTTTTCGTTTTTAATGGGGCGACAGAATTTAATATAGATGACATTGCATCATTGAGATTTTCTACCATTTCATTTAGAGAGCCGTCATGATTGTGTGGTTCATGTAGTCTGATAAGATCAATGAACTTTGATTCAACTTTGTCGTTTAAGAGCCTCTTTTTAACCATGATTTCTTTTTTTGTTTTAGTAAGGGTTATTTGAGTATCAAAAAATATACAGTGATGGTCGGAGAGAGGTAATTCAGTTAGAGATATTCGTTATGCTTAGCCCAGTTGTTGTTATAACTAAGTCTAGTGTATTCCCAAGCCTGTGAGTTGCATTTGTTATATGCTGTATTAGGTCAAAGCTATCCAGTAGATTTTTTAGTTCTATAGTTTTGGAGTCTGTTTTCTTATTAAAATGGATGTTCAAGTCTCTATTTAGGATCACCTTATCATATCCGGTAACACATAGTGAGATCAGTTCAGAGAGCTCCTGTAGTGTCTAGGCGGGCGGTATATTGTGACAATAATAGTTGATTCTGTTTTTAGTTCAATGGCAAGATATTCCATTGACATGAACTTGCCTAGTTCTGTGATTCTAAACTAGAGTTTTGAGGAGAAGATTGCTGCAACTCCTCCGCCCCTTTTATTTTTTCTGGGTATTTGAAAAAAGTTATAGTCTGGTGGACAAGCTTCTATCATTATTGATGTAGCTGTGTCATTATTTAGCCATGTCTCTACTAGGCAGATGCAATCTAAGTTATTTTCTTTAATCAGATCATTTACTACGAATGTTTTATTATTCAGTGATCTGGGTAATGATGTCAGGAGCAGGGACTCAAGTGGCTGTCATTATTGAACTCAGGTGTTACTGATTGTGGGCGGGGGATGAGACGCTGAGACTATTGATAAGCCAGTGGGACTCAGATATCGGGGTCGGAGCACCTCGCTACATTTGGTACCAGCACCCTGTTAGGATTCCAGGGGGGTGGGGTCGATCGTGGTTAGGTAGGACCACCGGCGACGAAGAAAAGACAGCGAGCGGCCACAGGTTCTGTATAATGATAGGAGGGGAGGCCTATCCTCCTGGAGCTATACGAGGGACCGGGAAATGGAGGGTGCTGCTGTATCTGTAGAGACCCCTGGTCCCCTGTATGAATTACTTTTGTTGTGTAATAATTAGGGCTGTCAGTTTATCGCGTTAATTAGATTAATTACACAGCAAATTATCGCGTTATGAAAATTAACTCAAAATTAATAACTTTTTTTTCTTTTTTAATCTCATTCATTCCATAAGAACGTAGAATACACATTTACAGACTTTTTTTTACATGGTCCATTTGCATGTTCTTGGTATCTGATTCTAGGGCCATCTATGTATTCCCAGTGTCAGAAATACTGTGTCTGTTACTAGGCTTGAGTAAATTGTAATGAACCAAATGAGAATATCAATACAAAATTTTGTATCTTTGACTGAATAACACCATGCTCAAATTGACCAGACCTGAAAAATCTAAGGAAATTAATCAATGGAAGATTATTCAACAGAAGGTTTTGTAGATACAGTACTATGAGGGCAGCCGTTCCACCCTACTGGTTAAAATTACTTACTTGTGAGTAGTACGTTCGTTGATAATGAAAAATTATGTACACAGCCACTCCAGTGTAAAACAAAGATATCCAAATGGATGGTCCAAAGATGCACACTGACCTGGCTGAGAGAATTGCTGAATATACTGTATATAGATACACAAATGTTCTAGAAGGTTCGGTCATGACATCACCACAAATGTTCTAGAATGTTCGATGTTCTAGAATGTGCGGCTATGACATCACAAATGTTCTAGAATGTTCGACCATGACATCATACTGTGACATCACAAATGTTCTAGAATGTCCTATTATGAGAATTATATAATACAATAACCTAAATATAGCTTTGGCTCCTACAAGTACTGAATTCTGCCATCCGGACACATGCAATTTGAAATATGATTATAGAATATCAGGCATAAAATGGTTATGCGATTAAAATGTGATTAATTAATTACAAATCCTGTAATTAATTAGATACATTTTTTAAGCGCCTGACAGCACTAGTTTTAATTAATAAACCTTGTATCTTTCGTAAACTGGTTGTGCTGTTGACTCATTGACGGGCTTTGACAAAAGAGCAGCTTCCCCTGCTAAATGAGCAGTTTCTCCTGCTCATAGTATAACTCACGTTTTTATTACATTGGTGACAGCGGTGGGATAGTTATTAAAATATCATCGCCTGGAAATGACCAACCGCCGGCTGAGGCAAGCACAAGTCGATCAGACACGTCTCCTTCCCCTAGTAGTAATCTGGCTATGTCCCGACCCATTTTTATGCCTGAGACTTTCACTGGTGCAGGCCGGGAATGGTCTGACTGGGCTGAACAGTTTGAAATGGCCGCTGGTGTTAATAATTGGAGCGAATCATTGAGACTAAGGGGGCTTTCACACTCAGCCTTTTGTATCGAATCACCGTCCCGGAGCACGGGGGCAGTGTTCTCACTCACCACTTTTGGGGTGCGAGTCGGCGCTGAATCGTTTCACCCCCCGCTGAACGGGACCAGCTGGCAGAGGTGGTCTCGGGGTCGGTCCCGGGAGAACGGGGGGTGTGGCTTTGCGAGCTTGTACCTTTTCACGGGCGTGGCGCCTGGTGCTGACATAACGTCATAAATTTTGTTTGCCATTGCTATGTCTATATTGTTCGAATGCATTTATTTCTATTAGACCAGTGGTGCCCAACAAGTCGGCCGTGGTCGACCAGTAGATCGCTCAAAACGCTCAAAAGCGGACTCTACAACACCATCCATTCGTGATAAAATATAACTTCATATTTATTGGCAATTTGTTCATTTTATATCAACATCCAGAGTCCGCAGTCGTGTTATGACATTCCCGTTTACATTTTCGGTCGACCAGTAGATCAATGACATTCAATATAATCGATGCGAGCAATGTTACTAGTATGTTGCATGTGTAGTAACGTTAGCGTTAGCCGTTAGCTTAGCGATATTGTTAACCCTGCAAAACGATCAAAAGCGGGCTCTACAACAGAGTTCCATTCGTGAGAAAAGGGGGGTGGGTTATATTGACAAGGCTTGACAACAGAGGTTCAAATATAGCTTCATATTTATTAGTTATTTGTATCTTTATATCAACATCCATTCTCCAGTCTCCGTGTGAACACTTCCTGTGTTTACATTTCGAGCGTGACATCATCGACTACGGCAAGCTTACAAGCTCAAAACGCAAACCGTAAACAAAACCCAGAGCGCACCCAGAATGAAGTGTGTACACAAACTAGAGGGGGGAGAGGGGTTCGGATCAGATCTCGGCACGGGCGGAACGGAACGAAATAGAAACGAATAGAGTGAGTGAGAAAGGGCCCTAAAATTCATGAGTCTTCTCTTGTCAGGTTGAGTCCGAGAGGTATATGGTGGGTTATCTGCGACAGCTAAAGCTAATTATGTCTTATTAAAAGAAGCGATGGGTAGATTCTTAGAACCATGTGATAGTGATGATTGGAGCAGGGCTACCTTCTCTTCTCGTAAGAGGCTACATAAGGAGAATATCAGAGAATTTGGTATTGCGCTTCGGAGGCTGGTTGTTAAAGCGTACCCCTCAGCATACTCCCACACCCAAGATTTGTTGGCTAAGGACCATTTTATTTCCAATGTTGGGAATGGGGAATTGCGAGTTAGTCTTCGCAGTGCCAAACCTACAACATTAGAGGCGGCCATTAATCTTGCTGCAGAATTGGAGCTGATTAGGGAGTTGGAGGGCAGTAAATTGGCCTCTGATGCACAGGTGCGTGGAGTCACTGAGCAATCTGGGCGTGATAAACAAATGGATACGCTGCTTGGGGTCGTAGAGGGCCTACGGCAGGAAGTTAAGTCTCTGAAAATCAATCTGTTCCTAAACCTACACCTACAGTGTCTGCTCCCCTTCCATACTCCGTTAGTGCCCCCATTCCCACGACTAGACGTGAGGGAGAAAGAGAAAGGGGTTGCTGGGAATGTGGGTGTAATAGTCACTTCCGACGTGACTGCCCTTATTTACAGGAAAACTAGAGGGGGTGTGCACAGAGGGTCCAATGCCCGCCCCCATTCCTGAGTCTACTGTGGCCCCTGACAGCTTAAAAGGTGGTTCGGGATATCTTCAAGCTAAAATAGGTGGGTTAGACTGTCATGTACTTGTAGATACTGGAGCTTCTAGCTCTGTCATTCCTAAACAACTGTTGCTCTCTGCTACAAAAGGGGGATGTGATCTGGTAGATTATGTTGGGCAGGCTACAGCAGCTAATGGTGGGGGGATGGGCATTCGTCGTTCCATTGTTACTGCACTGTGCAAACCTATCCCACAGAGCATCCAGAACAGTCACATCAACAGAAAGGCAGGAAAATAAGTCAAATAAAAATAATCAATGGACTAGAAGGGGACAGCGCCAGGAGGAACACAGCATCACTAACTGTTAGGGATGCCCCGATCGATCGGCCACCGATCGTTATCGGCCGATAATCAGTATAAATATGCGATTGGGGAATTCCGATAATTAGTCATATTCGCCGATCGCGGAAACTGATCAAGTGGATATCTCACTCGCTTGTCTCAGACGCACAGGACCTGCAAACTGCTCCTCCTCCCTAGCCCCGCCCGTACCCGTGTAGAGTTTGTAAACACAGAGGAGGCGGACCTCCTCTGCTGAGTCTAGATAGTGCATTCGACCTGAGCTAACGTTAGCTACCTAGCTATCGTTACTGTTTAAACAAAATTACCCAGTCAACTATTCACTTTTAGTAGGCATTGTCTAACGGTATTTAGCCGGCTAGCTACTGATAGCTCTGGATATCAACAAATGCCCCAGAAGTCTAGTGGTCCATGTTGATATCTCCGTTAGCTTGCGTTAGCTGACGTTAGTTCACCGTTCAAAACAAAATGTCCGATTGAACTAAATAGTTGTCTTAACGTCATCTAGCCGGCTAGCAGTAGCTACAGATAGCTCCTGATATCAATGTCTTATAACATCTAGTCGGCCAGCTACCGATAGCTCCTGACATCAACAAACGCTCCACAAAGTCTAGTAGAGACGTTAGCGCAAGTTAGTTCACCGTTCAAAACGAAATGTCCCATTGAACTAAATAATTCACTGAGGCGTTGTATTAACGTTATATATCCGGCTAGCAGTAGCTACAGATAGCTCCTGATATCAATGTCTTATAACACTGATTCGATGCGTATTCGAGCTGAGGGCTTGCTGAGCACAGTTAAGTAACGTTATGCCAATAGGGTCCAGGTGCAGCGCCGGAGAATCCTGGCCGTAGCTCTGCTCGAGGCTACTCGAGTATAGGTCCAGGTGCAGCTCCGGAGAATCCTGGCCGTAGCTGGAGGCTACTAGAGTACACACAGACAGTGGAGCTTGTTGCGTGGTGGCGATGTCTCGCAGATAATACAAGTACAAGTCTAATTATATAATATATATATTTTATTAAAAAAAATAAAATAAAAAAAACTTTTTATATAAAATAATTTCTAATTTCTTTTTAATCAAAAACGATCGGTATCGGATCGGTATCGGCCGATATGGCTCACGACGATCGGTGATCGGTATCGGTGGCAAAAAACGTGATCGGGGCATCCCTACTAACTGTACCCTTGATGAAGTCAATGGAGCGTAGAGCCCTCTCCTGCCTCTTGAAGTTAACCCTGTAGTGACTCATGTTCTCATAACCTGACGACGGGGTCGCCACCGGACAGGAGGTGGTCGCCTTAATCAACCTGAGGAGAGAGGAGTTAAGAGGGGCGAGGAAAAGGGAGAAAAAGAGAAGAGGAGGAGGGTGAAGGGAGATGGAGGTGAAAACAAGAGGGGTGTTTTAACCTGACTGTTCCTGTGTAATATATGGGTGTAACAGTACAGAAGTGATTCCCACTGCATGTTAATACTTTGGGGGACCCCCAAAATATAATGGCTCCCCCCAAAGTATAATTTCTGTGTTTTTTTACTCAGTGAGCACTCATTTGCATTGGTGGCAATGAGTGCTAGTGCTCAGTGAGTATAAAAAAAAAAAAACATAAATTATACCACCCATAAATTACAAATTTGATATAGATCATGTTCTTTGTTGGTTTGTGAGGATGTTAATACACACTTGGTAAGATGTGTGTATGAAAGAAGACTACAAAAAACAGCAGTGACTGCTCTCAGCTGTTTAACACGTAAAGACCTAGACATCACCAGTTGTAGGTTGTCTGAAGTGCAGTGTGTTGCTATGAAAATTCACTAGAAGGCAGGATTTGGACGGGGAAAAAATGCCATTAATTTTTTTCAAATCCTGCATTCTAGTGAATTTTCAACCTACAACTGGTGATGTCTAGGTCTTTACGTGTTAAACAGCTGAGAGCAGTCACTGCTGTTTTTTGTAGTCTTCTTTCATACACACATCTTACCAAGTGTTAGCACCTAGGGATGAATTTTAAATTTCGTTGTACCATTCTTGTGACAATGACAATAAAGATCATTCATCTGTACTATTGATACATTTATGGCTTGGTATGAATCTCTGCCATCATGTACCGGGCCCGTCGGTCTTAAAGGAATCACAAAAGTGATTTGTTATGGTGACATTTATTTTGACAAAGTTAGGGGGGTGCACCGTTCCTGGAGGTACTGCAATACCAGGTCGATGCGTGGAGTGGACGGAGCAAGCCCCTTTTCCATCTCCCTGCTCCAAAAATCAATTTAATATATGGTCCCCGGGTAGGGGACGTATCAGATATTAAACTGATAAGAACAGATACTACACTTGATCTTAGCCAAAAGGCCGAGAAGCGATACCGACAAACTGTCAGGCAGAGCGGGGTCGTTCCCGGAAAGCTCACTCTGTGTCGTGGTTTATGCAGAGACTATGTTTAATCATGTCCGTGTATAAAGTATGGTGCTCTCACTCAACATGCGTGTTGCGTCCGATAATATAACATGGACATATTTACTTGCATAGAATGTAACCATTGTATTATTAGGTACTTCTCAACTCTCCCTCATCACGTGGCAAGCCACCCTCCAATAGGATACGAGTAAACGCTCTAAACTAATTAATCTATAGAAGAAACATTGAACACGTTATTTTGATCAGAATCATACAGACAAAAAGGAAATTAATAACTATACCGGAGTGGCCTTGCGACTGTCATTAACTTTTTTTTAAAATCTATTTTCACTCCATTTTCATGTAGTGGTTTTCGTCGAGCTCTGGTGGACAAACAAGCCAACCGCACTTCAAACTGACTGCCTTCTCTGTGCCCGTTTACTGCCCCCCCCCCACGTTCATACTAAGAATCGGTTTAAGACGTTTATTTGTGTGTGATTTATTGGCCATTTCATGTACATAAAATAAACACTAACACGACAATGAGTTGTATTGAACTAAGTAACCGTTGAACACGTAAAGGCCATGGAACTGTTCAGTACTAAACAGGAGTGCAGCACTGCAGCAGAGCCTCTTCCTTTAAAAACATGCCGTTCGTAAAGGTGATGATCACAACTCGCCCCTAGTACACTAAAGAAAACTACATTATGTTAGATGAGTTATGAAATCCAAGTGTTTGTCAAAAGAGTTGCGACAACGAGCGTTTTAAGTGCTATAGCCAAGTAACAGATAGAAGCAACAATTCACTTAGGGTAAAAAAAGAAAATCCCATAATTAACTCTGAAGAACTGGTCCTCCGCGAGACGCTCGTTGTACAAGTATGAGGTCATTTTAATGGAATTTTACTTACCAAAACGGTGTCTTCGTGTTAACTAGCTAACCAAAACGTTTCTTCGTCGGGTTGTTGTTCGTCGTAAAAGTTATGATATTCCATAATTCCAATTATTACAGCAAAGGGAAACCAGTGTGCGATTTGAAAACACATGACGATACCGCTGAACTGTACTGTACTGTAGTGGGTTAGAGTGTCCAGGTGTCCAGCCGAAGAGACGAGAGGAGGCTCCATCAATTAACTATGCAGATTGTAGTGGGCAGATGAGCCAACCAGATGCGTGGGGGGGAGGGGAGGTGTTAACTGTTGTTTATCTGCACACAGGAGATGCTACAGCTGGGAACCAGGTTAACCCGTTCACTGCCACACTTTTAAGAATCAAGAAGCAAGAGGTTTATTTGTCACATACATACCAGGGGGCATACAGTGAAATGCGGGTGGCCATGCCCGCATTGCTTGTGCAAAATACAATAATAAAATAGGCATAGAATAAAAGAAAATAGGTATGACATTTTTAGCCAAACAACTGTAACGTATTCGCGTTATACACGAATTCGCCATAAACACGACTTACAGTGAGGGCATTAGAATCTACGGTAACTTCACTTACCAACACGATGTCTTCTTGTTAAAATTGCTAACAGCTTAGTTAACCAAAAACGTTCCTTCTTCGGGTTGTTGTTAATCGTAAAAGTTATGATATTCCATAATTCCAATTACACTAAAAAGGGAAACCAGTGTGCGACTTCAAAAAGCATGATACCGCTGAACTGAACTGTGTGTCGTGGGTTAGAGAGCCCAGGTGGAGAGACGCGAATGCCATCAATTAAGTATGTAAATTAAGTGTTGCAGGAGGAATCTACCAGAGGCGTGCAGGGGGCGAGGAGAGCTGTTGTTGCTCAAGTTTCTTTATTAGTTGTCATACAGAAGTACAGAATACTTTTATATAAAATGCTTCTTTCTGTTTTGCTCCAGAGATTGTGCTAGATAAAAATTGATACGAATAAAATAAGTATAATAAGTATAAAATAGAAGTCAAGTACGTAGACAAAAGGGTTCAATATACATAAATGCAGAGTAGAAAAGTAACTGAGTTACAATACAATATACAGTAGCCTACAATGCAGAAATGGGATGAGGTACAATTTACAGTAAGGTCAAGGTACTGACAAGATCTTTGGTAGGTTACTGTTGTCTACCATCATCATACCATGCCTTGCTCTACTACAGAAACATGTTATCTAATCTCCTCATTTATAAATCTCAAGTTGCACATGTGCAAAAAAAATCGTTTTTTTATTAAACTGTTTGTACCACTAGGATACTCTTTGTCTTTGTATAAGTACACTTATTTAATCCAACCCCAGTTTTTACTCATCAGACCAATACTAATTCATACTTTACTAACTGCTCGTTTTATTGTCAGACTTATATTGCATTTTTTTTATTTTTTTTTATTAATACCCGGCCCAGGGGCGGACTGGGACACAAATTCAGCCCGGGACATTCAGACGCACCAGCCCCGAACTGGCCCACACAACGGCCGTTATGAAACACTCATCCAGTATTAAACAACCCAAGGCTGTGGCTAAGGAGTCAACATCAGGGAGACCAAATCTACACCCCACCCCTAGATGTGCACAGTGCACACACACACACACACACCCTATACATGACATACAGATAGACAGTACTGCTACATCTATACATTTATGACATACCAGATTTGCAAATACAGTAGGCTACTGTTTGTGATACAAAAAGAGTCCAGAAAAGAGAGTATATACATTTGACGTAAAAACTGTACATTGGAGGTTGGGTGGGGGGGTTGGGTAGGAGGGGTTGGGGGGGGGACACACACTGTACAACTGCCTGTAGCCGGTACTTCCTGTACTTCCATTTACACACTTTAGGAGGCATATCTTTACCAGCCTAGGAAGAGACTAAAGAGCCAGCAGTGTCACGGCCATGACGTCCATTTGGCCACATAATTACTCATGCGATCCGGATATGGCGTGAAAAAAAAAAAAAAATCCTAACCCACATAAATGGCACAATCATACTCCCTTATTCAATAACAATGCACTCTTAATTGAAAAACGACCTATAAGATTCCCTATATGGGAAGAGCAAGGCATACACTCATGTTTTTAACAAACAGGGTTTTTGTAGTTATAAATACGCAAAAAATTTAATCTCACCAAGTCCACATGGCTTTTTTACATACAGTTACAGCTATGTTTGAAGTCTCACGGTGTTCCATTAGACATACCAATTGAACACCACAGATACCACAAATTCTTCTATGAAAGAGAGACATCGAGAGGTTTTGTTTCAGATTTTTATCATCAATTACTAACGTCCTCGTATGAAACCCTCCAACTAGACTCTGCCTGGAGGAGGGATATACCAGACCTGGAAAATGACTTTGATTGGCAAGGAGCCTGGGCAAATGTCCGACTTACATCAAGGAACCCGGACCATCAACAAATCAATCTTAACTATATTCACAGGACATACTTGACTCCTATAAGACTGTGCAGAATGGGTCTTAAACAAGACTCCAAATGCTCCCAATGTACAAATGGGGACGAAGGGACATTTATGCACATGTATTGGGACTGCCCACCAGTTAAGACATTCTGGAAAGATGTGACCCAACAATTATCAAAACTCGTATCTTGGAATATACCTGTACACCCCTCGGTATTACTATTGAATGATGTTTTTGAGTTTGCAGTAAATCCACAGCTAAAGAGATTGGTTTTATCAGGTATCACAGTAGCTAAAAAGCTGATCGCATCACGCTGGTTTCAACCGGAAAAAATTTGCCGGAAAGTTTGGTTTCTTACATATCTCGATGTGATTTATCAAGAAATATCTACAGCAAGAATTCTGGGTCTCAATGAATCCAAAATGTCAATGTGGTTAGAAGTGGTGGAGAGAATAAAAGCTAGCTTATAATGGTAGTGTCTGGTTAGGTGCGAGGGATAATGGAGCTACTACCCAAGGTGGGGTCCGGGAGGGGGGGGTTCGAGCTGGAGCATATGTGTGTAGGTTTTTAGATAACGGGTATTAGGGGTATATCTTATATAAGACAATTAACTAAAATGTGATTTCATTGGATGTGCTCTGACAATTAATGCTTGTATATCTTATTGTGTGTTGTCATGTTTGTTTATGCGTTTGTTTAAAAAATTATAAAAAAAATAAAATACAAAAAAAATAGTGTCCGCCATTTTGTGTACTTATACTGTCTGGCCATTAACATATTCTTTAGCAGTGTTTTAATCTAACATATCTCAATACAGTCAGGGTTGTGTAGCCCCTTAGCTACATAAGTGCTGTAATTTATAGTGTGCTTAACTTAGGTGATATAATTTACCTAAGGGACGCCTGGCTGTACCCGCTGCATTCTCCGGTTCTGCTAACCCTGTCATGTCTCAGGAGGGGAAATTAGTATCGGCTTCATGGCTCATATGTTTTAATTAGGGCTGTCAGTTTATCGCGTTAATTAGATGAATTAATTACACAGCAAATTATCGCGTTATGAAAATTAACTCAAAATGAATTACAACCATTTTTATTTTATTATTTTTTAAATCTCATTCATTCCATAAGAACGTAGAATACACATTTACAGACTTTTTTTATATGGTCCATTTGCATGTTCTTGGTATCTGATTCTAGGGCCATCTATGTATTCCCAGTGTCAGAAATACTGTGTCTGTTACTAGGCTTGAGTAAATTGTAATGAACCAAATGAGAATATCAATACAACATTTTGTATCTTTGACTGTGAATAACACCATGCTCAAATGACCAGACCTGAAAAATCTAAGAAAATTAATCAATTGAAGATGATTCAACAGAAGGTTTTGTAGATACAGTACTATGAGGGCAGACGTTCCACTCTACTGGTTAAAATTACTTACTCGTGAGTAGTACGTTCGTTGATAATGAAAAACTATGTACACAGCACTTTATTGCTTTTATCGTTATATATGCCTATGTTTGTGTACAGCACTTTGAGCTACATGACATGTATGAAAGGTGCTTTATAAATACTTACTTACTTACTTACTCCAGTGTAAAACAAAGATATCCAAATGGATGGTCCAAAGATGCACACTGACCTGGCTGAGAGAATTGCTGAATATACTGTATATAGATACACAAATGTTCTAGAAGGTTCGATTTCGATTTGATTTTTTTTCGATTTGAAGTCTTTATTTCGAACATGCAATGAATACAACAAACAATAACAAAAAAGAAAAACAACTCAATCTGCATGTTCGAAAAGGAGTAGGAAGAAGTATACTTATTTAATCCTACCCCTTTTCCACTACTCAAATGAGTGTACTATTTTAAACATAAAAAAGAAAAGAAAAGAAAAAAAAAATATATATATATATATATGCAAAACAAAAAACAAAAACTATATATGTATAAAATAAAATAAAATAGAAACAAAATAAAAATGTAAACACCCGTGAATATCAAGTCCCTTCTTCATCCCTGTACCTTGTGAACATAATTTCCTTATACATCAGTTTGAATTGTCTCATGTTTGGACATTGCTTTAGCACCACATTTAGACTGTTCCACAGTTTCACTCCACATATCGAGATGCAGTGTTTTCTCATGGTAGTGCGTACGTTTAGCACCTTTAAATTGTGTTCTCCCCTCAGATTATAACCCCCCTCCCTATCAAAGAACAATTCTTGAATGTTTCTTGGAAGTGCATGACTTTTTGCTTTATACATTAATTGTGCCGTTTTAAATTCCACAAGATCATTTAACTTCAATGTCTTTGACTCCAGAAACAATATGTTAGTGTGATCACGATAACCTGCAATGTGAACTATCCTTATGGCCCTTTTTTGGAGTATAAAAAGTGGTTGTAGTGTAGACTTATAATTGTTTCCCCAGACTTCAGCACAGTAATTTAAATATGGTAAAACTAGTGAACAGTAGAGAATGTAGAGTGATTTTCTATCCAGGATGTGCTTTACTTTACTCATGACTGAAATGCTTCGTGAGAGTTTAGATTGGACATGTTTTATGTGAGGTTTCCAACAGATTTTATGGTCCATTATTACACCTAGGAATTTATTTTCATAAACTCTTTCAATAATCACATCATTTATTTTAACTTGTACCTGAGTATCCAATCTACAGTTTCCAAACAACATAATTTTAGTTTTGCTCAAGTTCAATGATAATTTGTTTCTATCAAACCATTCCTTCAATTTCTTCATTTCAGATGTGATGACCTCTAAAAGCTGCTGGACATTCTCACCAGAAAAAAAAAGATTTTAGTGTCATCCGCAAATAAAATACATTTAAATATATTGGATACTTTACATATCTCGTTAATGTACAAGATGAACAGTTTTGGACCCAACACTGACCCCTGGGGGACACCACAAGCAATGTCCAAACATTCAGATTTATAATCTCTCATTGTCACAAATTGTTGTCTTTTATTTAGATAGCTTCTTACCCAGTCCAATACTACCCCCCTGATCCCATATCTCTCCAATTTCCTGATTAATATATCATGATTAATAGTATCAAATGCTTTTTTTAGGTCAATGAATACTCCAGCTACATGTTTTTTTTTATCTATGGAATTTGTGATTTTTTCAATGAGTTCTATTAACGCTAGTGATGTTGACCGGTGTGTTCTGAATCCATACTGGCTATCGGTGAGTAAATTATGTTTATCAATGAATTTATCTAATCTGTTGTTGAAGAGTTTTTCTAATATTTTTGAAAACTGAGGAAGTAGAGAAACAGGCCTATAATTTGTGAAGTGGTGTTTATCTCCAGTCTTGAACAGAGGTATGACTTTTGCTATTTTCATTTTATTCGGAAATCGACCAGTTTTGAATGATAAATTGCAGATGTGCGTGAGTGGTTTTGAAATCCCAATGACATTTTTTACTATTTTCATATCTATTTCATTACTGTCTGTAGATGTCTTGTTTTTACATTTATTAGTAGTTTCTATAATTTCATTTTCATCTACCGCTTCCAGAAACATTGAACTAGGATTTCTTTCAATGTAATTGTCTTTTATGTCTTCAGGAGTCACTGGATCTGGGATTTTTCCCGCTAATTCTGGTCCAATATTTACAAAAAATTTATTAAAGTTGTTAACCACATCATCCATATTGCTAATAGTTTGATCCTTTTCCATAAAATACTGAGGATAGTTTATTTGTCTTGATCCATTCCTGATAATACCATTTAATATCTTCCAAACACCTTTAATATTATATTTGTTGTTATCTAATATTCTACTATAATGATCCTTCTTACATCTTCTCATAATATTAGTCAACTTGTTTTTATATTTCTTATATTTATTTTCTGCCTCTTTAGTTCTATGTTTTATAAATTCTCTATATAGTGTATTTTTCTTTTTACATGCATTCTGTAATCCCCTTGTGATCCATGGGCTGTCTGAGTGTTTATGTTTACTGCTATATTCTTTTATTGGACAATGTTTGTGATATAGTAAGTTAAATATAGATAAGAATGTTTCATATGCTTCATCAGTGTCATCCTCTTTATATACTATCTCCCAATTTTGTAGTAGCAAATCATTTTTGAAAGCGTTCATTGATTCTTCAGTCCTTACTCGTTTAAATTGTAGTTTATTGTCCTGCTTGTTTTCTGTGTAGTTGTTGTCATAAACTGTAAAAACTGGTAAATGGTCGCTGATGTCATTTATTAGTAATCCACTCACTGTATTGTTTTCTATAATGTTCGTAAATATATTGTCTATCAGAGTGGCACAATGGGATGTGATTCGGCTGGGTCTTGTGATTTTTGGATAAAGGCTCAAACTATACAATGTGTTGATGAATTCCTCAGTCATTTTATGTTTGTTTGGATTTAAAAGATCAATGTTAAAATCCCCACAGATGAAAATAGCCTTTTGATTATTGTTTATATACATTTCTTCCATCCAGTCCTTGAAAACTTCAATATTCGAACCTGGTGCTCTATATATACAGCTCACAATTATATTTTTCTTTTTTTCTACACATATTTCTATTGTTATACATTCTAATAAATTATCAATCACATTTGTCATTTTTTCTACAATCTTATAATTCAAGTTATTATCCACATACACAGCCACTCCTCCTCCACTCTTATTTTTTCTGTTCATATAGTTGAGTTCATATCCGACCATTTCAAAATCCATTCCCTTTTCCTCGTTCATCCAAGTTTCTGAAATGGCAATTATGTTAAATGGTTGTGTAAACTGGTTTAAGTATTCCTTAATGCTGTTAAAGTTTGCGTACAGACTTCTTGAATTGAAGTGAATTATTGATAGTTTGTTAACCGTCTTAATTGTCCTGTTGTACTGATCTTCAGTATAGTAGCAGCAGTTGTCGTTGATGTTGAAGAATAGATTATTGTCTGGGTCAATATCATTTTCTATATCCTGTAGATTGTGCTCAGTGTATTCAAATGTTTTGAGTTTCATTTTTTCGTGTTCAAGAATCCACTGTGTCAAATCCACATCATCTCCAGATGTAGGTGAATTGGTTATTTCCGTAGGCCTATGCGTCATGGTTGTAAGTTGTATAATTGTGTCCAGTGTGTCTCTATTACCTTACAGTCCCGTCATGATGTTTATTGGTATTTGTCCAGCTCCTCCATGTTTCTGATGAGTAGCACTTTGGCCTCCTCCGGTGGTCCATTCAGCTTGATGAATACTTTGCAGCTAGAGGTCCATGTAGATTGAATTAATTTCTGCTTCCTCATGTATCGTGCCTGTTTGGCGATGTCGCCGTTGCGCTTTGTAAGATGCTCATTCATAAAGACGTTTGATCCCCTCAATTTTTTTCCTTGTTTTAGTAGTGCAATTTTGTTCTTTCTGTTTACAAACCGCATTATGATGGCTTGTTTGTCATTGCCGTCTCTTCGGGGCAGTGGGTGGCAAGCCTCGATGTTATTGCAGTCCAGCTCAATCCCCTTGGACTGAAGGAAGGCAGCCACTTGTTGCTCCACAGAGTTTGAATCCAGCGCACTCGGCCCATCCCCATTGACAGCTGTCACCGCCCGAGCGTATGACCGGGGTTTGATTTGGAGCCCAGTGACAATAATGTCATTCATCCTGGTGTATTGTTCCAGGTCCTCCACTCTTCTCTCCAGAAAATTCATTTTCTGGTCTTTCTCATCGTTCTGCAGCCTCAGAGCCTTTACCTCCTCTACTAATTCGAGGATGGCTTTCTGTTGTCGTTTGACATCCGAGACCTCCTCCGCCAGAAAATCGAGAGATCTTTTAATCTCGTCAACTTCCTCACTTTTCTTTGGTCCCATTTTCGCTTGGCTTTGAGTATCCTGTCAGTTTTAGTCGATAAGAATACACACCAAAACAACAAACAAACTCCGTTGCTAGCAGCAACCAAACTCGCGCGACTTTCTCAGTCGGAAGTGACGTCCTCTCAGTCGGAAGTGATGACATGATCATGACATCGGTCATGACATCACCACAAATGTTCTAGAATGTTCGATGTTCTAGAATGTGCGGCTATGACATCACAAATGTTCTAGAATGTTCGACCATGCATCATACTGTGACATCACAAATGTTCTAGAATGTTCTATTATGACAATTATATAATACAATAACCTAAATATAGCTTTGGCTCCTACAAGTACTGAATTCTGCCATCCGGACACATGCAATTTGAAATATGATTATAGAATATAGAATATCAGGCATAAAATAGTTATGCGATTAAAATGTGATTAATTAGATTAATTAATTACAAATCCTGTAATTAATTAGATAATTTTTTTTAATCGTCTGACAGCACTAGTTTTAATTAATAAACCTTGTATCTTTCGTAAACTGGTTGTGCTGTTGACTCATTGACGGGCTTTGACAAAAGAGCAGCTTCCCCTGCTAAATGAGCAGTTTCTCCTGCTCATAGTATAACTCACGTTTTTATTACATTGGTGACAGCGGTGGGATAGTTATTAAAATGTCATCGCCTGGAAATGACCAACCGCCGGCTGAGGCAAGCACAAGTCGATCAGACACGTCTCCTTCCCCTAGTAGTAATCTGGCTATGTCCCGACCCATTTTTTTTTGCCTGAGACTTTCACTGGTGCAGGCCGGGAATGGTCTGACTGGGCTGAACAGTTTGAAATGGGCGCTGGTGTTAATAATTGGAGCGAATCATTGAGACAAAAATTCATGAGTCTTCTCTTGTCAGGTTGAGTCCGAGAGGTATATGGTGTGTTATCTGCGACAGCTAAAGCTAATTATGTCTTATTAAAAGAAGCGATGGGTAGATTCTTAGAGCCATGTGATAGTGATGATTGGAGCAGAGCTACCTTCTCTTCTCGTAAGAGGCTACATAAGGAGAATATCAGAGAATTTGGTATTGCGCTTCGGAGGCTGGTTGTTAACTCTTTCAGTGCCACTCACGAGATTTCTCGTGTTTTTTTATAGGTGGTTGCATGCCACTCACGAGATTTCTCGTTTTTTTTTTTTTTTTTTTTTTAGCTGAAAAATTATTGCATCACCCGAGCCTACCCGAGTATAGCCGAGCTGCGCCGGTGATCACTGTGGAAAAAAGCGCCCCCTGTCGTCTCCCAGATGACATAAGTGATTTTGGAATGGACTGTGGGGAAAAAAATCCGGTACTCCACATTTTCCAGTTCACTGATCCAGCTGGGGTTACCACAGTTCATTCTGGAGCCTCAGATCCCCGTGGATCATAGAGATCTACTGTGTCGCGTTGGATCCATACACGTATCGATTTTTTCGAATGGTGATCAGGAATTGGAATATACCAGTTGGATACCATCTGATGTCAGGTAAGGACTCTATGTTATCAGTGGTAGGATAATCGGAGTAAGTTTGATGAAGTTATAAGCTGTTTTGTGAAATGTCTTCTTTCGGTTTCACTGTAAAAGTCCGATTGGAAATCAACGAGGCGATTATCCGTGCGCGGCCGTAATGTGCTTGCGTGCACGTATAATATTGATCATCTAGCGTTTATTTGAAAACGATTCATAAAAAGGCCGACGAATATCAACGTTGTGGAATATTCCACTAAAAGACGATTTTCATAGAATGCTCCAGAATGAGCTGTTTTTTATATCAAAACGGGGGCTTTTCTAACTGCTCTGAAATGGAAACGACGCGATAAAAAAACAATCTGTCTTCACAGCACTGACTGGAAAATAGTCTTTGATAATGCGATGGGCAGATTAGACACATAGCCATAATTTAAAACATAGATTAGGCGATATTAACGTTAACATTGGCGCCGATGGTGGCATTCAAGCGGTAAAACGGAAAACCAGGCGTGGCACTGAAAGAGTTAAAGCGTACCCCTCAGCATACTCCCACACCCAAGATTTGTTGGCTAAGGACCATTTTATTTCCAATGTTGGGAATGGGGAATTGCGAGTTAGTCTTCGCAGTGCCAAACCTACAACATTAGAGGCTGCCATTAATCTTGCTGCAGAATTGGAGCTGATTAGGGAGTTGGAGGGCAGTAAATTGGCCTCTGATGCACAGGTGCGTGGAGTCACTGAGCAATCTGGGCGTGATAAACAAATGGATACGCTGCTTGGGGTCGTAGAGGGCCTACGGCAGGAAGTTAAGTCTCTGAAAATCAATCTGTTCCTAAACCTACACCTACAGAGTCTGCTCCCCTTCCATACTCTGTTAGTGCCCCCATTCCCACGACTAGACGTGAGGGAGAAAGAGAAAGGGGTTGCTGGGAATGTGGGTGTAATCGTCACTTCCGACGTGACTGCCCTTATTTACAGGAAAACTAGAGGGGGTGTGCACAGAGGGTCCAATGCCCGCCCCCATTCCTGAGTCTACTGTGGCCCCTGACAGCTTAAAAGGTGGTTCGGGATATCTTCAAGCTAAAATAGGTGGGTTAGACTGTCATGTACTTGTAGATACTGGAGCTTCTAGCTCTGTCATTCCTAAACAACTGTTGCTCTCTGCTACAAAAGGGGGATGTGATCTGGTAGATTATGTTGGGCAGGCTACAGCAGCCAATGGTGGGGGGGATGGGCATTAGTCGTTCCATTGTTACTGCACTGTGCAAACCTATCCCACAGAGCATCCAGAACAGTCACATCAACAGAAAGGCAGGAAAATAAGTCAAATAAAAATAATCAATGGACTAGAAGGGTACAGCGCCAAGAGGAACACAGCATCACTAACTGTACCCTTGATGAAGTCAATGGAGCGTAGAGCCCTCTCCTGCCTCTTGAAGTTAACCCTGTAGTGACTCATGTTCTCATAACCTGACGACGGGGTCGCCACCGGACAGGAGGTGGTCGCCTTAATCAACCTGAGGAGAGAGGAGGAGAGAGGGGCGAGGAAAAGGGAGAAAAAGAGAAGAGGAGGAGGGTGAAGGGAGATGGAGGTGTGAAAACAAGAGGGGTGTTTTAACCTGACTGTTCCTGTGTAATATGGGTGTAACGGTACAGAAGTGATTCCCACTGCATGTTAATACTTTGGGGGACCCCCAAAATATAATGGCTCCCCCCAAAGTATAATTTCTGTGTTTTTTTACTCAGTGAGCACTCATTTGCATTGGTGGCAATGAGTGCTAGTGCTCAGTGAGTAAAAAAAAAAAAAAAAAAAAAAACATAAATTATACTTTGGGGGGAGCCACCCATAAATTACAAATTTGATATAGATCATGTTAATTGTTGGTTTGTGAGGATGTTAATACACACTTGGTAAGATGTGTGTATGAAAGAAGACTACAAAAAACAGCAGTGACTGCTCTCAGCTGTTTAACACGTAAAGACCTAGACATCACCAGTTGTAGGTTGTCTGAAGTGCAGTGTGCAGGATTTGGACGGGGAAAAAATGTCATAAATTTTTTTCAAATCCTGCATTCTAGTGAATTTTCAACCTACAACTGGTGATGTCTAGGTCTTTACGTGTTAAACAGCTGAGAGCAGTCACTGCTGTTTTTTGTAGTCTTCTTTCATACACACATCTTACCAAGTGTTAGCACCTAGGGCTGAATTTTAAATTTCGTTGTACCATTCTTGTGACAATGACAATAAAGATCATTCATTCATTCATCTGTACTATTGATACATTTATGGCTTGGTATGAATATCTGCCATCATGTACCGGGCCGTCGGTCTTAAAGGAATCACAAAAGTGATTTGTTATGGTGACATTTATTTTGACAAAGTTAGGGGGGTGCACCGTTCCTGGAGGTACTGCAATACCAGGTCGATGCGTGGAGTGGACGGAGCAAGCCCCTTTTCCATCTCCCTGCTCCAAAAATCAATTTAATATATGGTCCCCGGGTAGGGGACGTATCAGATATTAAACTGATAAGAACAGATTTTTCATTTGAAAAAGTTTATTGTCACATGGTTACAAAGTTACATGTACACAATGTATTTGAACAGATTTTTTCATTTGAAAACGTTTTTTTTGTCACATGGTTACAAAGTTACATGTACACAATGTATTTGATTTAAAATTTCCACATTTTCTTATAGCACATTTCAGAGGTGAGATAAACATGTATACCAATTAAAAACATCTGTAAAAACCTAAGAACACAACATTTCAACAGTTATGTTAAAAGGCCTACAGCTAGATTAAAAAACACCTGTAAAACCTAAAAACACAACATTTCACCAACGTAAAACCGTTATGCTAAAAGGCCTACAGATAAAATAAAGGTGGGTAAAAACATGTTAAACAGTGCTTGTGGTAATAAAAAGTCCATTGTATCAGTATCAGTGTAGATGATAAGTCCAGTACATATGTCTTTTAAAAGGTGTTTTTTCTTTTTTTTTTTTAAACAGGAAGTAGGACGTTCTATTTAAAGGCCATCTTCAATCCTTTGTGCAGTAGCGGGGTGAGTCCCTACCAAGGGTAACTCATCCCCCTCTCCCACACGGACCGCCGGGGTCCTGCCTGGGGTGCTCAGCGGAGATCCTCTCCCTGATGTTGCCCCTTTGGGGAGTCAGCCGCCGCTGCCTTCACCTTTGTGTGGGCTCCGGTCTCCCACCTCCGAATGAGCGCAGAGGCGATGCTTCTTTGTGGCTGTGTCCTAGGGCCTGCCGCCTGAAGCGACGGCCGCTTGGACCGTCGCTTCGGCCATCCGGATCACAGCCACGGGGGGGATCTGCATGCGCCTGCTTACCAGCAGGTTTCTGGAGGTCCATGTGGCGTCTTTGATGGCGGCCAGGGTGAGCCAGAGCTTGGCGAATTCGGATGGTGTTGTTCTCTTCCGGCTCACCCCGTATAGGACCGTTTGTGGGTCCAGGACCCCCGCTGCTGGTAAGTACGGGAATTGCTGGGAGCCGGCTGTTGCCCACTGGTTTACGGCAGCGCTGCACTCCCAGAGCAGATGCCTCACCGACTCGGGAGCGCCACAACCCGGTCGGGGGCAGATGGCACTCGCTGCCATGCCCCGGGAGTGCATGACGGCCCTGACCGGGAGGATCTCATGCGCCACCATCCACGACAGGTCTCGCAGTCTGTTTGAGAGAGCGGGATGGTTCACGTTGCGCCAAACTGTGGAGGGCTCGCCGATTGCGAGCCCGCGCACTGGACTCACTGGTTCCCGCTCCTGCACAAGAGAGAGAAGAGAGCGGTGGTTAGTTAGAACGTCCAGTTCTTCTCCTTCCATGTTCAGGCCTTTTAAGAATTTTTTAATAAAAACATAGGCCGTGGGCAGGTTAAAAGACACTGGTGTTCTTAAATCAGTGTGTAGGTGCTTGTGTGTTCGTAGGTAAGACCCCATCCAGAATCTTGCCATTGCTGTTGTCTTGTGCTCTCTGGATGGGGCTGTAGCGTATGTCATGTGTAGTGTAGTGTATCTGCTTCCTAAAAATAGGTGGAGGTCCGGGACGCCTTTTCCTCCATTCTCCTTCCTCTTTTTCATGACGTCCCTTCTTAGTCTCTCCCACTTGGACCCCCACAGGAAATAAAATATGGCGCGGTCGAAGGATAAAAGAACCTTTTTTGGTGGGATAAAAACAGAACCGATCAGTAGAAACAAGGGTAAAATCACAGCTTTTATGATTAAAACCTTGCCCTCCATGGTCAGTCCCCTTAGTCCCCAGTATCCCAGTCTCTGTCTAACTTTCCCTATGACGTCAGGCCAGTTGTTCCCCCCCTCCCCCTCTCTGTCAAATTTGACCCCGAGTATTTTTATGTCAGTCTGGGTCACAGTCAGAGGGAGTCCTGCCCTGTCAGTCGCTGTCCACGGTCCGTACAGTTTCGCTTCGGTCTTGTCTCGGTTTAGTCTCGCTCCTGAAGCTCGTCCGTACCACTCAGTCAGGTCTAATGTCCTGTCAACAGAAAAACGGTCAGTGCATAAAATGTTCACGTCGTCCATGTATAAAAGGCACTTAGCCGTCAGTCCCCCACTGCCCGGTATAGTCACCCCGTTGATCCATTTGTCCCTTCTCAAGATCTGTGCCAGCGGTTCTACACAGATGACGTAGAGGAGGGCAGATAACGGACAACCCTGACGGACACCGCAGGATATGTTCACTGCGTTTGTAAGTTGCCCGTTAACAAGAAATTTGCTTGTAATGCCCCTGTACAGCAGTCCCACCCAATCTATGACCCGCTCAGGAAACCCCATTTTTTGCAGTACCTGGAAGAGGTACTGATGGGAGACCCGATCGAAGGCTTTTTCAAAATCTAAATTTAGGACTATGAGTCTAAAGTTTCTGTCTCTCGCATAACAGATGGTGTCTCTGATCAGTACGAGGCTGTCGGTGATCTTCCTCCCCGGCACAGCACAGGCTTGATCCGGGTGGATCACCTCCCCTAAAAACAAAGAAAGACGTGTTGTTAAAATTTTGCTAAAAAGTTTACAGTCAAAGTTTAAAAGGGTGATCGCTCTAAAATTCTTTAAGTCAGTCTTGTCATTCTTTTTGTGGAGTAACGTCACTATCCCTACTCTAAAGCTGTCAGGTAGCAGGTCTAGTCTTTCAAAGTCTTTAAAAACAGTCAGTATGTCGTGTGCTAAAATGTCCCAGAAAGTTTGATAAAACTCCAGGGGAAGTCCGTCCTGTCCTGGGGACTTCCCCTTCTTAAAATGTTTTAGACACTTTTCGAGTTCTAAAAGGTTAAAATCCTGGGTTAAAAGCACACTCTCCTCCACTGTTTTGTCTAAAAACTCTAAAACCTCCCTGGTGACATCTTTTTCTATTTCTTTTTCTGAGTATAGCTTTGTGTAAAAAAGTTCCACGCTTTCCTTGACTTCTTCTATGTTTTCCGTAAAACTACCATCTTCTTTTTTTAGTTTTGTTAAAAAACCTCCTTTGTTTACAATTCTCTTAAAGAAATAGCGTGTACATTTTTCTCCTTCCTCTATATCCCTCTCTTTACTCCTTAAAATGATTCCTTGGCTTTTTATTTCTGATAGAGCTGACATTTCCCTTTTTACTTCTACTATTTCTTCATTAAAATCAAAACCCTGCCCTACTAGTTTAAAATAGCGTTGTAGTCTCTTTTGCAGTCCCAACATGTGTCTGTTTTCCCTATCTTTTTTCTTCTTACCTGCCTGCCTGAAGAAAGTCTTGGTCTTCACCTTCACCATCTCCCACCAGTGTGCACGTGAATTGTACATGTCTTGGAGGGTCTGCCATCTGATGTACTGCTCCCTGTACTGACTAACTATCTCCCTATCTTCTAGTAGGGAGCAGTTTAGTTTCCACAGACCTCTCCCTGCCGTCATACCCGAAGACAGTGAAAGGGTGCAAGTCAGCATAGCGTGGTCTGAAAAGAAAACAGGGGTTAATCTAGCATCGGTTGGTGGGCAGTCCCGTGTAAAAACATAGTCAATGCGAGAGGCTTTGGTGCCGTCACCACTGAACCAGGTGAAGCCCTCCTCTCTAGGATGCACGGTTCTAAAACAGTCTTGTAGTTTAAAATCCTTGCATATGCCCTGTAATAAAACCGATGTTGTATCTAGTTTAAAATCATCCCCTGCTCCCCTTCTGTCTTTTTTTGATAGAACACAATTAAAATCCCCTCCTACCACTAATGGAGCCCTACCTAGCATGTGGGACTGCAGGTCTTTTAAAAGGTCATGTCTGTCGTTTTTGTCGTTAAAACCATAAATGTTGAGTATGTTAAAATCCTTCCCCATGTAAGTCAGGTGTGCTAAAATTGCCCGTCCGTCTCTCACCACAGTGCTGCCCTTCACCAGAACCAAGGGGTTTTTGATTAAAATGGCCACTCCGTCTGCTTTATTAAAATTTGACCCGCTCCACATTGAGGTACCGGGTGGCCATTTCCTCTCCCAGTTGCTGTAGTTTTTAAAAAAAGGCAGATGACATTCTTGTAATAAAAACACATCTGAATTAAAATTGTTTAGGAATGTTAAAACAGTTTGGGCTCTAACTCCTGACCTCACACTTCTCACATTAAGGGTGGAGATGTTGAGGGCCATGAGTATTGTTAAAAACAACAGGAATGACATTCTAAAAGAGAATTAAAAGACTACAGTTAAAAACACTCATTTCTGATTTTGTGAAGTCAGGCTTCTCCTCCTGTCCAAGCAGCTGGGAGGGGAGTTTTTGCCATCTTTCCCCGAGAAGGCTTTGTCATGGCGCCGTTCTTTTGGGGTTGACTGTAGCTCTATGCTTATAAAAGAAGTTGTATTTGGTGAACTGGAGCCGAGAGGGGAGACTCCCTTGAACGTCTCCAAGGGGGGTAAGCCGTCTGAGAACGTTCTGGCTCTTCCCCTCTTCTCTGGGGCTGAGTGTGAGTCAGCCCCAGGGCTGGTCAGTTCATCTACAGTTCTCTTAAGGTTGGGCTGGGCGGGGGGGAGGGAGGTGTCGCTGGACTCTCCCTCAACCTGTCCCTCATCCTGTCTCTCAAACTCAACCTCGCCCTCAACCTCACCCACTTTCTCAAGTCCAGCTCCACCTACTGGCTGAATCACCCCCTCTCCTTCACTCTTGCCTTCTGGTGGGGTGATTTCAGGCCCCTCCCCCTCTCCCGCCTCCTGTGTCTCCTCTCCTCCAACCACAGGGTTTGGCAGGAGATTTGAATTTCCCAGCCCTTCCTTTTCAATTAGCACATTTTCAGTTTCTACCACCTGCTCGATTTCAGTGCAAACTCTTGTAGCTTTTAATTTGTTGGCAAAGGACTTTGGGCAATCTCTGAAAAGGTGGTCTGTTTCTCCACAGAGATTACACTTTCTGCCATTGGTACATTCACTAAATGAGTGCCCAATTTCTCTGCATTTGCCGCAGACTACTTTCTGGCATGCCTCTGCCAGGTGCCCATGCTCACCACACTTGCGGCAGAGTTTAGGCTGACCCTGGTAGTGAATGTAGCCTCTGTTCTCTCCCAAAACTATCATGGATGGGATCTGTCTCAGGCCCTGGTAGTCCTGGGGGTCCTGTATTTGTTGTACAGGAACCCTCCAGGCACAATTCCAGATGCCATCCTCATCTCTCACCTTGGTAGCCTGGGCCTTCACAGTGCAGTATCTACCCAGCCATATACATATGTCATCAGCATTTACCATTTCATTGAACATTCTGACAACCACTACTTTTGCAGCATTGTCAGTCAGTTTCTCCAGGTTAAATGCTGAGAACTGGGTTTCAACTTTCTCAAACCTAAGCCAGAATTCTCGTAGTACTGCGGCACTTCCAAAACTTACATCAAAGCCCTTGTTACAATTCAAATCAGCTGGTGAGAAACCAAGGGCTTTTTGTATCAGCTTCCTGGAGAAGTCCAATCGGGACATCTCCAGGAGCTTACCATCCTTCTCACGTAATTTAAATCTGACACTGTGGTGTCTCCTCATGCCGGCACGTGTAGCCGACATGGCTGGAGACACCACCAGCAACAACAATAAAAGAATAAAATACCACTAAAACCAATATAATAATGAGAATAAATTAATTAACTAGTAAAACCTGATATATACAATATCAAATAAAATCGACTTACCTTGAACAATATACAAAAAATAAACAAACAAAACAATATCCCCCTTGGCAGCAAAGGCTCGTCCTCACAGCGAGAACAAACCCGCAGACAGGGAGCGATCACTGTCTTAGCCAAAAGGCCGAGAAGCGATACCGACAAACTGTCAGGCAGAGCGGGGTCGTTCCCGGAAAGCTCACTCTGGGTCGTGGTTTATGCAGAGACTATGTTTAATCATGTCCGTGTATAAAGTATGGTGCTCTCACTCAACATGCGTGTTGCGTCCGATAATATAACATGGACATATTTACTTGCATAGAATGTAACCATTGTATTATTAGACCTGTACTTCTCAACTCTCCCTCATCACGTGGCAAGCCACCCTCCAATAGGATACGAGTAAACGCTCTAAACTAATTAATCTATAGAAGAAACATTGAACACGTTATTTTGATCAGAATCATACAGACAAAAGGGAAATTAATAACTATACCGGAGTGGCCTTGCGACTGTCATTAATATTTTTTTTAATCTATTTTCACTCCATTTTCATGTAGTGCTATGTTTTCGTCGAGCTCTGGTGGACAAACAAGCCAACCGCACTTCAAACTGACTGCCTTCTCTGTGCCCGTTTACTGCCCCCCCCCCCCCCCCCCCACGTTCAAGAATCGGTTTAAGACGTTTATTTGTGTGTGATTTATTGGCCATTTCATGTACATAAAATAAACACGACAATGAGTTGTATTTAACTAAGTAACCGTTGAACACGTTAAGTAAAGGCCATGGAACTGTTCAGTACTAAACAGGAGTGCAGCACTGCAGCAGAGCCTCTTCCTTTAAAAACATGCCGTTCGTAAAGGTGATGATCACAACTCGCCCCTAGTACACTAAAGAAAACTACATTATGTTAGATGAGTTATGAAATCCAAGTGTTTGTCAAAAGAGTTGTGACAACGAGCGTTTTAAGTGCTATAGCCAAATAACAGATAGAAGCAACAATTCACTTAGGGTAAAAAAAAGAAAATCCCATAATTAACTCTGAAGAACTGGTCCTCCGCGAGACGCTCGTTGTACAAGTATGAGGGCATTTTAATGGAATTTTACTTACCAAAACTGTGTCTTCGTGTTAACTAGCTAACCAAAACGTTTCTTCGTCGGGTTGTTGTTCGTCGTAAAAGTTATGATATTCCATAATTCCAATTATTACAGCAAAGGGAAACCAGTGTGCAATTTGAAAACACATGACGATACCGCTGAACTGTACTGTAGTGGGTTAGACTCTGTCCAGGTGAAGAGACGAGAGGAGGCTCCATCAATTAACTGTGCAGATTGTAGTGAGCAGATGAGCCAACCAGAGGCGTGGGGGGAGGGGAGGTGTTAACTGTTGTTTATCTGCACAGAGGAGATGCTACAGCTGGGAACGAGGTTAACCCGTTCACTGCCACACTTTTAAGAATCAAGAATCAAGAGGTTTATTTGTCACATACATACCAGGGGCATACAGTGAAATGCGGGTGGCCATGCCCGCATTGCTTGTGCAAAATACAATAATAAAATAGGCATAGAATAAAAGAAAATAGGTATGACATTTTTAGCCAAACAACTGTAACGTATTCGCGTTATACACGAATTCGCCATAAACACGAGGACTTACAGTGAGGGCATTAGAATCTACGGTAACTTCACTTACCAACACGATGTCTTCTTGTTAAAATTGCTAACAGCTTAGTTAACCAAAAACGTTCCTTCTTCGGGTTGTTGTTAATCGTAAAAGTTATGATATTCCATAATTCCAATTACACTAAAAAGGGAAACCAGTGTGAGACTTCAAAAAGCATGATACCACTGAACTGTGTGTCGTGGGTTAGAGAGCCCAGGTGGAGAGACGCGAATGCCATCAATTAAGTATGTAAATTAAGTGTTGCAGGAGGAATCTACCAGAGGCGTGCAGGGGGCGAGGAGAGCTGTTGTTGCTCAAGTTTCTTTATTAGTTGTCATACAGAAGTACATAATACTTTTATATAAAATGCTTCTTTCTGTTTTGCTCCAGAGATTGTGCTAGATAAAAATTGATACGAATAAAATAAGTATAATAAGTATAAAATAGAAGTCAAGTACGTAGACAAAAGGGTTCAATATACATAAATGCAGAGTAGAAAAGTAACTGAGTTACAATACAATATACAGTAGCCTACAATGCAGAAATGGGATGAGGTACAATTTACAGTAAGGTCAAGGTACTGACAAGATCTTTGGTAGGTTACTGTTGTCTACCATCATCATACCATGCCTCGCTCTACTACAGCAACATGTTATCTAATCTCCTCATTTATAAATCTCAAGTTGCACATGTGCAAAAAAACTCGTTTTTTTATTAAACTGTTTGTACCACTAGGATACTCTTTGTCTTTGTATAAGTACACTTATTTAATCCAACCCCAGTTTTTACTCATCATCAGACCAATACTAATTCATACTTTACTAACTGCTCGTTTTATTGTCAGACTTATATTGAATTTTTTTTTTTTTTTTATTAATACCCGGCCCAGGGGCGGACTGGGACACAAATTCAGCCCGGGACATTCAGACGCACCAGCCCCGAACTGGCCCACACAACGGCCGTTATGAAACACTCGTCCAGTATTAAACAACCCAAGGCTGTGGCTAAGGAGTCAACATCAGGGAGACCAAATCTACACCCCACCCCTAGATGTGCACTTGTGCACAGTGCACACACACACACACACACAGTACTAGACAGTACTGCTACATCTATACATTTATGACATACCAGATTTGCAAATACAGTAGGCTACTGTTTGTGATACAAAAAGAGTCCAGAAAAGAGAGTATATACATTTGACGTAAAAACTGTACATTGGAGGAGGTTGGGTGGGGGGGTTGGGTAGGAGGGGTTGGGGGGGGGACACACACTGTACAACTGCCTGTAGCCGATACTTCCTGTACTTCCATTTACACACTTTAGGAGGCATATCTTTACCAGCCTAGGAAGAGACTAAAGAGCCAGCAGTGTCACGGCCATGACGTCCAGCTCTAACCCCCCCCTCCTCGTCTCTCCTCTTGTGTTTCCGCCTAGGTCCTGCACGTGTTTTTTTTTCGTAGCCGCATTTTGCAGAGACGCTCTCTGATTGGCCACTGACTGACGCTCTCTGATTGGCCACTGACATGTGCGCCCAATCGCGTGACGAGCTGTGTCTTTGCCCATTTCCGGGTCTAACAGCCTGCAAACTACCTAACGCCTAGTTTATCACTGCTTAAGCTTAGGCGACTCTTTCGAAGTTGGTTAAGGTTAGAGTTTGGAATCAGGGCTGGTGTTCTATCGCCCTGCTCTAAGACAAACTCTAACCGTAACCAACTTCGAAAGAGTGCCTAAGCTTAACCGGTGTAGAAACAGGCGTCACACGATTGGGCACACATGTCACATGAAGTGGCCAATCAGAGAGCGTCTCCGCAAAATGCGGCTACGAAAAAAAAGAACGCGTCTCCCATGTGCGTTTCTGTCTCCCAGTCCTTCACCAGCGGTTCATCATCTGTTATCACCCCCGGCTGTTGTCAATCAGTCATCAGAACAACAAAGTAAAAAAAATAAGTTAATAGTGAATGAATGGCCAGTAATTATATTACTGTGATGTGAATGGGCTGGGTAATAATAATAATAACTTTATTTGTATAGCACTTTTCATACAGAGGTTGCAGTTCAAAGTGCTTCACAACAGTAAAAAATACAGGCATAAGCGAGCATAAAAAGATAGACAGGTAGAATCACAGTGTTTCACATTAGGATCTAGCATCCCAATAGGCTCTCCGCTTACAGTTTTCAGTAACACAAATAGTAAAAATAGTTTAAAATGATTCAGTTTAAAAATAGTAAAAAAAATTATAAAATAGAACGGACATAAAAAATACAGGCATGAGCGAGCATAGCAAGATATGGCAAATCAGTGTTTCACATTAGGATCTAGCATCCTAATAGGCTCTCTATTCAGTAATACTCCTGTAATTCCCAACATACTTCACAGTACATATTGCTGTAACTTTAGTGATATTAGATCACAGGGACACGAACCCACACTGTAACTTTAGTGATACTAGATCACAGGGACTCGAACCCACACTGTAACTTTAGTGATACTAGATCACAGGGACTCGAACCCACACTAACTTTAGTGATACTAGATCACAGGGACTCGAACCCACACTGTAACTTTAGTGATACTAGATCACAGGGACTCGAACCCACACTGTAACTTTAGTGATACTAGATCACAGGGACTCGAACCCACACTGTAACTTTAGTGATACTAGATCACAGGGACTCGAACCCACACTGTAACTTTAGTGATACTAGATCACAGGGACTCGAACCCACACTGTAACTTTAGTGATACTAGATCACAGGGACTCAAACCCACACTGTAACTTTAGTGATATTAGATCACAGGGACTCGAACCCATACTAAATAGTGGGACTTATTGCATGAACAAATAATCACAGTGTTTCACATTTGGATCTAGCAAATAATAAAAATAGTTTAAAATTATTCAGTTTAAAAATAGTCATCAGTAAGAAGTAAAAAGTGCAATAACCGACACATGAATTTGATAGGCAGTGTATAAGAGTAGGCAGGGTAAGAATAGTGCAGGTAAATACAAGTTGTGTCAGGATATCCCTGATGTTTCCTCTTGCCACTAGGTGGTAGCAGATATCTATCAGTGAAATGCCTGAGCAAAGAGATAGGTTTTAAGCTGTCTTTTAAAGATGTCTAGCGAGTTGGCTTCCCTGATGTTTTGGGGTAGTTTGTTCCATAGTTTTGGGGCATAGTTGATAAAGGCTGCATTACCGATCCTCTTTTGACTGCTTCTGGGAGCCTCTAGTAGTCCAGCAGCTGATGATCGCAGTGTTCTTGCTGGTGTGTAATTTATTAGAGTGTTGGCGATGTAGCTAGGTCCCTGTCCATTTAGAGCTTTGTATGTAAGGAGAAGGACCTTAAAGTCAATTCTAAATGTTACAGGAAGCCAGTGTAAAGCAGCTAAGACTGGACTAATGTGCTCTCTCCTTTTGGTTCTAGTTAGCAGTCGGGCTGCAGAGTTTTGGATTAGCTGAAGCCTCTCTGTGGTTTTCTTAGGGGAGACCTGTGAAAAGTGCATTACAGTAGTCTAACCGGCTAGATATGAATGCATGAATTCGCTTCTCAGCATCGTTCTGATTAATAAATGGTCGTACTTTTGCTCTATTTCTGAGATGGAAGAACGATGTTTTCGTCACTTTGCTAATATGAGAATTGAAGTTCAGTTCTGAATCTATGATAACCCCAAGACTAGTGACCTCAGATTTGATCCAAGGGGAGTAGTCCCCCCAGGTTCTTTATTAATGTTTCTTTTCTAGTTTGAGCCGATAATTAGAATTTCAGTTTTGTTCTCGTTTAGTTTCAGGAAGTTCTTACTCATCCATTTATTTATTGCCAGTAAGCAGTCTGTAATGGAGCTAATCACTGTATCATTTGGTTCAGCAGATATGTACAGTTGTGTATCATCCGCATAGCTATGGAAATCTACATTATGTTCTCTGATGATATCACCCAGCGGTAACATGTAAACTGGGAGAAGAGTAAAGGACCTAAGCAACTCCCTTGTGCAACTCCATAGTTGTTGTCGTATATATCAGACATGTGATCTCCTAGTTTAACATAGAATTTCCTCCCTCTGATGTATGTTTTAAACCAGCCCAGCACATGTTCTGAGAAACCGACATGGTTTTCAAGACGATCGATTAGAATATCGTGATCGATTGCATCAAATGCTGCACTGAGATCTAACAGGATAAGGATGGAGATCTTATTCTCGTCAGAGTTTAGTCTGAGGTCACTGATTATTTTGGTGAGGGCAGTTTCAGTGCTATGATATTTTCTGAATCCTGACTGAAATTCTTCTAAGATGTTGTTTTCTTCAAGAAAGGAATTTATTTGAACTGAAACTATCTTTTCAAGTACTTTACTAATGAATGGTAGGTTGGATATTGGACGATAATTTGCCATTTCATTACTATCCAAGTTAGGTTTTTTTAGTAATGGCTTTACAACTGCTGTTTTAAAGGCATCCGGGAAAATACCAGTCCTAAGGGAAGTGTTTATGATATCTAGCACAGGACTTGAAACACTATTAAATACCCGTTTGAAGAAAGCTGTATGTATGGGGTCAATGTCTGAGGTGGAGGAGTTACATTCTGAGACAGTTTTGCAGAGTACATCTAATGTGATGCATGTGGTTACATTGCACGGTTTGCCGCAATCAGCTTTATTTCCATCATGAGTAATGCTGGCCCTGATCAAGGTTATTTTGTTGTTAAAGAATAGTGCAAGTTCTTCACACTTAACCGTTGATGACTGAGGAGGTGTAGGGGCAGTGTTGAGTAGTACATTAATAGTGGAAAAGAGGATTCTGGAGTTTCCAGCATTTTCTGTAATGATTTTAGAGAAGTAATCTTTCCTTGCTAAGCGGATGGTTTTATTAGCAGTTAAAGCATCTTTGTATATGTCACAGCATATGGTGTTTTTAGTTTTTCTCCATTTTCGCTCCGCTGCACGACATTTCCTTTTTTCTTCGTTGACCGTATTATAGTTTAACCAGGGCGAGGCTCTAGTTTTCTTCTTTTTCGTTTTTAATGGGGCGACAGAATTTAATATAGATGACATTGCATCATTGAGATTTTCTACCATTTCATTTAGAGAGCCGTCATGATTGTGTGGTTCATGTAGTCTGATAAGATCAATGAACTTTGATTCAACTTTGTCGTTTAAGAGCCTCTTTTTAACTATGATTTCTTTTTTTGTTTTAGTAAGGGTTATTTGAGTATCAAAAAATATACAGTGATGGTCGGAGAGAGGTAATTCAGTTAGAGATATTTGTTATGCTTAGCCCAGTTGTTGTTATAACTAAGTCTAGTGTATTCCCAAGCCTGTGAGTTGCATTTGTTATATGCTGTATTAGGTCAAAGCTATCCAGTAGATTTTTTAGTTCTATAGTTTTGGAGTCTGTTTTCTTATTAAAATGGATGTTCAAGTCTCTATTTAGGATCACCTTATCATATCCGGTAACACATAGTGAGATCAGTTCAGAGAGCTCCTGTAGTGTCTAGGCGGGCGGTATATTGTGACAATAATAGTTGATTCTGTTTTTCGTTCAATGGCAAGATATTCCATTGACATGAACTCGCCTAGTTCTGTGATTCTAAACTAGAGTTTTGAGGAGAAGATTGCTGCAACTCCTCCGCCCCTTTTATTTTTTCTGGGTATTTGAAAAAAGTTATAGTCTGGTGGACAAGCTTCTATCATTATTGATGTAGCTGTGTCATTATTTAGCCATGTCTCTACTAGGCAGATGCAATCTAAGTTATTTTCTTTAATCAGATCATTTACTAAGAATGTTTTATTATTCAGTGATCTGGGTAATGATGTCAGGAGCAGGGACTCAAGTGGCTGTCATTATTGAACTCAGGTGTTACTGATTGTGGGCGGGGGATGAGACGCTGAGACTATTGATAAGCCAGTGGGACTCAGATATCGGGGTCGGAGCACCTCGCTACATTTGGTACCAGCACCCTGTTAGGATTCCAGGGGGGTGGGGTCGATCGTGGTTAGGTAGGACCACCGGCGACGAAGAAAAGACAGCGAGCGGCCACAGGTTCTGTATAATGATAGGAGGGGAGGCCTATCCTCCTGGAGCTATACGAGGGACCGGGAAATGGAGGGTGCTGCTGTATCTGTAGAGACCCCTGGTCCCCTGTATGAATTACTTTTGTTGTGTAATAATTAGGGCTGTCAGTTTATCGCGTTAATTAGATTAATTACACAGCAAATTATCGCGTTATGAAAATTAACTCAAAATTAATAACTTTTTTTTCTTTTTTAATCTCATTCATTCCATAAGAACGTAGAATACACATTTACAGACTTTTTTTTACATGGTCCATTTGCATGTTCTTGGTATCTGATTCTAGGGCCATCTATGTATTCCCAGTGTCAGAAATACTGTGTCTGTTACTAGGCTTGAGTAAATTGTAATGAACCAAATGAGAATATCAATACAAAATTTTGTATCTTTGACTGAATAACACCATGCTCAAATTGACCAGACCTGAAAAATCTAAGGAAATTAATCAATGGAAGATTATTCAACAGAAGGTTTTGTAGATACAGTACTATGAGGGCAGCCGTTCCACCCTACTGGTTAAAATTACTTACTTGTGAGTAGTACGTTCGTTGATAATGAAAAATTATGTACACAGCCACTCCAGTGTAAAACAAAGATATCCAAATGGATGGTCCAAAGATGCACACTGACCTGGCTGAGAGAATTGCTGAATATACTGTATATAGATACACAAATGTTCTAGAAGGTTCGGTCATGACATCACCACAAATGTTCTAGAATGTTCGATGTTCTAGAATGTGCGGCTATGACATCACAAATGTTCTAGAATGTTCGACCATGACATCATACTGTGACATCACAAATGTTCTAGAATGTCCTATTATGAGAATTATATAATACAATAACCTAAATATAGCTTTGGCTCCTACAAGTACTGAATTCTGCGATCCGGACACATGCAATTTGAAATATGATTATAGAATATCAGGCATAAAATAGTTATGCGATTAAAATGTGATTAATTAATTACAAATCCTGTAATTAATTAGATAAATTTTTTAATCGCCTGACAGCACTAGTTTTAATTAATAAACCTTGTATCTTTCGTAAACTGGTTGTGCTGTTGACTCATTGACGGGCTTTGACAAAAGAGCAGCTTCCCCTGCTAAATGAGCAGTTTCTCCTGCTCATAGTATAACTCACGTTTTTATTACATTGGTGACAGCGGTGGGATAGTTATTAAAATATCATCGCCTGGAAATGACCAACCGCCGGCTGAGGCAAGCACAAGTCGATCAGACACGTCTCCTTCCCCTAGTAGTAATCTGGCTATGTCCCGACCCATTTTTATGCCTGAGACTTTCACTGGTGCAGGCCGGGAATGGTCTGACTGGGCTGAACAGTTTGAAATGGCCGCTGGTGTTAATAATTGGAGCGAATCATTGAGACTAAGGGGGCTTTCACACTCAGCCTTTTGTATCGAATCACCGTCCCGGAGCACGGGGGGCAGTGTTCTCACTCACCACTTTTGGGGTGCGAGTCGGCGCTGAATCGTTTCACCCCCCGCTGAACGGGACCAGCTGGCAGAGGTGGTCTCGGGGTCGGTCCCGGGAGAACGGGGGGTGTGGCTTTGCGAGCTTGTACCTTTTCACGGGCGTGGCGCCTGGTGCTGACATAACGTCATAAATTTTGTTTGCCATTGCTATGTCTATATTGTTCGAATGCATTTATTTCTATTAGACCAGTGGTGCCCAACAAGTCGGCCGTGGTCGACCAGTAGATCGCTCAAAACGCTCAAAAGCGGACTCTACAACACCATCCATTCGTGATAAAATATAACTTCATATTTATTGGCAATTTGTTCATTTTATATCAACATCCAGAGTCCGCAGTCGTGTTAAGACATTCCTGTTTACATTTTCGGTCGACCAGTAGATCAATGACATTCAATATAATCGATGCGAGCAATGTTACTAGTATGTTGCATGTGTAGTAACGTTAGCGTTAGCCGTTAGCTTAGCGATATTGTTAACCCTGCAAAACGATCAAAAGCGGGCTCTACAACAGAGTTCCATTCGTGAGAAAAGGGGGGTGGGTTATATTGACAAGGCTTGACAACAGAGGTTCAAATATAGCTTCATATTTATTAGTTATTTGTATCTTTATATCAACATCCATTCTCCAGTCTCCGTGTGAACACTTCCTGTGTTTACATTTCGAGCGTGACATCATCGACTACGGCAAGCTTACAAGCTCAAAACGCAAACCGTAAACAAAACCCAGAGCGCACCCAGAATGAAGTGTGTACACAAACTAGAGGGGGGAGAGGGGGTTCGGATCAGATCTCGGCACGGGCGGAACGGAACGAAATAGAAACGAATAGAGTGAGTGAGAAAGGGCCCTAAAATTCATGAGTCTTCTCTTGTCAGGTTGAGTCCGAGAGGTATATGGTGGGTTATCTGCGACAGCTAAAGCTAATTATGTCTTATTAAAAGAAGCGATGGGTAGATTCTTAGAACCATGTGATAGTGATGATTGGAGCAGGGCTACCTTCTCTTCTCGTAAGAGGCTACATAAGGAGAATATCCGAGAATTTGGTATTGCGCTTCGGAGGCTGGTTGTTAAAGCGTACCCCTCAGCATACTCCCACACCCAAGATTTGTTGGCTAAGGACCATTTTATTTCCAATGTTGGGAATGGGGAATTGCGAGTTAGTCTTCGCAGTGCCAAACCTACAACATTAGAGGCTGCCATTAATCTTGCTGCAGAATTGGAGCTGATTAGGGAGTTGGAGGGCAGTAAATTGGCCTCTGATGCACAGGTGCGTGGAGTCACTGAGCAATCTGGGCGTGATAAACAAATGGATACGCTGCTTGGGGTCGTAGAGGGCCTACGGCAGGAAGTTAAGTCTCTGAAAATCAATCTGTTCCTAAACCTACACCTACAGAGTCTGCTCCCCTTCCATACTCTGTTAGTGCCCCCATTCCCACAACTAGACGTGAGGGAGAAAGAGAAAGGGGTTGCTGGGAATGTGGGTGTAATCGTCACTTCCGACGTGACTGCCCTTATTTACAGGAAAACTAGAGGGGGTGTGCACAGAGGGTCCAATGCCCGCCCCCATTCCTGAGTCTACTGTGGCCCCTGACAGCTTAAAAGGTGGTTCGGGATATCTTCAAGCTAAAATAGGTGGGTTAGACTGTCATGTACTTGTAGATACTGGAGCTTCTAGCTCTGTCATTCCTAAACAACTGTTGCTCTCTGCTACAAAAGGGGGATGTGATCTGGTAGATTATGTTGGGCAGGCTACAGCAGCTAATGGTGGGGGGGATGGGCATTCGTCGTTCCATTGTTACTGCACTGTGCAAACCTATCCCACAGAGCATCCAGAACAGTCACATCAACAGAAAGGCAGGAAAATAAGTCAAATAAAAATAATCAATGGACTAGAAGGGTACAGCGCCAAGAGGAACACAGCATCACTAACTGTACCCTTGATGAAGTCAATGGAGCGTAGAGCCCTCTCCTGCCTCTTGAAGTTAACCCTGTAGTGACTCATGTTCTCATAACCTGACGACGGGGTCGCCACCGGACAGGAGGTGGTCGCCTTAATCAACCTGAGGAGAGAGGAGGAGAGAGGGGCGAGGAAAAGGGAGAAAAAGAGAAGAGGAGGAGGGTGAAGGGAGATGGAGGTGAAAACAAGAGGGGTGTTTTAACCTGACTGTTCCTGTGTAATATGGGTGTAACGGTACAGAAGTGATTCCCACTGCATGTTAATACTTTGGGGGACCCCCAAAATATAATGGCTCCCCCCAAAGTATAATTTCTGTGTTTTTTTACTCAGTGAGCACTCATTTGCATTGGTGGCAATGAGTGCTAGTAAAACAAAATTAAAAAAAAAACATAAATTATACTTTGGGGGGAGCCACCCATAAATTACAAATTTGATATAGATCGTGTTAATTGTTGGTTTGTGAGGATGTTAATACACACTTGGTAAGATGTGTGTATGAAAGAAGACTACAAAAAACAGCAGTGACTGCTCTCAGCTGTTTAACACGTAAAGACCTAGACATCACCAGTTGTAGGTTGTCTGAAGTGCAGTGTGTTGCTATGAAAATTCACTAGAAGGCAGGATTTGGACGGGGAAAAAATGCCATTAATTTTTTTCAAATCCTGCATTCTAGTGAATTTTCAACCTACAACTGGTGATGTCTAGGTCTTTACGTGTTAAACAGCTGAGAGCAGTCACTGCTGTTTTTTGTAGTCTTCTTTCATACACACATCTTACCAAGTGTTAGCACCTAGGGATGAATTTTAAATTTCGTTGTACCATTCTTGTGACAATGACAATAAAGATCATTCATCTGTACTATTGATACATTTATGGCTTGGTATGAATCTCTGCCATCATGTACCGGGCCGTCGGTCTTAAAGGAATCACAAAAGTGATTTGTTATGGTGACATTTATTTTGACAAAGTTAGGGGGGTGCACCGTTCCTGGAGGTACTGCAATACCAGGTCGATGCGTGGAGTGGACGGAGCAAGCCCCTTTTCCATCTCCCTGCTCCAAAAATCAATTTAATATATGGTCCCCGGGTAGGGGACGTATCAGATATTAAACTGATAAGAACAGATTTTTTTCATTTGAAAAAGTTTATTGTCACATGGTTACAAAATTACATGTACACAATGTATTTGAACAGATTTTTTCATTTGAAAACGTTTTTTTTGTCACATGGTTACAAAGTTACATGTACACAATGTATTTGATTTAAAATTTCCACATTTTCTTATAGCACATTTCAGAGGTGAGATAAACATGTATACCAATTAAAAACATCTGTAAAAACCTAAGAACACAACATTTCAACAGTTATGTTAAAAGGCCTACAGCTAGATTAAAAACACCTGTAAAACCTAAAAACACAACATTTCACCAACGTAAAACAGTTATGCTAAAAGGCCTACAGATAAAATAAAGGTGGGTAAAACATGTTAAACAGTGCTTGTGGTAATAAAAAGTCCATTGTATCAGTATCAGTGTAGATGATAAGTCCAGTACATATGTCTTTTAAAAGGTGTTTTTTCTTTTTTTTTTTAAACAGGAAGTAGGACGTTCTATTTAAAGGCCATCTTCAATCCTTTGTGCAGTAGCGGGGTGAGTCCCTACCAAGGGTAACTCATCCCCCTCTCCCACACGGACCGCCGGGGTCCTGCCTGGGGTGCTCAGCGGAGATCCTCTCCCTGATGTTGCTCCTTTGGGGAGTCAGCCGCCGCTGCCTTCACCTTTGTGTGGGCTCCGGTCTCCCACCTCCGAATGAGCGCAGAGGCGATGCTTCTTTGTGGCTGTGTCCTAGGGCCTGCCGCCTGAAGCGACGGCCGCTCGGACCGTCGCTTCGGCCATCCGGATCACAGCCACGGGGGGGATCTGCATGCGCCTGCTTACCAGCAGGTTTCTGGAGGTCCATGTGGCGTCTTTGATGGCGGCCAGGGTGAGCCAGAGCTTGGCGAATTCGGATGGTGTTGTTCTCTTCCGGCTCACCCCGTATAGGACCGTTTGTGGGTCCAGGACCCCCGCTGCTGGTAAGTACGGGAATTGCTGGGAGCCGGCTGTTGCCCACTGGTTTACGGCAGCGCTGCACTCCCAGAGCAGATGCCTCACCGACTCGGGAGCGCCACAACCCGGTCGGGGGCAGATGGCACTCGCTGCCATGCCCCGGGAGTGCATGACGGCCCTGACCGGGAGGATCTCATGAGCCACCATCCACGACAGGTCTCGCAGTCTGTTTGAGAGAGCGGGATGGTTCACGTTGCGCCAAACTGTGGAGGGCTCGCCGATTGCGAGCCCGCGCACTGGACTCACTGGTTCCCGCTCCTGCACAAGAGAGAGAAGAGAGCGGTGGTTAGTTAGAACGTCCAGTTCTTCTCCTTCCATGTTCAGGCCTTTTAAGAATTTTTTAATAAAAACATAGGCCGTGGGCAGATTAAAAGACACTGGTGTTCTTAAATCAGTGTGTAGGTGCTTGTGTGTTCGTAGGTAAGACCCCATCCAGAATCGTGCCATTGCTGTTGTCTTGTGCTCTCTGGATGGGGCTGTAGCGTATGTCATGTGTAGTGTAGTGTATCTGCTTCCTAAAAATAGGTGGAGGTCCGGGACGCCTTTTCCTCCATTCTCCTTCCTCTTTTTCATGACGTCCCTTCTTAGTCTCTCCCACTTGGACCCCCACAGGAAATAAAATATGGCGCGGTCGAAGGATAAAAGAACCTTTTTTGGTGGGATAAAAACAGAACCGATCAGTAAAAACAAGGGTAAAATCACAGCTTTTATGATTAAAACCTTGCCCTCCATGGTCAGTCCCCTTAGTCCCCAGTATCCCAGTCTCTGTCTAACTTTCCCTACGACGTCAGGCCAGTTGTTTCCCCCCTCCCCCTCTCTGTCAAATTTGACCCCGAGTATTTTTATGTCAGTCTGGGTCACAGTCAGAGGGAATCCTGCCCTGTCAGTCGCTGTCCACGGTCCGTACAGTTTCGCTTCGGTCTTGTCTCGGTTTAGTCTCGCTCCTGAAGCTCGTCCGTACCACTCAGTCAGGTCTAATGTCCTGTCAACAGCAAAACGGTCAGTGCATAAAATGTTCACGTCGTCCATGTATAAAAGGCACTTAGCCGTCAGTCCCCCACTGCCCGGTATAGTCACCCCGTTGATCCATTTGTCCCTTCTCAAGATCTGTGCCAGCGGTTCTACACAGATGACATAGAGGAGGGCAGATAACGGACAACCCTGACGGACACCGCAGGATATGTTCACTGCATTTGTAAGTTGCCCGTTAACAAGAAATTTGCTTGTAATGCCCCTGTACAGCAGTCCCACCCAATCTATGACCCGCTCAGGAAACCCCATTTTTTGCAGTACCTGGAAGAGGTACTGATGCGAGACCCGATCGAAGGCTTTTTCAAAATCTAAATTTAGGACTATGAGTCTAAAGTTTCTGTCTCTCGCATAACAGATGGTGTCTCTGATCAGTACGAGGCTGTCGGTGATCTTCCTCCCCGGCACAGCACAGGCTTGATCCGGGTGGATCACCTCCCCTAAAAACAAAGAAAGACGTGTTGTTAAAATTTTGCTAAAAAGTTTACAGTCAAAGTTTAAAAGGGTGATCGCTCTAAAATTCTTTAAGTCAGTCTTGTCATTCTTTTTGTGGAGTAACGTCACTATCCCTACTCTAAAGCTGTCAGGTAGCAGGTCTAGTCTTTCAAAGTCTTTAAAAACAGTCAGTATGTCGTGTGCTAAAATGTCCCAGAAAGTTTGATAAAACTCCAGGGGAAGTCCGTCCTGTCCTGGGGACTTCCCCTTCTTAAAATGTTTTAGACACTTTTCGAGTTCTAAAAGGTTAAAATCCTGGGTTAAAAGCACACTCTCCTCCACTGTTTTGTCTAAAAACTCTAAAACCTCCCTGGTGACATCTTTTTCTATTTCTTTTTCTGAGTATAGCTTTGTGTAAAAAAGTTCCACGCTTTCCTTGACTTCTTCTATGTTTTCCGTAAAACTACCATCTTCTTTTTTTAGTTTTGTTAAAAAACCTCCTTTGTTTACAATTCTCTTAAAGAAATAGCGTGTACATTTTTCTCCTTCCTCTATATCCCTCTCTTTACTCCTTAAAATGATTCCTTGGCTTTTTATTTCTGATAGAGCTGACATTTCCCTTTTTACTTCTACTATTTCTTCATTAAAATCAAAACCCTGCCCTACTAGTTTAAAATAGCGTTGTAGTCTCTTTTGCAGTCCCAACATGCGTCTGTTTTCCCTATCTTTTTTCTTCTTACCTGCCTGCCTGAAGAAAGTCTTGGTCTTCCCCTTCACCATCTCCCACCAGTGTGCACGTGAATTGTACATGTCTTGGAGGGTCTGCCATCTGATGTACTGCTCCCTGTACTGACTAACTATCTCCCTATCTTCTAGTAGGGAGCAGTTTAGTTTCCACAGACCTCTCCCTGCCGTCATACCCGAAGACAGTGAAAGGGTGCAAGTCAGCATAGCGTGGTCTGAAAAGAAAACAGGGGTTAATCTAGCATCGGTTGGTGGGCAGTCCCGTGTAAAAACATAGTCAATGCGAGAGGCTTTGGTGCCGTCACCACTGAACCAGGTGAAGCCCTCCTCTCTAGGATGCACGGTTCTAAAACAGTCTTGTAGTTTAAAATCCTTGCATATGCCCTGTAATAAAACCGATGTTGTATCTAGTTTAAAATCATCCCCTGCTCCCCTTCTGTCTTTTTTTGATAGAACACAATTAAAATCCCCTCCTACCACTAATGGAGCCCTACCTAGCATGTGGGACTGCAGGTCTTTTAAAAGGTCATGTCTGTCGTTTTTGTCGTTAAAACCATAAATGTTGAGTATGTTAAAATCCTTCCCCATGTAAGTCAGGTGTGCTAAAATTGCCCGTCCGTCTCTCACCACAGTGCTGCCCTTCACCAGAACCAAGGGGTTTTTGATTAAAATGGCCACCCCGTCTGCTTTATTAAAATTTGACCCGCTCCACATTGAGGTACCGGGTGGCCATTTCCTCTCCCAGTTGCTGTAGTTTTTAAAAAAAGGCAGGTGACATTCTTGTAATAAAAACACATCTGAATTAAAATTGTTTAGGAATGTTAAAACAGTTTGGGCTCTAACTCCTGACCTCACACTTCTCACATTAAGGGTGGAGATGTTGAGGGCCATGAGTATTGTTAAAAACAACAGGAATGACATTCTAAAAGAGAATTAAAAGACTACAGTTAAAAACACTCATTTCTGATTTTGTGAAGTCAGGCTTCTCCTCCTGTCCAAGCAGCTGGGAGGGGAGTTTTTGCCATCTTTCCCCGAGAAGGCTTTGTCATGGCGCCGTTCTTTTGGGGTTGACTGTAGCTCTATGCTTATAAAAGAAGTTGTATTTGGTGAACTGGAGCCGAGAGGGGAGACTCCCTTGAACGTCTCCAAGGGGGGTAAGCCGTCTGAGAACGTTCTGGCTCTTCCCCTCTTCTCTGGGGCTGAGTGTGAGTCAGCCCCAGGGCTGGTCAGTTCATCTACAGTTCTCTTAAGGTTGGGCTGGGCGGGGGGGAGGGAGGTGTCGCTGGACTCTCCCTCAACCGGTCCCTCATCCTGTCTCTCAAACTCAACCTCGCCCTCAACCTCACCCACTTTCTCAAGTCCAGCTCCACCTACTGGCTGAATCACCCCCTCTCCTTCACTCTTGCCTTCTGGTGGGGTGATTTCAGGCCCCTCCCCCTCTCCCGCCTCCTGTGTCTCCTCTCCTCCAACCACAGGGTTTGGCAGGAGATTTGAATTTCCCAGCCCTTCCTTTTCAATTAGCACATTTCCAGTTTCTTTTCTGGTTTGTTCTACCACCTGCTCGATTTCAGTGCAAACTCTTGTAGCTTTTAATTTGTTGGCAAAGGACTTTGGGCAATCTCTGAAAAGGTGATCTGTTTCTCCACAGAGATTGCACTTTCTGCCATTGGTACATTCACTAAATGAGTGCCCAATTTCTCTGCATTTGCCGCAGACTACTTTCTGGCATGCCTCTGCCAGGTGCCCATGCTCACCACACTTGCGGCAGAGTTTAGGCTGACCCTGGTAGTGAATGTAGCCTCTGTTCTCTCCCAAAACTATCATGGATGGGATCTGTCTCAGGCCCTGGTAGTCCTGGGGGTCCTGTATTTGTTGTACAGGAACCCTCCAGGCACAATTCCAGATGCCATCCTCATCTCTCACCTTGGTAGCCTGGGCCTTCACAGTGCAGTATCTACCCAGCCATATACATATGTCATCAGCATTTACCATTTCATTGAACATTCTGACAACCACTACTTTTGCAGCATTGTCAGTCAGTTTCTCCAGGTTAAATGCTGAGAACTGGGTTTCAACTTTCTCAAACCTAAGCCAGAATTCTCGTAGTACTGCGGCACTTCCAAAACTTACATCAAAGCCCTTGTTAAAGGGTAGAGTCATGACACAATTCAAATCAGCTGGTGAGAAACCAAGGGCTTTTTGTATCAGCTTCCTGGAGAAGTCCAATCGGGACATCTCCAGGAGCTTACCATCCTTCTCACGTAATTTAAATCTGACACTGTGGTGTCTCCTCATGCCGGCACGTGTAGCCGACATGGTTGGAGACACCACCAGCAACAACAATAAAAGAATAAAATACCACTAAAACCAATATAATAATGAGAATAAATTAATTAACTAGTAAAACCTGATATATACAATATCAAATAAAATCGACTTACCTTGAACAATATACAAAAAATAAACAAACAAAACAATATCCCCCTTAGCAGCAAAGGCTCGTCCTCACAGCGAGAACAAACCCGCAGACAGGGAGCGATCACTGTCTTAGCCAAAAGGCCGAGAAGCGATACCGACAAACTGTCAGGCAGAGCGGGGTCGTTCCCGGAAAGCTCACTCTGGGTCGTGGTTTATGCAGAGACTATGTTTAATCATGTCCGTGTATAAAGTATGGTGCTCTCACTCAACATGCGTGTTGCGTCCGATAATATAACATGGACATATTTATGTTGAACAGTCGTGAACGATGCATCTCTTTAATGCTCTTATGCTGACGTCATACTTGTCAGCTTGACAATTACGCAGCTGGTTCCAATAAAGGGATCATTGCCGGCTCACTTGTGAGATTCGGTCAGTGGTGTGTGAAACTGCAATGAAGTGTGTGGCGTCTTTTATTCCTCCTTAGTAGCCCAAGGCTGTCTAGACCTTTGCTGAAAATGGCTGCTGCGCCAACAGGTTATGGGCCCAGAAAGGATCTTGGAAGCCGATGGAATCGTTTGTGCTTTGACGGAGAGGAGAAAAACTATGAGTTGTGGGAAACAAAGTTTCTTGGCCACCTGCGTCTACAAGGGCTGAAAAGCACCATATTGAAAAAACCTGACAGTGACGGGGACGAAGAAGACGCAGACGCAGCCGCAACAAGAGCCGCAGAAGATGCTGACAAAAATGAAGAAGTCTACGCCGAACTTATCCAATTGTTGGACGACACAAGTTTGTCTCTGGTCATGAGAGATGCAGCGGACGATGGGAGAAAGGCGTTGAAGATTCTGAGGGATCACTACGCAAGTACAGGAAAACCACGTGTGATCAGCTTGTACACAGAGCTTACGTCTCTCCAGAAATATGCTAATGAAAGCATTACAGACTATATTATACGAGCAGAAACTGCTATCACAGCACTGAGGAATGCAGAAGAGATTTTAAGTGACGGTTTATTAATAGCGATGATTCTGAAGGGGCTGCCAGCGTCGTTTAAACCGTTTTCTATCCACATTACACAAAGTGATGAGAAGATCACCTTCGCCGAGTTCAAAACCAAGCTGAGGAGCTACGAGAGCACTGAGAAGTTCAGTGGGAGCTCAGTTGATGACAGCGTGATGAAAGTAAGAGGCAAAGACTTTGATGTGAAGCTGCTGACCTGTTATGCTTGCGGCCAAAAGGGCCATTATGGCCCGCGAGTGCAAGGCTGCTGGTCACGGGGAACAACAGAGACAGTGGTGCCGTTTTTGCAGAAGTTCCACGCACAGAGATGCAAACTGCAGGCGGAGAGGACGACGAGACAACGTAAAACAGGCCGCGGATGAAGAGGACCACGACCACCACCACACATTCGCCTTCAAGGCCCGCGAACGACAGGTGGACGGCGACCCAGGCAATGGCCTGAAGCAAAGAGGGCTTATGGTCGACACCGGTGCTACATCGCACATAGTGACTGACGTGAGCAAGTTCAAAGACTTTGACGAGAGTTTCGAGCCACGAAAACATGTCCTGGAGTTGGCTGATGGAGTGAGGGCCTCTGGCATAGCGCTGAAGAGAGGTGCAGCCAAAGTTTGGCTGAAAGACAATACGGGTCGAGAGGTGGAGACGATGCTGACGGGGGCGCTGTACGTCCCATCCTTTCCCCAAGACATTTTCTCGGTCAAGGCAGCGACGACCAACGGAGCCACGGTTGTATTCAAGGAAGGACAGAACAAGCTCATTCATGAGAACGGTACGACATTTGATATTAAGGTGTATGATAGATTGTTTTATCTAAACACAGTTAATGATGAAAATGTTGATGAATGTCATGGGTGTTATGATATCAAAACATGGCACGAAATTCTAGGTCACTGTAACTACGAAGATGTGTTAAAATTGCAAAAAGTCACAGAGGGTATGACAATTAAAGGCAAAACTGATACATCTAATTTGACATGTGAAGTGTGCACAAAGGGTAAATTTGCTCAGAGCAGGAGCAGAGAGCCAGATGAAAGAGCAAAGGCTCCACTGCAGCTTGTACACACAGATTTGTCTGGACCTATAGATCCTACAGCTAAAGATGGGTTCAGATACACATTAGCATTTACTGATGACTATTCAGGAGCAGTTTTTGTTTATTTTTTTAAATCAAAGAGTGACACAGTCAAGGCTACTGAGAAGTACATTGCTGACGTTTCACCTTATGGAAAAATCAAATGCATGAGATCTGATAATGGTACAGAGTATACTTCTGGTCAATTTCAGTCATTGCTAAGTAGAAATGCCATCAGACATGAGACCTCAGCTCCTTATTCACCCCATCAAAATGGGACAGCTGAGAGAAATTGGAGAACATTGTTTGAAATGGCAAGATGCATGCTAATTGAGAGTGACCTACCAAAAGAGTTGTGGACATATGCAGTTATGACTGCTGCTGTCATTCGAAATAGGTGTTACAACAAGCGTGTAGGACAGACTCCATACTACATGTTAACAGGAAAGAAGCCTAACCTTTCAAAAATGAGAACATTTGGGTCACCATGCTATGCTTACAAGCAAAACAAGAAAAAGTTGGATTCAAGATGTGAAAAGGGTATTTTTGTAGGCTATGATAAGAACAGCCCTGCTTATTTGGTGTTTTATCCTGACACAGGAAAAGTACTTAAAAATAGGTTGGTCAAATTCATCACCAAGAGTGTCATTGAGAATCAGACTCAAACAGAGCAGGAAACAGGTGATGAAGATTTCAGTATGAGGAGAGCTGTAAACCACCTACCAAAAACTGAAAAGGCAAATGTACTCACAAAAGAGTCACAGGAGAATGAGATTTGTGATAACATTGAGACAGGTGAAGGCCAAAGTAGCCAGAGTACATCTTATCCACGAAGAGAAAGAAAACCTCCTCAATATTTCCAGAGTAAATCTTATCCACAAAGGGAAAGAAAACCTCCTCAATATTTGAAGGATTATGAGTGTAAAGTCGAATCTGATGACCAAGAAGAACTAACCCTTGATTACTGTTATAGAGTTATTTGTGATGTGCCCCAAACATTGGTGGAGGCTATGTCATCACCAAATTCTCAATTATGGACTAAAGCTATGGAAGAGGAAATGGATTCACTGAGGGAAAATGACACATTTACCCTGACCACACTGCCAGAAGGTAAACATGCAGTGGGGGGCAGATGGGTTTACACAGTGAAAGAGAACCCAGTTGAAACATGCAAAGCCAGGTATGTAGCAAAAGGCTATAGTCAAGTGTCTGGTATTGATTATAAGGAAACCTTTTCTCCAACCGCAAATATGACCTCTATACGTAGTCTAATGCAAATTGCAGTAGAACATAATTTGGAGTTGCATCAAATGGATGTTAAAACGGCATATTTACATGCTCCTATAGACTGTGAGTTGTTTATGGAGCAACCTGAAGGATTTGAGGTTAAGTCAGAGAAGGGGGAGAAACTGGTCTGTAAACTTAACAAATCACTGTATGGTCTGAAACAATCAGGACGGAATTGGAATAAAATGCTCCATGATTATCTAAGTGAAAATGGTTTTATCCAAAACCCGGCTGACCATTGTGTTTACAATAAACTAACATCTAAAGGTGAAAGGATTATTTTGATAATCTGGGTTGACGATCTTATCATTGCAGGAAGCAAGTCAAACAATCCAAAATGTAAAAGACATTTTGGGAGCCAAATTTAAGATGAAAGATCTTGGCAAACTTAAGAACTTTCTAGGCATTGATTTCACACAGACAGATGGTGAAATAAAGATGAACCAGAAAAGGTACATCATGAAAATATTGCAAAGGTTTGACATGTCTGACTGCAAGGCAAGATCGACTCCATGTGAGTATAAACAACAATTTGACAATGAAGGTGAATCTGTTGATCAAAAGAGGTATCGTGAAGTGGTAGGCAGCTTGATTTATGTAATGACATGTACTAGACCTGATCTAAGTTTTATTGTCAGTAAGTTGTCTCAACACTTATCCGAACCAAAAGAACAGCATATGGTAACAGCAAAACATGTGTTGAGATACTTGAAGGGAACTGTAGACCAGGAGTTGTGTTACAAGAGAAGTGATTCAAAACTAAAACTTGTTGCATATTGTGATGCTGATTGGGCAGCAGATCAAAATGACAGACGGAGCACAACTGGGTACTGTTTTAGTCTATGTCAGACAGGACCTGTTATTTCCTGGAAATCTAAGAAACAGCCTACAGTTGCTTTATCCACATGTGAAGCAGAATATATGGCTTTGGCAGCTGCTACACAGGAAAGTTTTTATCTTGTGCAGTTATTAAAAGGAATGGATAGTGAAAATGATTATGCACCAGTGACAATCTTTGAGGATAACCAAGGGGCAATTGCACTTTCAAAGAATCCTGTGTGTCGCCAAAGGTGTAAACATGTTGACATTAAATATCATTTTGTTCGATCTGCAGTAAATGATGGAAACATTATTATTGAATACTGTCCAACAACAGAAATGGTAGCTGATATGTTAACCAAACCTGCAACAAAGGTCATGCTTGAAAAGTTTGTGTATTTTATTTTTGGTGTTAAAGGTTAAAAATGAAAGAAAAGAAAATGTAAATGTATGTCAAAGGTTTTATCAGAATAAGATCAAGTGGGGGTGTTGAACAGTCGTGAACGATGCATCTCTTTAATGCTCTTATGCTGACGTCATACTTGTCAGCTTGACAATTACGCAGCTGGTTCCAATAAAGGGATCATTGCCGGCTCACTTGTGAGATTCGGTCAGTGGTGTGTGAAACTGCAATGAAGTGTGTGGCGTCTTTTATTCCTCCTTAGTAGCCCAAGGCTGTCTAGACCTTTGCTGAAAATGGCTGCTGCGCCAACAATTTACTTGCATAGAATGTAACCATTGTATTATTAGGTACTTCTCAACTCTCCCTCATCACGTGGCAAGCCACCCTCCAATAGGATACGAGTAAACGCTCTAAACTAATTAATCTATAGAAGAAACATTGAACACGTTATTTTGATCAGAATCATACAGACAAAAAGGAAATTAATAACTATACCGGAGTGGCCTTGCGACTGTCATTAATTTTTTTTTAAATCCATTTTCACTCCATTTTCATGTAGTGCTATGTTTTCGTCGAGCTCTGGTGGACAAACAAGCCAACCGCACTTCAAACTGACTGCCTTCTCTGTGCCCGTTTACTGCCCCCCCCCCCCCACGTTCATACTAAGAATCGGTTTAAGACGTTTATTTGTGTGTGATTTATTGGCCATTTCATGTACATAAAATAAACACTAACACGACAATGAGTTGTATTTAACTAAGTAACCGTTGAACACGTAAAGGCCATGGAACTGTTCAGTACTAAACAGGAGTGCAGCACTGCAGCAGAGCCTCTTCCTTTAAAAACATGCCGTTCGTAAAGGTGATGATCACAACTCGCCCCTAGTACACTAAAGAAAACTACATTATGTTAGATGAGTTATGAAATCCAAGTGTTTGTCAAGAGTTGTGACAACGAGCGTTTTAAGTGCTATAGCCAAATAACAGATATAAGCAACAATTCACTTAGGGTAAAAAAAAGAAAATCCCATAATTAACTCTGAAGAACTGGTCCTCCGCGAGACGCTCGTTGTACAAGTATGAGGGCATTTTAATGGAATTTAACTTACCAAAACGGTGTCTTCGTGTTAACTAGCTAACCAAAACGTTTCTTCGTCGGGTTGTTGTTCGTCGTAAAAGTTATGATATTCCATAATTCCAATTATTACAGCAAAGGGAAACCAGTGTGCGATTTGAAAACACATGACGATACCGCTGAACTGTACTGTAGTGGGTTAGACTAGTGATGGGTCGGTCATGAGCGACTCGTTCATAAGAGCCGATTCATTGCCGTGAGCGTGAGTCGAATCGCTCACGTCTGGCAAAGGATGGTGTTGTTCTCTTCCGGCTCACCCCGTATAGGACCGTTTGTGGGTCCAGGACCCCCGCTGCTGGTAAGTACGGGAATTGCTGGGAGCCGGCTGTTGCCCACTGGTTTACGGCAGCGCTGCACTCCCAGAGCAGATGCCTCACCGACTCGGGAGCGCCACAACCCGGTCGGGGGCAGATGGCACTCGCTGCCATGCCCCGGGAGTGCATGACGGCCCTGACCGGGAGGATCTCATGAGCCACCATCCACGACAGGTCTCGCAGTCTGTTTGAGAGAGCGGGATGGTTCACGTTGCGCCAAACTGTGGAGGGCTCGCCGATTGCGAGCCCGCGCACTGGACTCACTGGTTCCCGCTCCTGCACAAGAGAGAGAAGAGAGCGGTGGTTAGTTAGAACGTCCAGTTCTTCTCCTTCCATGTTCAGGCCTTTTAAGAATTTTTTAATAAAAACATAGGCCGTGGGCAGATTAAAAGACACTGGTGTTCTTAAATCAGTGTGTAGGTGCTTGTGTGTTCGTAGGTAAGACCCCATCCAGAATCGTGCCATTGCTGTTGTCTTGTGCTCTCTGGATGGGGCTGTAGCGTATGTCATGTGTAGTGTAGTGTATCTGCTTCCTAAAAATAGGTGGAGGTCCGGGACGCCTTTTCCTCCATTCTCCTTCCTCTTTTTCATGACGTCCCTTCTTAGTCTCTCCCACTTGGACCCCCACAGGAAATAAAATATGGCGCGGTCGAAGGATAAAAGAACCTTTTTTGGTGGGATAAAAACAGAACCGATCAGTAAAAACAAGGGTAAAATCACAGCTTTTATGATTAAAACCTTGCCCTCCATGGTCAGTCCCCTTAGTCCCCAGTATCCCAGTCTCTGTCTAACTTTCCCTACGACGTCAGGCCAGTTGTTTCCCCCCTCCCCCTCTCTGTCAAATTTGACCCCGAGTATTTTTATGTCAGTCTGGGTCACAGTCAGAGGGAATCCTGCCCTGTCAGTCGCTGTCCACGGTCCGTACAGTTTCGCTTCGGTCTTGTCTCGGTTTAGTCTCGCTCCTGAAGCTCGTCCGTACCACTCAGTCAGGTCTAATGTCCTGTCAACAGCAAAACGGTCAGTGCATAAAATGTTCACGTCGTCCATGTATAAAAGGCACTTAGCCGTCAGTCCCCCACTGCCCGGTATAGTCACCCCGTTGATCCATTTGTCCCTTCTCAAGATCTGTGCCAGCGGTTCTACACAGATGACATAGAGGAGGGCAGATAACGGACAACCCTGACGGACACCGCAGGATATGTTCACTGCATTTGTAAGTTGCCCGTTAACAAGAAATTTGCTTGTAATGCCCCTGTACAGCAGTCCCACCCAATCTATGACCCGCTCAGGAAACCCCATTTTTTGCAGTACCTGGAAGAGGTACTGATGCGAGACCCGATCGAAGGCTTTTTCAAAATCTAAATTTAGGACTATGAGTCTAAAGTTTCTGTCTCTCGCATAACAGATGGTGTCTCTGATCAGTACGAGGCTGTCGGTGATCTTCCTCCCCGGCACAGCACAGGCTTGATCCGGGTGGATCACCTCCCCTAAAAACAAAGAAAGACGTGTTGTTAAAATTTTGCTAAAAAGTTTACAGTCAAAGTTTAAAAGGGTGATCGCTCTAAAATTCTTTAAGTCAGTCTTGTCATTCTTTTTGTGGAGTAACGTCACTATCCCTACTCTAAAGCTGTCAGGTAGCAGGTCTAGTCTTTCAAAGTCTTTAAAAACAGTCAGTATGTCGTGTGCTAAAATGTCCCAGAAAGTTTGATAAAACTCCAGGGGAAGTCCGTCCTGTCCTGGGGACTTCCCCTTCTTAAAATGTTTTAGACACTTTTCGAGTTCTAAAAGGTTAAAATCCTGGGTTAAAAGCACACTCTCCTCCACTGTTTTGTCTAAAAACTCTAAAACCTCCCTGGTGACATCTTTTTCTATTTCTTTTTCTGAGTATAGCTTTGTGTAAAAAAGTTCCACGCTTTCCTTGACTTCTTCTATGTTTTCCGTAAAACTACCATCTTCTTTTTTTAGTTTTGTTAAAAAACCTCCTTTGTTTACAATTCTCTTAAAGAAATAGCGTGTACATTTTTCTCCTTCCTCTATATCCCTCTCTTTACTCCTTAAAATGATTCCTTGGCTTTTTATTTCTGATAGAGCTGACATTTCCCTTTTTACTTCTACTATTTCTTCATTAAAATCAAAACCCTGCCCTACTAGTTTAAAATAGCGTTGTAGTCTCTTTTGCAGTCCCAACATGCGTCTGTTTTCCCTATCTTTTTTCTTCTTACCTGCCTGCCTGAAGAAAGTCTTGGTCTTCCCCTTCACCATCTCCCACCAGTGTGCACGTGAATTGTACATGTCTTGGAGGGTCTGCCATCTGATGTACTGCTCCCTGTACTGACTAACTATCTCCCTATCTTCTAGTAGGGAGCAGTTTAGTTTCCACAGACCTCTCCCTGCCGTCATACCCGAAGACAGTGAAAGGGTGCAAGTCAGCATAGCGTGGTCTGAAAAGAAAACAGGGGTTAATCTAGCATCGGTTGGTGGGCAGTCCCGTGTAAAAACATAGTCAATGCGAGAGGCTTTGGTGCCGTCACCACTGAACCAGGTGAAGCCCTCCTCTCTAGGATGCACGGTTCTAAAACAGTCTTGTAGTTTAAAATCCTTGCATATGCCCTGTAATAAAACCGATGTTGTATCTAGTTTAAAATCATCCCCTGCTCCCCTTCTGTCTTTTTTTGATAGAACACAATTAAAATCCCCTCCTACCACTAATGGAGCCCTACCTAGCATGTGGGACTGCAGGTCTTTTAAAAGGTCATGTCTGTCGTTTTTGTCGTTAAAACCATAAATGTTGAGTATGTTAAAATCCTTCCCCATGTAAGTCAGGTGTGCTAAAATTGCCCGTCCGTCTCTCACCACAGTGCTGCCCTTCACCAGAACCAAGGGGTTTTTGATTAAAATGGCCACCCCGTCTGCTTTATTAAAATTTGACCCGCTCCACATTGAGGTACCGGGTGGCCATTTCCTCTCCCAGTTGCTGTAGTTTTTAAAAAAAGGCAGGTGACATTCTTGTAATAAAAACACATCTGAATTAAAATTGTTTAGGAATGTTAAAACAGTTTGGGCTCTAACTCCTGACCTCACACTTCTCACATTAAGGGTGGAGATGTTGAGGGCCATGAGTATTGTTAAAAACAACAGGAATGACATTCTAAAAGAGAATTAAAAGACTACAGTTAAAAACACTCATTTCTGATTTTGTGAAGTCAGGCTTCTCCTCCTGTCCAAGCAGCTGGGAGGGGAGTTTTTGCCATCTTTCCCCGAGAAGGCTTTGTCATGGCGCCGTTCTTTTGGGGTTGACTGTAGCTCTATGCTTATAAAAGAAGTTGTATTTGGTGAACTGGAGCCGAGAGGGGAGACTCCCTTGAACGTCTCCAAGGGGGGTAAGCCGTCTGAGAACGTTCTGGCTCTTCCCCTCTTCTCTGGGGCTGAGTGTGAGTCAGCCCCAGGGCTGGTCAGTTCATCTACAGTTCTCTTAAGGTTGGGCTGGGCGGGGGGGAGGGAGGTGTCGCTGGACTCTCCCTCAACCGGTCCCTCATCCTGTCTCTCAAACTCAACCTCGCCCTCAACCTCACCCACTTTCTCAAGTCCAGCTCCACCTACTGGCTGAATCACCCCCTCTCCTTCACTCTTGCCTTCTGGTGGGGTGATTTCAGGCCCCTCCCCCTCTCCCGCCTCCTGTGTCTCCTCTCCTCCAACCACAGGGTTTGGCAGGAGATTTGAATTTCCCAGCCCTTCCTTTTCAATTAGCACATTTCCAGTTTCTTTTCTGGTTTGTTCTACCACCTGCTCGATTTCAGTGCAAACTCTTGTAGCTTTTAATTTGTTGGCAAAGGACTTTGGGCAATCTCTGAAAAGGTGATCTGTTTCTCCACAGAGATTGCACTTTCTGCCATTGGTACATTCACTAAATGAGTGCCCAATTTCTCTGCATTTGCCGCAGACTACTTTCTGGCATGCCTCTGCCAGGTGCCCATGCTCACCACACTTGCGGCAGAGTTTAGGCTGACCCTGGTAGTGAATGTAGCCTCTGTTCTCTCCCAAAACTATCATGGATGGGATCTGTCTCAGGCCCTGGTAGTCCTGGGGGTCCTGTATTTGTTGTACAGGAACCCTCCAGGCACAATTCCAGATGCCATCCTCATCTCTCACCTTGGTAGCCTGGGCCTTCACAGTGCAGTATCTACCCAGCCATATACATATGTCATCAGCATTTACCATTTCATTGAACATTCTGACAACCACTACTTTTGCAGCATTGTCAGTCAGTTTCTCCAGGTTAAATGCTGAGAACTGGGTTTCAACTTTCTCAAACCTAAGCCAGAATTCTCGTAGTACTGCGGCACTTCCAAAACTTACATCAAAGCCCTTGTTAAAGGGTAGAGTCATGACACAATTCAAATCAGCTGGTGAGAAACCAAGGGCTTTTTGTATCAGCTTCCTGGAGAAGTCCAATCGGGACATCTCCAGGAGCTTACCATCCTTCTCACGTAATTTAAATCTGACACTGTGGTGTCTCCTCATGCCGGCACGTGTAGCCGACATGGTTGGAGACACCACCAGCAACAACAATAAAAGAATAAAATACCACTAAAACCAATATAATAATGAGAATAAATTAATTAACTAGTAAAACCTGATATATACAATATCAAATAAAATCGACTTACCTTGAACAATATACAAAAAATAAACAAACAAAACAATATCCCCCTTAGCAGCAAAGGCTCGTCCTCACAGCGAGAACAAACCCGCAGACAGGGAGCGATCACTGTCTTAGCCAAAAGGCCGAGAAGCGATACCGACAAACTGTCAGGCAGAGCGGGGTCGTTCCCGGAAAGCTCACTCTGGGTCGTGGTTTATGCAGAGACTATGTTTAATCATGTCCGTGTATAAAGTATGGTGCTCTCACTCAACATGCGTGTTGCGTCCGATAATATAACATGGACATATTTATGTTGAACAGTCGTGAACGATGCATCTCTTTAATGCTCTTATGCTGACGTCATACTTGTCAGCTTGACAATTACGCAGCTGGTTCCAATAAAGGGATCATTGCCGGCTCACTTGTGAGATTCGGTCAGTGGTGTGTGAAACTGCAATGAAGTGTGTGGCGTCTTTTATTCCTCCTTAGTAGCCCAAGGCTGTCTAGACCTTTGCTGAAAATGGCTGCTGCGCCAACAGGTTATGGGCCCAGAAAGGATCTTGGAAGCCGATGGAATCGTTTGTGCTTTGACGGAGAGGAGAAAAACTATGAGTTGTGGGAAACAAAGTTTCTTGGCCACCTGCGTCTACAAGGGCTGAAAAGCACCATATTGAAAAAACCTGACAGTGACGGGGACGAAGAAGACGCAGACGCAGCCGCAACAAGAGCCGCAGAAGATGCTGACAAAAATGAAGAAGTCTACGCCGAACTTATCCAATTGTTGGACGACACAAGTTTGTCTCTGGTCATGAGAGATGCAGCGGACGATGGGAGAAAGGCGTTGAAGATTCTGAGGGATCACTACGCAAGTACAGGAAAACCACGTGTGATCAGCTTGTACACAGAGCTTACGTCTCTCCAGAAATATGCTAATGAAAGCATTACAGACTATATTATACGAGCAGAAACTGCTATCACAGCACTGAGGAATGCAGAAGAGATTTTAAGTGACGGTTTATTAATAGCGATGATTCTGAAGGGGCTGCCAGCGTCGTTTAAACCGTTTTCTATCCACATTACACAAAGTGATGAGAAGATCACCTTCGCCGAGTTCAAAACCAAGCTGAGGAGCTACGAGAGCACTGAGAAGTTCAGTGGGAGCTCAGTTGATGACAGCGTGATGAAAGTAAGAGGCAAAGACTTTGATGTGAAGCTGCTGACCTGTTATGCTTGCGGCCAAAAGGGCCATTATGGCCCGCGAGTGCAAGGCTGCTGGTCACGGGGAACAACAGAGACAGTGGTGCCGTTTTTGCAGAAGTTCCACGCACAGAGATGCAAACTGCAGGCGGAGAGGACGACGAGACAACGTAAAACAGGCCGCGGATGAAGAGGACCACGACCACCACCACACATTCGCCTTCAAGGCCCGCGAACGACAGGTGGACGGCGACCCAGGCAATGGCCTGAAGCAAAGAGGGCTTATGGTCGACACCGGTGCTACATCGCACATAGTGACTGACGTGAGCAAGTTCAAAGACTTTGACGAGAGTTTCGAGCCACGAAAACATGTCCTGGAGTTGGCTGATGGAGTGAGGGCCTCTGGCATAGCGCTGAAGAGAGGTGCAGCCAAAGTTTGGCTGAAAGACAATACGGGTCGAGAGGTGGAGACGATGCTGACGGGGGCGCTGTACGTCCCATCCTTTCCCCAAGACATTTTCTCGGTCAAGGCAGCGACGACCAACGGAGCCACGGTTGTATTCAAGGAAGGACAGAACAAGCTCATTCATGAGAACGGTACGACATTTGATATTAAGGTGTATGATAGATTGTTTTATCTAAACACAGTTAATGATGAAAATGTTGATGAATGTCATGGGTGTTATGATATCAAAACATGGCACGAAATTCTAGGTCACTGTAACTACGAAGATGTGTTAAAATTGCAAAAAGTCACAGAGGGTATGACAATTAAAGGCAAAACTGATACATCTAATTTGACATGTGAAGTGTGCACAAAGGGTAAATTTGCTCAGAGCAGGAGCAGAGAGCCAGATGAAAGAGCAAAGGCTCCACTGCAGCTTGTACACACAGATTTGTCTGGACCTATAGATCCTACAGCTAAAGATGGGTTCAGATACACATTAGCATTTACTGATGACTATTCAGGAGCAGTTTTTGTTTATTTTTTTAAATCAAAGAGTGACACAGTCAAGGCTACTGAGAAGTACATTGCTGACGTTTCACCTTATGGAAAAATCAAATGCATGAGATCTGATAATGGTACAGAGTATACTTCTGGTCAATTTCAGTCATTGCTAAGTAGAAATGCCATCAGACATGAGACCTCAGCTCCTTATTCACCCCATCAAAATGGGACAGCTGAGAGAAATTGGAGAACATTGTTTGAAATGGCAAGATGCATGCTAATTGAGAGTGACCTACCAAAAGAGTTGTGGACATATGCAGTTATGACTGCTGCTGTCATTCGAAATAGGTGTTACAACAAGCGTGTAGGACAGACTCCATACTACATGTTAACAGGAAAGAAGCCTAACCTTTCAAAAATGAGAACATTTGGGTCACCATGCTATGCTTACAAGCAAAACAAGAAAAAGTTGGATTCAAGATGTGAAAAGGGTATTTTTGTAGGCTATGATAAGAACAGCCCTGCTTATTTGGTGTTTTATCCTGACACAGGAAAAGTACTTAAAAATAGGTTGGTCAAATTCATCACCAAGAGTGTCATTGAGAATCAGACTCAAACAGAGCAGGAAACAGGTGATGAAGATTTCAGTATGAGGAGAGCTGTAAACCACCTACCAAAAACTGAAAAGGCAAATGTACTCACAAAAGAGTCACAGGAGAATGAGATTTGTGATAACATTGAGACAGGTGAAGGCCAAAGTAGCCAGAGTACATCTTATCCACGAAGAGAAAGAAAACCTCCTCAATATTTCCAGAGTAAATCTTATCCACAAAGGGAAAGAAAACCTCCTCAATATTTGAAGGATTATGAGTGTAAAGTCGAATCTGATGACCAAGAAGAACTAACCCTTGATTACTGTTATAGAGTTATTTGTGATGTGCCCCAAACATTGGTGGAGGCTATGTCATCACCAAATTCTCAATTATGGACTAAAGCTATGGAAGAGGAAATGGATTCACTGAGGGAAAATGACACATTTACCCTGACCACACTGCCAGAAGGTAAACATGCAGTGGGGGGCAGATGGGTTTACACAGTGAAAGAGAACCCAGTTGAAACATGCAAAGCCAGGTATGTAGCAAAAGGCTATAGTCAAGTGTCTGGTATTGATTATAAGGAAACCTTTTCTCCAACCGCAAATATGACCTCTATACGTAGTCTAATGCAAATTGCAGTAGAACATAATTTGGAGTTGCATCAAATGGATGTTAAAACGGCATATTTACATGCTCCTATAGACTGTGAGTTGTTTATGGAGCAACCTGAAGGATTTGAGGTTAAGTCAGAGAAGGGGGAGAAACTGGTCTGTAAACTTAACAAATCACTGTATGGTCTGAAACAATCAGGACGGAATTGGAATAAAATGCTCCATGATTATCTAAGTGAAAATGGTTTTATCCAAAACCCGGCTGACCATTGTGTTTACAATAAACTAACATCTAAAGGTGAAAGGATTATTTTGATAATCTGGGTTGACGATCTTATCATTGCAGGAAGCAAGTCAAACAATCCAAAATGTAAAAGACATTTTGGGAGCCAAATTTAAGATGAAAGATCTTGGCAAACTTAAGAACTTTCTAGGCATTGATTTCACACAGACAGATGGTGAAATAAAGATGAACCAGAAAAGGTACATCATGAAAATATTGCAAAGGTTTGACATGTCTGACTGCAAGGCAAGATCGACTCCATGTGAGTATAAACAACAATTTGACAATGAAGGTGAATCTGTTGATCAAAAGAGGTATCGTGAAGTGGTAGGCAGCTTGATTTATGTAATGACATGTACTAGACCTGATCTAAGTTTTATTGTCAGTAAGTTGTCTCAACACTTATCCGAACCAAAAGAACAGCATATGGTAACAGCAAAACATGTGTTGAGATACTTGAAGGGAACTGTAGACCAGGAGTTGTGTTACAAGAGAAGTGATTCAAAACTAAAACTTGTTGCATATTGTGATGCTGATTGGGCAGCAGATCAAAATGACAGACGGAGCACAACTGGGTACTGTTTTAGTCTATGTCAGACAGGACCTGTTATTTCCTGGAAATCTAAGAAACAGCCTACAGTTGCTTTATCCACATGTGAAGCAGAATATATGGCTTTGGCAGCTGCTACACAGGAAAGTTTTTATCTTGTGCAGTTATTAAAAGGAATGGATAGTGAAAATGATTATGCACCAGTGACAATCTTTGAGGATAACCAAGGGGCAATTGCACTTTCAAAGAATCCTGTGTGTCGCCAAAGGTGTAAACATGTTGACATTAAATATCATTTTGTTCGATCTGCAGTAAATGATGGAAACATTATTATTGAATACTGTCCAACAACAGAAATGGTAGCTGATATGTTAACCAAACCTGCAACAAAGGTCATGCTTGAAAAGTTTGTGTATTTTATTTTTGGTGTTAAAGGTTAAAAATGAAAGAAAAGAAAATGTAAATGTATGTCAAAGGTTTTATCAGAATAAGATCAAGTGGGGGTGTTGAACAGTCGTGAACGATGCATCTCTTTAATGCTCTTATGCTGACGTCATACTTGTCAGCTTGACAATTACGCAGCTGGTTCCAATAAAGGGATCATTGCCGGCTCACTTGTGAGATTCGGTCAGTGGTGTGTGAAACTGCAATGAAGTGTGTGGCGTCTTTTATTCCTCCTTAGTAGCCCAAGGCTGTCTAGACCTTTGCTGAAAATGGCTGCTGCGCCAACAATTTACTTGCATAGAATGTAACCATTGTATTATTAGGTACTTCTCAACTCTCCCTCATCACGTGGCAAGCCACCCTCCAATAGGATACGAGTAAACGCTCTAAACTAATTAATCTATAGAAGAAACATTGAACACGTTATTTTGATCAGAATCATACAGACAAAAAGGAAATTAATAACTATACCGGAGTGGCCTTGCGACTGTCATTAATTTTTTTTTAAATCCATTTTCACTCCATTTTCATGTAGTGCTATGTTTTCGTCGAGCTCTGGTGGACAAACAAGCCAACCGCACTTCAAACTGACTGCCTTCTCTGTGCCCGTTTACTGCCCCCCCCCCCCCACGTTCATACTAAGAATCGGTTTAAGACGTTTATTTGTGTGTGATTTATTGGCCATTTCATGTACATAAAATAAACACTAACACGACAATGAGTTGTATTTAACTAAGTAACCGTTGAACACGTAAAGGCCATGGAACTGTTCAGTACTAAACAGGAGTGCAGCACTGCAGCAGAGCCTCTTCCTTTAAAAACATGCCGTTCGTAAAGGTGATGATCACAACTCGCCCCTAGTACACTAAAGAAAACTACATTATGTTAGATGAGTTATGAAATCCAAGTGTTTGTCAAGAGTTGTGACAACGAGCGTTTTAAGTGCTATAGCCAAATAACAGATATAAGCAACAATTCACTTAGGGTAAAAAAAAGAAAATCCCATAATTAACTCTGAAGAACTGGTCCTCCGCGAGACGCTCGTTGTACAAGTATGAGGGCATTTTAATGGAATTTAACTTACCAAAACGGTGTCTTCGTGTTAACTAGCTAACCAAAACGTTTCTTCGTCGGGTTGTTGTTCGTCGTAAAAGTTATGATATTCCATAATTCCAATTATTACAGCAAAGGGAAACCAGTGTGCGATTTGAAAACACATGACGATACCGCTGAACTGTACTGTAGTGGGTTAGACTAGTGATGGGTCGGTCATGAGCGACTCGTTCATAAGAGCCGATTCATTGCCGTGAGCGTGAGTCGAATCGCTCACGTCTGGCAAAGGATGGTGTTGTTCTCTTCCGGCTCACCCCGTATAGGACCGTTTGTGGGTCCAGGACCCCCGCTGCTGGTAAGTACGGGAATTGCTGGGAGCCGGCTGTTGCCCACTGGTTTACGGCAGCGCTGCACTCCCAGAGCAGATGCCTCACCGACTCGGGAGCGCCACAACCCGGTCGGGGGCAGATGGCACTCGCTGCCATGCCCCGGGAGTGCATGACGGCCCTGACCGGGAGGATCTCATGAGCCACCATCCACGACAGGTCTCGCAGTCTGTTTGAGAGAGCGGGATGGTTCACGTTGCGCCAAACTGTGGAGGGCTCGCCGATTGCGAGCCCGCGCACTGGACTCACTGGTTCCCGCTCCTGCACAAGAGAGAGAAGAGAGCGGTGGTTAGTTAGAACGTCCAGTTCTTCTCCTTCCATGTTCAGGCCTTTTAAGAATTTTTTAATAAAAACATAGGCCGTGGGCAGATTAAAAGACACTGGTGTTCTTAAATCAGTGTGTAGGTGCTTGTGTGTTCGTAGGTAAGACCCCATCCAGAATCGTGCCATTGCTGTTGTCTTGTGCTCTCTGGATGGGGCTGTAGCGTATGTCATGTGTAGTGTAGTGTATCTGCTTCCTAAAAATAGGTGGAGGTCCGGGACGCCTTTTCCTCCATTCTCCTTCCTCTTTTTCATGACGTCCCTTCTTAGTCTCTCCCACTTGGACCCCCACAGGAAATAAAATATGGCGCGGTCGAAGGATAAAAGAACCTTTTTTGGTGGGATAAAAACAGAACCGATCAGTAAAAACAAGGGTAAAATCACAGCTTTTATGATTAAAACCTTGCCCTCCATGGTCAGTCCCCTTAGTCCCCAGTATCCCAGTCTCTGTCTAACTTTCCCTACGACGTCAGGCCAGTTGTTTCCCCCCTCCCCCTCTCTGTCAAATTTGACCCCGAGTATTTTTATGTCAGTCTGGGTCACAGTCAGAGGGAATCCTGCCCTGTCAGTCGCTGTCCACGGTCCGTACAGTTTCGCTTCGGTCTTGTCTCGGTTTAGTCTCGCTCCTGAAGCTCGTCCGTACCACTCAGTCAGGTCTAATGTCCTGTCAACAGCAAAACGGTCAGTGCATAAAATGTTCACGTCGTCCATGTATAAAAGGCACTTAGCCGTCAGTCCCCCACTGCCCGGTATAGTCACCCCGTTGATCCATTTGTCCCTTCTCAAGATCTGTGCCAGCGGTTCTACACAGATGACATAGAGGAGGGCAGATAACGGACAACCCTGACGGACACCGCAGGATATGTTCACTGCATTTGTAAGTTGCCCGTTAACAAGAAATTTGCTTGTAATGCCCCTGTACAGCAGTCCCACCCAATCTATGACCCGCTCAGGAAACCCCATTTTTTGCAGTACCTGGAAGAGGTACTGATGCGAGACCCGATCGAAGGCTTTTTCAAAATCTAAATTTAGGACTATGAGTCTAAAGTTTCTGTCTCTCGCATAACAGATGGTGTCTCTGATCAGTACGAGGCTGTCGGTGATCTTCCTCCCCGGCACAGCACAGGCTTGATCCGGGTGGATCACCTCCCCTAAAAACAAAGAAAGACGTGTTGTTAAAATTTTGCTAAAAAGTTTACAGTCAAAGTTTAAAAGGGTGATCGCTCTAAAATTCTTTAAGTCAGTCTTGTCATTCTTTTTGTGGAGTAACGTCACTATCCCTACTCTAAAGCTGTCAGGTAGCAGGTCTAGTCTTTCAAAGTCTTTAAAAACAGTCAGTATGTCGTGTGCTAAAATGTCCCAGAAAGTTTGATAAAACTCCAGGGGAAGTCCGTCCTGTCCTGGGGACTTCCCCTTCTTAAAATGTTTTAGACACTTTTCGAGTTCTAAAAGGTTAAAATCCTGGGTTAAAAGCACACTCTCCTCCACTGTTTTGTCTAAAAACTCTAAAACCTCCCTGGTGACATCTTTTTCTATTTCTTTTTCTGAGTATAGCTTTGTGTAAAAAAGTTCCACGCTTTCCTTGACTTCTTCTATGTTTTCCGTAAAACTACCATCTTCTTTTTTTAGTTTTGTTAAAAAACCTCCTTTGTTTACAATTCTCTTAAAGAAATAGCGTGTACATTTTTCTCCTTCCTCTATATCCCTCTCTTTACTCCTTAAAATGATTCCTTGGCTTTTTATTTCTGATAGAGCTGACATTTCCCTTTTTACTTCTACTATTTCTTCATTAAAATCAAAACCCTGCCCTACTAGTTTAAAATAGCGTTGTAGTCTCTTTTGCAGTCCCAACATGCGTCTGTTTTCCCTATCTTTTTTCTTCTTACCTGCCTGCCTGAAGAAAGTCTTGGTCTTCCCCTTCACCATCTCCCACCAGTGTGCACGTGAATTGTACATGTCTTGGAGGGTCTGCCATCTGATGTACTGCTCCCTGTACTGACTAACTATCTCCCTATCTTCTAGTAGGGAGCAGTTTAGTTTCCACAGACCTCTCCCTGCCGTCATACCCGAAGACAGTGAAAGGGTGCAAGTCAGCATAGCGTGGTCTGAAAAGAAAACAGGGGTTAATCTAGCATCGGTTGGTGGGCAGTCCCGTGTAAAAACATAGTCAATGCGAGAGGCTTTGGTGCCGTCACCACTGAACCAGGTGAAGCCCTCCTCTCTAGGATGCACGGTTCTAAAACAGTCTTGTAGTTTAAAATCCTTGCATATGCCCTGTAATAAAACCGATGTTGTATCTAGTTTAAAATCATCCCCTGCTCCCCTTCTGTCTTTTTTTGATAGAACACAATTAAAATCCCCTCCTACCACTAATGGAGCCCTACCTAGCATGTGGGACTGCAGGTCTTTTAAAAGGTCATGTCTGTCGTTTTTGTCGTTAAAACCATAAATGTTGAGTATGTTAAAATCCTTCCCCATGTAAGTCAGGTGTGCTAAAATTGCCCGTCCGTCTCTCACCACAGTGCTGCCCTTCACCAGAACCAAGGGGTTTTTGATTAAAATGGCCACCCCGTCTGCTTTATTAAAATTTGACCCGCTCCACATTGAGGTACCGGGTGGCCATTTCCTCTCCCAGTTGCTGTAGTTTTTAAAAAAAGGCAGGTGACATTCTTGTAATAAAAACACATCTGAATTAAAATTGTTTAGGAATGTTAAAACAGTTTGGGCTCTAACTCCTGACCTCACACTTCTCACATTAAGGGTGGAGATGTTGAGGGCCATGAGTATTGTTAAAAACAACAGGAATGACATTCTAAAAGAGAATTAAAAGACTACAGTTAAAAACACTCATTTCTGATTTTGTGAAGTCAGGCTTCTCCTCCTGTCCAAGCAGCTGGGAGGGGAGTTTTTGCCATCTTTCCCCGAGAAGGCTTTGTCATGGCGCCGTTCTTTTGGGGTTGACTGTAGCTCTATGCTTATAAAAGAAGTTGTATTTGGTGAACTGGAGCCGAGAGGGGAGACTCCCTTGAACGTCTCCAAGGGGGGTAAGCCGTCTGAGAACGTTCTGGCTCTTCCCCTCTTCTCTGGGGCTGAGTGTGAGTCAGCCCCAGGGCTGGTCAGTTCATCTACAGTTCTCTTAAGGTTGGGCTGGGCGGGGGGGAGGGAGGTGTCGCTGGACTCTCCCTCAACCGGTCCCTCATCCTGTCTCTCAAACTCAACCTCGCCCTCAACCTCACCCACTTTCTCAAGTCCAGCTCCACCTACTGGCTGAATCACCCCCTCTCCTTCACTCTTGCCTTCTGGTGGGGTGATTTCAGGCCCCTCCCCCTCTCCCGCCTCCTGTGTCTCCTCTCCTCCAACCACAGGGTTTGGCAGGAGATTTGAATTTCCCAGCCCTTCCTTTTCAATTAGCACATTTCCAGTTTCTTTTCTGGTTTGTTCTACCACCTGCTCGATTTCAGTGCAAACTCTTGTAGCTTTTAATTTGTTGGCAAAGGACTTTGGGCAATCTCTGAAAAGGTGATCTGTTTCTCCACAGAGATTGCACTTTCTGCCATTGGTACATTCACTAAATGAGTGCCCAATTTCTCTGCATTTGCCGCAGACTACTTTCTGGCATGCCTCTGCCAGGTGCCCATGCTCACCACACTTGCGGCAGAGTTTAGGCTGACCCTGGTAGTGAATGTAGCCTCTGTTCTCTCCCAAAACTATCATGGATGGGATCTGTCTCAGGCCCTGGTAGTCCTGGGGGTCCTGTATTTGTTGTACAGGAACCCTCCAGGCACAATTCCAGATGCCATCCTCATCTCTCACCTTGGTAGCCTGGGCCTTCACAGTGCAATTAAGTATGTAAATTAAGTGTTGCAGGAGGAATCTACCAGAGGCGTGCAGGGGGCAAGGAGAGCTGTTGTTGCTCAAGTTTCAAGTTTCTTTATTAGTTGTCATACAGAAGTACAGAATACTTTTATATAAAATGCTTCTTTCTGTTTTGCTCCAGAGATTGTGCTAGATAAAAATTGATACGAATAAAATAAGTATAAAATAGAAGTCAAGTACGTAGACAAAAGGGTTCAATATACATAAATGCAGAGTAGAAAAGTAACTGAGTTACAATACAATATACAGTAGCCTACAATGCAGAAATGGGATGAGGTACAATTTACAGTAAGGTCAAGGTAGTAGGTAGAGTGCCTAAGCTTAACCGGTGTAGAAACAGGCGTCACACGATTGGGCGCACATGTCACATGAAGTGGCCAATCAGAGAGCGTCTCCGCAAAATGCGGCTACGAAAAAAAATAACGCGTCTCCCATGTGCGTTTCTGTCTCCCAGTCCTTCACTAGCTGTTCATCATCTGTTATCACCCCCGGCTGTTGTCAATCAGTCATCAGAACAACAAAGTTAAAAAAATAAGTTAATAGTGAATGAATGGCCAGTAATTATATTACTGTGATGTGAATGGGCTGGGTAATGACGTCAGGAGCAGGGACTCAACTCAAGTGGCTGTCATTATTGAACTCAGGTGTTACTGATTGTGGGCGGGGGATGAGACGCTGAGACTATTGATAAGCCAGTGGGACTCAGATATCGGGGTCGGAGCACCTCGCTACATTTGGTACCAGCACCCTGTTAGGATTCCAGGGGGGTGGGGTCGATCAAACTGGTCAGACTACTGCTTGACCTTACTCCTAGAACCCACCTCACCCCTGCCCACTTTGACAACCTAGGATGGCTTAGAGTAGACGACAGAGTACAGCAACTTGCAATGGGCCTGGTCTACACAAGATACACTACACGACCAAGGTACCCATGTACATGTCAAAATACTTCCCAAAGGTCAGTGAATACCACGATCACAACAACAGAGGGAGCTCCACAAATCATGTTAAACCCAGATTCGGCTCAAATAAGGGACTAAACACGTTTCACAATTATGCCACATCAATGTGGAACGCTGTAAAGGAATGTGGATCACTACCCACTTTCAAAACCTAGAAGGTTCGGTCATGACATCACCACAAATGTTCTAGAATATTCGATGTTCTAGAATGTTTGGCACTGACATCACCACAAATGTTCTAGAATGTTCGATGTCTGTGCGGCCATGACATCATCACAAATGTTCTAGAATGTTCGACCATGACATCATACTGTGACATCACAAATGTTCTAGAATGTTCTATTATGACAATTATATAATACAATAACCTAAATATAGCTTTGGCTCCTACAAGTACTGAATTCTGCCATCCGGACACATGCAATTTGAAATATGATTATAGAATATCAGACATAAAATGGTTATGTGATTAAAATGTGATTAATTAGATTAATTAATTACAAATCCTGTAATTCATTAGATTATTTTTTTTAATCGCCTGACAGCACTAGTAATAATGTGTCCTATTGTGCATGAGGCCTGAGTACTAATGTATCTAGTGGGATGGTGGCGGAGGACGAGCAGAGAGGGAGGGTTGACTGGTAGCGGGAGGTGATTCCCTAATATTCACGTGGACCAGTTGGTCGGCTGTAGAGTGTGTGTGTGACTATAATAAGTGCATTGTGTATGTACCGTACCTCATTCAAACTAAGGGTTGTTGCCTATATAAAAGTGTGCTGTGATATGTGCTCTAGAGGTGAAGGGTTTTACCTATATATAAGTGCTGTAATTTATAGTGTGCTTAAAGGGGAACTCCACTTTTTTTGGAAATTAGCTTATTTAACATCTTCCCTGGAGTTAGACAAGAAGATGCATACCTTTTTTGTCTCTGTGCGTGCATTTTAGCTTTGGGAATAGACGCTCCGTTAGCATAGCTTAGCTTCATCACTGGAAGTGAGGCAGGACAGTAGCCTTACAGTGCCTTACAGTGTATTGCAAGGTCTGACATTGACCAAACTTGATATGCATGACCTTGGTGGGCTCTAGGTCAACTCCTGAAAAGGGGGTCAATGTCAGACTTTGCAATCAAAAGTTAGGGGGCTAATAACCCTTGCCATAATTTCAGTGCGCCCCCTAACTTTTGATTGCAAGGTCTGACATTGACCCCCTTTTCAGGAGTTGACCTAGAGCCCACCAAGGTCATGCATATCAAGTTTGGTCAATGTCAGACCTTGCAATACACTGTAAGGCACTGTAAGGCTACTGTCCTGCCTCACTTCCAGTGATGAAGCTAAGCTATGCTAACGGAGCGTCTATTCCCAAAGCTAAAATGCACGCACAGAGACAAAAAAGGTATGCATCTTCTTGTCTAACTCCAGGGAAGATGTTAAATAAGCTAATTTCCAAAAATTCCCCTTTAACTTAGAGGAGATATAATTGACCTTAAGGACGCCTGGCTGTACCCGCTGCATTCTCCGGTTCTGCTAACCCTGTCATGTCTCAGGAAGGGAAATTAGTATCGGCTTCATGGCTCATATGTTTTAATTAGGGCTGTCAGTTTATCGTGTTAACCTGTTCCACCCCAGGTGAAAATCTGCATAAAATGTATACCTAGTGTAACTGAGGGGTACAATTCCCTGACTGTATTACTAGATATGATACTTACTACCACTACCTTTGTACTTAATATTCGGCCACCCAGTACACGGCATAAATATATTATGATGAACACTGTCACGTAGATGAAACGGATCCAACACAAATGTACGAATTAGAAATAGGTCTTTATTTCTACACAGCGATGGTGTGTAGAGCAAGCACTTAATCAAATCAATCACATTTATGAATGGGAATTAGTATGCACTTTTATGGCAAGAGTATTCGTCGGTATATCAATAGAGAATGTCCAATCTCTGAAGGCGCAGGTGGTACATATACGACCTGGAATAGTTTAAGGAATAACAGCAATGATACTTCAATGATTATATACTGGATACACTAGGGGGGGTTAATCCGGTCGCTTGTAAGCCGACAGGAGTAGGAGGGGGGGGGGGGGGTAGAATCCGGCTGCCTCATCCGGCCAAGGGTATCCCAGGTGAACCCACTGTAGTGCCGTTCAATGCGCCGGCGATCCTTGGACCACAGATGAAAGCAGGTGGACTCTTTGTGGGCCGGCGTCATCCGGTCCACGGAGGAGAGACGTGAAGCGACCTCGTCTTGCAGAGCGTCTCCTCACCTTGCGTCCTCTCCAGGGGGGGGGGTTCCAACACACGGCAGTGTCGGGGGTCTTTATCCATGGAATAATCAAAGTATACAAAGCATAATCCGTGCCTGGGAAGGCGGGCTGTCGTCGGTAGAATAATCCGGTATACAGGTCCACTCGCTCGTCGGCTCTGGGGCTCCTCGGGTGCAGCTTCACGTGGGGTCAACCACCCTGGATAAGCAGCCAGTTCTCTGCCCGAAACGATGGGGTACTGACTACGGTAGTATTCTCACCGCACGAAGCACTATATATTAACAGACTATTATTAGCTTAATAGACTACGTCCAACTCGACGATATAGTGCCAAATATGACTATTCAAATATTAATATACACGATGTCTCAATACCGATGGTAGGCGAACTTGGCCTTACTCCCACACGTGGCGTCGCGGGGAGGCTTTACGTCTGTGACTCTATTGGAGGGTAAGAAACTGGACTGAAAAGGAAGTCCTACTTTAGTAGCGCAGTATATATACGCACTATGAACAAATAGTCCCATTAGTGGTGCGGTAGCCAGATTCCTACGCGGAACTAGGACTTGTTCGTACATGTGGAGCGGTACGTTTGAACTGGGTCTGAGGGGTATGGCAGCCTGGCACCAAGGTCTCGACCAATAGTAGAATGGAGACTATTATGGGATGTTCAGTAGGCTAGAATGGATATTCAATGCATATTGTACAAGGAATATACAAGGGATATCAGGGAATATCAGAGAATATACAAATACAATTAAATATATATATATAAATAAATATATATATTCGGTTTAATCTGGCCCTTCACAACAGCCACCCCCTGATTGGTCCCAGACCTAATCAGTTAAACAGAGACAGATTAATCGCGTTGTCTATTTACACATAAGGGTTTGCTGTAGGGGTCAGTCAACTTCACAAAGTCATAGGGTTATAGGGTCATGGTCATCATCGATTGTGTCTGGGAGTCGGGGCAGTTCTATGAGCCTCGCCACGGGACAGGTGTAAGTGCGACCCTGGACGAGCACTTCAGCTGCTCGGACCTTGCCGTCGGCACCGGTGATCACTTTGCTTACGCGGCCGGCCGGCCACATAGCTCTGGGCAGTGATTGATCAATAATCATGACGACTGTTCCTTCTGTCAAATTGTCTCTCTCCTTTACCCACTTCTGGCGGGTCTGTAGAGACGGTAGGTAGTGCAGTAGGAAACTGCTCCAAAACTTGTCGGCTAATACTTGGCTGTACCTCCACATTCGTCGGCCGTTCGCTTCTTCAGGCCGGTACATTGTCTGGGGTAATGCAGGATCTAGCCGCCCCATCAGGAGTGTGTTGGGGGTAACTGGGTCGATATCCGCCACATCACTGGAGACATATCCGAGGGGCTTCGAGTTAAGTACTCCCTCAATCTCCGTGAGGACTGTCATTAGGACTTCTTCCGCCACAGTCTGGGCCCCAAGTACTGCGTACAGGGCTGTCTTTATGGAGCGCACTTCTCGTTCCCAAGTGCCACCGAAGTGGGGTGCGTTTGGGGGGTTGAATTGGAAATCAACCTGTGCTGGAGCGAGGTGGGTCTTAAGTTCTGGGCCCATAGCTTGGAAGCTCTCTCTCAGCTCTCTTTCGCCGCCTTTGAAGTTTGTCCCATGATCGGACAATAGGGTAGACGGTCTTCCTTTCCGTGATGTGAATCTACGGAAGGCCATAAGGAATGAGTCTGTGCTCATGGTCGGGAGAAGCTCGATGTGTATCGCTCTGGTGGTCATGCATTTGAATACAATACCCCACCGCTTCTCGGTTCCTCTTCCTTTCTTTATGTGCAGCGGGCCAAAGCAGTCCATACCCGTTGAGTGGAATGGCTTGTCACCGATTCGGAGGCGACATGGAGGAAGGTCAGCCATCCTTGGTATGCTGGGCTGCGCGCGCCACTTGCGGCAGTCTAGACATGTTCGCTGGAAGCGTCGTACCGCCTCTCTTCCTTGTAGGATCCAGTAACGACGTCTGATTTCCGCGAAGACTCTTTCTGCTCCTGCGTGATGTACATCCTCATCGTATTTCTTTATAATCAGCTCTGTGACCTTGTGTCGGCTGTTCAATACGATCGGGTATTTAATGTCATCCGGTAGATTGGGGGCTCTGCGTAGGCGACCACCCACTCTGATGAGGGTATGAGCGTCGCTCTCGGGGGCCAGATGAATTAATCTGATGTCGGATGGGACGGGCTTTCCTCCCTGTAGACAGGCCAATTCATCGGGGAACGAGTCTCTCTGGGCTCGCTGCAGTAGAAGCAATTCTGCTTCCTCGTAGTTAGCTGCTGACATATCAGCGGGGGACTTGCACTCCGGGTGGTACCGCAGGAATGTTCTTTGTTGTGCACTCTCTATGGACGTGCAATCGTTTATGTTAGGGTCGGTGGAGGCTACGGTGCTCAATCCACAGAACACAGACTTCTTATTTTCCACCTCCTCTGGACTTGCTTCCCTCGGGATAGGCATGGGCCACTGTCCTTCCGGGAGTCTTAGGAATGCGGGGCCGTCACTGTAGACATTGCGACGGGTGAGGTCATCCAGGGGCATCCCCCGGGTGATGACGTCAGCTGGGTTCTGTTTTGTATCAACGTAGCGCCACTCTGTTTCTCCGGTTAACTCTTCGGTTAAGTCTTGAATCTCGGTGACTCTGACTCCCACGAAGACTTTGTACTTGCATGAGTCCGATTTGATCCAGGCGAGTACCGTCGTGGAATCTGACCACAGGATTGTTCTAGACACCGGTATGGTGAGCTCACGTTGGATGAGCGTGGCTAGGTGCGCTCCGGCTAGGGCTCTAGACGTGGGATAGATTGTTGCTTGCGTGGGGCTATTCTCGAGCGGGCGAGGACAAATGCTGTGTAGATCTCTCCCCCCTTCTCTTGGGCCCGCAAGTAGGCTACTGATCCGTATGCGACCTCTGAGGCGTCACTGAAGACGTGTAAGTCCATTTTACATGTCTCTGGCCTCACCGTGGGTGGGAAGTAGCTTCGGCGCATATTAACGCCTGGGAGTGAGTGGAGCTCCATCTCCCACTCTCTCCAGGTGGATGCAAGGTGTGCGGGAATGGGGTCGTCCCAGCCCTGGTCCTTGTCCCACAATGCTCGTACAATCATTTTTGCCCTGGTGGTGTACGGTAGAATACATCCTAGCGGGTCATATTGTCGGGCGAGTGTTGTGTACACACTCCGTCTGGTGGTCGGCGCCGCCGCCGGCCTTCCCTGCTCCGTAGTCAGGGGCTTGTGTCTGTAGTGAAGCGAATCTGTTTTGAATCGCCACACCAATCCCAGGGTCATCTCCTGGGCTTCTCCCGGGTTTGTAGCCATCCAGGTCTCGCTGCTGGCTGCCTTGTCCTCGGAGGAGAGGCTGCGCAGTACTTGCGGATCGCTGCTGGCCCACTGCCTGAGATCAAAGCCGCCTTTGATCAATGAGGCGCGGAGTTTAATCAGGAGAGCCTCGGCTTCTTCCTGGGTTGAAAGGCTTTGTAGACAGTTGTCTACGTAGAAGCTGTTCTTTACGCTGTGTCGGACCTCTTCGTCCGCTGCTGGGTCCTCTGCTACATGTTTCTGTAGTGCAAATGTAGCACAGCAGGGGCTGCACGTCGTTCCGAAGGGGAGGACTTCCCATTGGTAGATGGCTGGGTGCTCATCTCCTGGCTTCTCTCTCCATAGGAACCGTAACAGGGGCTTGTCCGTCTCTACTAATCTCACCTGCAGGAACATTCCTTTAATGTCCCCGCTGATGGCCACCTTTTCCTGGCGGAAGCGGAGTAGAACGCCGAGTAGGGAGGGGCCGAGTGTGGGACCGGGCAGTAACTCTTTATTCAGATTTTGGGATCCGATCTGGTAGCTGCAGTTAAATACTATGCGGTCTTTACCGTTGTGATGGACCTTGTGGTGAGGCACGTACCACGATTCAGTGGTCTGGTCAGCCTCTTTAATGTCCATCTTTGTGACGTGTCCCGCTGTGATGAGCTTCTCAATCTGAGCGCGGTATACACTCTCTTGGGCGGGGTTCTTGGCTAAGCGCCGCTCCGTGTTCAGCAGGTACCGTTCTGTGGCGTCTGTCTTGGCGTGGAAAGTAGGCATTCCTTCTCGCCGCAGGAGTGGCGTGGCGTATCTCAACACGCCGTTGACCGGGACTCTCTTGGTCCCTGTCTCGAGGAGGTGAATGGCGTAAATGTCATCTTTAGAGCGAATGTCTTTCTTTCCGTTCTTAAAGGGCATTTGTTCCAAGGTCCATAGCCGCTCTACGTGTTGCAGGAGTGCGGTTTCTCCCTCTGTGACTCGGGAGTGGAGACATCTAGTGGCTGTACTTCGGTTGAGAGATTTGGCGAGCGGGCCTTGGAGAGTCCATCCCAAACGGGTCTCGACTGCTGCAGGACAGCCTCGGGGTCCGGTATGAACCCGGTCTATCGGGACAATGAGGTCTGCATGGTCGGAGCCTATCAACAGGGTCGGCATAGCATTGTCTATGAGCGGGATCGGTAACTTGCGCAGATGTGCATATTTCTCCATCAGCTTGGCGACGGGGTATGTGTACCGCGACAGTCCTATTTCTTGGCTGGTGAAAGCGTCTGTAATCTGGTACCGTCGCTCAGGCTGGCCGCTTGCTGCGATAGAGAATGAGACATTCTCGCCCTTTATCGTCTTCAAATCTCGTCTTATTGTCCGAATTGTCATTTGGGTTTCGCTTCCCCGCAGCCCTAGCTGGGCCGCAGCGGAGGCGAGCAGCAGGGTCTTCTCTGACCCGTCATCGAGGACGGCGTAAGTGTCCAGGACTTTATTCTGGTAGCTTAGTGTCACACTCACTACTTTTAGGAGTACTCGGGCTCCACTGCTGCTGGCGGGATCGATGTACATGACGCTCGCTTTGCTGCTGGATGGTGCGGGTGAAAGGCGCCGTCTGTTACTGTCGTGAAGTATGTCTAGATGGGCTCCATCGCACTTGGTGCACCTTTTCTTTAAGCGGCATTCGGCTGCCATGTGTGAGCGCGCACAGCGAAAACAGCGCTTGTTGGACTTTATCCATTGACTTGCTTCCTCCGCGTTCAGCTTGGGGAAGGAGTCACATTGCGCTAGCCAGTGTTCTTTCTCACAGTAGGGGCACACTATCTTCCACTTCTCCGTTCTGGAGGGGGTACTGTGGCTCCTGCCGCTCGGTACTGACTCCGATTGGTGCATCACAGTCACCGATCTTCTTCCATCATTTAGTCGTCTGGTTCCTTCTCTGGAGCCAGGGGTGCTCCGTCCGAATGTATCTAGCCGTAGGCTGCTGACTTCTCTCGCCAGGAAGTCTGCTAGATCGAGGAGGTTCGGTTCGGGGCCATTCGGGTCTCGGTGGTCCCTCTGTTGCCTAAAACGCTCCTGTCGAGCGGGCGGCAGCTTCTCCAAGATCCTTTCCACATTTGAGTTGGCGTAAAGTTCATGCCTCCCCTTCTCTCTCTGCGCTCCCAACATCCCTACCAGGGACTGCACTCTGATGGACAGGTCGTCCAGTGCTCGATTGTCTATTGCTGGGGGTAAGCGGTCGATGTGTCGGATCTCCTGGATCACGTAATCCCATATGCGCCCATACCTCTGGTCCAATGCTACCAGCGCTGCTGTGTATGGGGTGGTGGAAGTCGCGTAGGCGAGCGCTATATTATGTGCGCGGGGCACCTTTAAGTGCTTCAGTAGGATGGCGTATTTATGGCGTTCATCCAATACATCCACCAACATGGTCTCCAGACACATGCAGAGTTCCGTATACTGGGCCCGGTTCTCTTGGGTGAAGTCGGGTACCATAGGCGGGCCAATGTATGACGCTGACTGTGGATACATCGGCGAGCGTTGGGGGAGAGGCCTCCTAGGCGAGTCTCCTCCCGCTCCTTGGTATGGGCTGGTACCGGCAGTGTACCATGGCCCGCTTGTCCAGGTGCTGTTCCTCGGTGCGGGTCGTGCGTCGTGCTCACCCGTGTATAGAGTCGGGGGTCTGTAGCGCAGCTCCGCGGGAGTATAGCCTGGGCTGTACCGGACCTCCTGGTCCGGTAGAGTACTGTGCTGTCGTCGGGCGTGGTTCTCCTCCTCTTCCTCTTCGTCTTCAGTTAGGTCATCCAGTGCTTGTAGTCTCTGGTTTAGCCTCTCCACAGGATATGCTGCTCCTTCCCGGTTGCTAGGTCTCGCTTGGACCGGTGGGGGGAGGTGGTCTGTGGGGGGTATAGACCTCGTCTGTTGGTCAAGTTCAGGGTTGTTTACTCGGCTAGGGGATGCCGCCCTGGAGGTGTGTCTAGACGAGTTCCTGGAGCCTCTGGCGGAGGGAGAGGGTGTTGTCCGTCTGATCAGCTGTTCTATTAGTTGCACTTGCTGTCTGTCGCGCTCTGCGTCCCGTAGAGCACCAGCAGCTGCTCGCTGGCTGTCTGCTCGGTCTCGGGCCACATTCTCTTCTCTCTGAATGCGTCTTAGTTCTAGACGTATATGCTCTTCTTCGCTCCGCTGCTGGATCTGCAGTCGGTCGCGTTCAGCAGCGGCGTTCAGGCTGATGAGGAAGGCCTGCTGTAGGGTCCTCTCTGCCTCGCTGGGAGAAGGCGGTTGTATAGGGGAGCCTTCCCTCGGGGTACTCCTTGCGGAGCCTTGGAGCTCTATCTCCACGGTGCTCTCCCCGTCTTCTTCCGTGCCGAGTTCTCTCTCGGTAGCGTTGTATTCCTCCCGGGACTCATCGGGGACTACTTCTTCAGTACTGGCGGGGTGTGAAGTCATGTCTGGTTCCCACTGGTCCCCACCGTGAACTTGGTCAGTTACATTAGAGCCCCGTAGGGGCCTCTATGGTCGGGGTAGTCTGGGCGTTGGGGTTAGACATACTTTTACTTTCTAGTTTTACCGCGTTTACTGTTAGTAGAAGACTAGGTTGTTGACTGACAGCGTAGGCCTCTAAGTACTGAGGGAGCCGTCGTTCGCGCTGCGGGCGTTGGTTAGGAGGATCGTTTCGTGGAGTGTTCATCATAGGCCATTTCAATATTAATAACACTATATTAATATTACACTAATTACCCTCCGGCTCGAAGGACCAATTGTAACTGAGGGGTACAATTCCCTGACTGTATTACTAGATATGATACTTACTACCACTACCTTTGTACTTAATATTCGGCCACCCAGTACACGGCATAAATATATTATGATGAACACTGTCACGTAGATGAAACGGATCCAACACAAATGTACGAATTAGAAATAGGTCTTTATTTCTACACAGCGATGGTGTGTAGAGCAAGCACTTAATCAAATCAATCACATTTATGAATGGGAATTAGTATGCACTTTTATGGCAAGAGTATTCGTCGGTATATCAATAGAGAATGTCCAATCTCTGAAGGCGCAGGTGGTACATATACGACCTGGAATAGTTTAAGGAATAACAGCAATGATACTTCAATGATTATATACTGGATACACTAGGGGGGGTTAATCCGGTCGCTTGTAAGCCGACAGGAGTAGGAGGGGGGGGGGGGGTAGAATCCGGCTGCCTCATCCGGCCAAGGGTATCCCAGGTAAACCCACTGTAGTGCCGTTCAATGCGCCGGCGATCCTTGGACCACAGATGAAAGCAGGTGGACTCTTTGTGGGCCGGCGTCATCCGGTCCACGGAGGAGAGACGTGAAGCGACCTCGTCTTGCAGAGCGTCTCCTCACCTTGCGTCCTCTCCAGGGGGGGGGGTTCCAACACACGGCAGTGTCGGGGGTCTTTATCCATGGAATAATCAAAGTATACAAAGCATAATCCGTGCCTGGGAAGGCGGGCTGTCGTCGGTAGAATAATCCGGTATACAGGTCCACTCGCTCGTCGGCTCTGGGGCTCCTCGGGTGCAGCTTCACGTGGGGTCAACCACCCTGGATAAGCAGCCAGTTCTCTGCCCGAAACGATGGGGTACTGACTACGGTAGTATTCTCACCGCACGAAGCACTATATATTAACAGACTATTATTAGCTTAATAGACTACGTCCAACTCGACGATATAGTGCCAAATATGACTATTCAAATATTAATATACACGATGTCTCAATACCGATGGTAGGCGAACTTGGCCTTACTCCCACACGTGGCGTCGCGGGGAGGCTTTACGTCTGTGACTCTATTGGAGGGTAAGAAACTGGACTGAAAAGGAAGTCCTACTTTAGTAGCGCAGTATATATACGCACTATGAACAAATAGTCCCATTAGTGGTGCGGTAGCCAGATTCCTACGCGGAACTAGGACTTGTTCGTACATGTGGAGCGGTACGTTTGAACTGGGTCTGAGGGGTATGGCAGCCTGGCACCAAGGTCTCGACCAATAGTAGAATGGAGACTATTATGGGATGTTCAGTAGGCTAGAATGGATATTCAATGCATATTGTACAAGGAATATACAAGGGATATCAGGGAATATCAGAGAATATACAAATACAATTAAATATATATATATAAATAAATATATATATTCGGTTTAATCTGGCCCTTCACAACACCTAGGTAAATGGAATATTGCTCCACTTCTACAAGGGCTATTTGCATATTCTTGGTATCTAGGTATATCTATGGACCTCAGTGAATGTATTCTCAGTGTCAGAAATATTGTGTCTATTACTAGGCTTGCTTAAATTGTGATGAAACAAAGGAAAATATGAATTATGATTTTTCTTTTCATCTTTGACAGTGAATAACACCATGATAATAATGACCAGACTTAAAAAACTACCACTGAACTCATTCAGTACCCTCTTGAGATCATGTGTACAAAAGATCTAAGGAAATTAATAAAGGGAAGATGATAAAACTGAAGGTTCTGTATATACAGTACTGAATTCTCCCATCCGGACCAATGCAATTTGAAATATTATTATAGAATATAGAATATATGCTTATACATTACCTTATTATAGCCAATTCGCACATTTATATATATAGTATCTTTCAAATGGCCGAGTTCAATTTGGATATAGTATCACCAGGCGTGCATAATAACAGATACTGATATTTACTGTAATCGACTGTACTTTTTTATTTCCCCCACAGTGTAACCATTTTGAAACTAATTTCAGATCTAACTGTTCCTACATGGTAACAATAGTGAGGAGAAACTGACTGCGTTTCAATATTTGTCAAAAACGTTACCTTTTGTAGCTTATTATCGCGAATCATAACAATTATTGATATGATTCATTCAGAACGCTGAACTTTGAACCACCATAGTATGTGACAGGAAGTGTAGATCGGAGAAATTTCAACGCTGGCCGATAGCTATGAATCTCCTCTACAAAATGGCCGCAAAAAAAAATTCCCATGGTTCAACATTTCCATTTCCGGTTCCGGGTCAGATAGACGATTGCATATCGAAAACTTAAAACGATATAAGTACACTTTTAACCTATTGCTAAACTATTGCCAACCTAACGTTTTACATTCTACATGCATTTGTGACATAGTAGTGATGTTAATACTTGAAAACGGTTGATTTTAAAATCACAAATTATTTTCATCATTCATAAAAATATGCCTATGATCATAATGTCAAAAGGGGTCGGTACCGACCCCGTCGAGTGGAACAGGTTTTAGATTAATTAATTACACAGCAAATTATCGCGTTATGAAAATTAACTCAAAATTAATTACAATTTGTTTTCTTTTAATCTCATTCATTCCATAAGAACGTAGAATACACATTTACAGACTTTTTTTTATATGGTCCATTTGCATGTTCTTGGTATCTGATTCTAGGGCCATCTATGTATTCCCAGTGTCAGAAATACTGTGTCTGTTACTAGGCTTGAGTAAATTGTAATGAACCAAATGAGAATATCAATACAAAATTTTTGTATCTTTGACTGTGAATAACACCATGCTCAAATTGACCAGACCTGAAAAATCTAAGGAAATTAATCAATGGAAGATGATTCAACAGAAGGTTTTGTAGATACAGTACTATGAGGGCAGACGTTCCACCCTACTGGTTAAAGTTACTTACTCGTGAGTAGTACGTTCGTTGATAATGAAAAATTATGTACACAGCCACTCCAGTGTAAAACAAAGATATCCAAATGGATGGTCCAAAGATGCACACTGACCTGGCTGAGAGAATTGCTGAATATACTGTATATAGATACACAAATGTTCTAGAAGGTTCGGTCATGACATCACCACAAATGTTCTAGAATATTCGATGTTCTAGAATGTGCGGCTATGACATCATCACAAATGTTCTAGAATGTTCGATGTTCTGTGCGGCCATGACATCATCACAAATGTTCTAGAATGTTCGACCATGACATCATACTGTGACATCACAAATGTTCTAGAATGTTCTATTATGACAATTATATAATACAATAACCTAAATATAGCTTTGGCTCCTACAAGTACTGAATTCTGCCATCCGGACACATGCAATTTGAAATATGATTATAGAATATCAGGCATAAAATGGTTATGTGATTAAAATGTGATTAATTAGATTAATTAATTACAAATCCTGTAATTAATTAGATACATTTTTTACTCGCCTGACAGCACTAGTTTTAATTAATAAACCTTGTATCTTTCGTAAACTGGTTGTGCTGTTGACTCATTGACGGGCTTTGACAAAAGAGCAGCTTCCCCTGCTAAATGAGCAGTTTCTCCTGCTCATAGTATAACTCACGTTTTTATTACATTGGTGACAGCGGTGGGATAGTTATTAAAATGTCATCGCCTGGAAATGACCAACCCTCGGCTGAGGCAAGCACAAGTCGATCAGACACGTCTCCTTCCCCTAGTAGTAATCTGGCTATGTCCCGACCCATTTTTATGCCTGAGACTTTCACTGGTGCAGGCCGGGAATGGTCTGACTGGGCTGAACAGTTTGAAATGGCCGCTGGTGTTAATAATTGGAGCGAATCATTGAGACTAAAATTCATGAGTCTTCTCTTGTCAGGTTGAGTCCGAGAGGTATATGGTGGGTTATCTGCGACAGCTAAAGCTAATTATGTCTTATTAAAAGAAGCGATGAGTAGATTCTTAGAACCATGTGATGATTGGAGCAGGGCTACCTTCTCTTCTCGTAAGAGGCTACATAAGGAGAATATCCGAGAATTTGGTATTGCGCTTCGGAGGCTGGTTGTTAAAGCGTACCCCTCAGCATACTCCCACACCCAAGATTTGTTGGCTAAGGACCATTTTATTTCCAATGTTGGGAATGGGGAATTGCGAGTTAGTCTTCGCAGTGCCAAACCTACAACATTAGAGGCTGCCATTAATCTTGCTGCAGAATTGGAGCTGATTAGGGAGTTGGAGGGCAGTAAATTGGCCTCTGATGCACAGGTGCGTGGAGTCACTGAGCAATCTGGGCGTGATAAACAAATGGATACGCTGCTTGGGGTCGTAGAGGGCCTACGGCAGGAAGTTAAGTCTCTGAAAATCAATCTGTTCCTAAACCTACAGTGTCTGCTCCCCTTCCATACTCTGTTAGTGCCCCCATTCCCACGACTAGACGTGAGGGAGAAAGAGAAAGGGGTTGCTGGGAATGTGGGTGTAATCGTCACTTCCGACGTGACTGCCCTTATTTACAGGAAAACTAGAGGGGGTGTGCACAGAGGGTCCAATGCCCGCCCCCATTCCTGAGTCTACTGTGGCCCCTGACAGCGGTGGTTCGGGATATCTTCAAGCTAAAATAGGTGGGTTAGACTGTCATGTACTTGTAGATACTGGAGCTTCTAGCTCTGTCATTCCTAAACAACTGTTGCTCTCTGCTACAAAAGGGGGATGTGATCTGGTAGATTATGTTGGGCAGGCTACTACAGCAGCTAATGGTGGGGGGATGGGCATTCTAGGGTGCTGGCAGACGGTGTGTCAACTGGATTCACTCGCGCTGGTAGCAACATTTTTGGTTGCTGACATTCCCTCTGATGAGATCTTGCTTGGATTTGATTTTCTTTCAACATATGGTGCGGTGGTCGATTAGGGAAAGAAACAATGTCAGATAATGGGCAGGAAATTTCCCCTGGTTGACCCTAACCCATCATTAGAGCCTCGGGCTGTCGTAGTGTAGTCTGACACCCTGGTGCCCCCACGCAGTGAAATTATTAATTTGGGTCAGGTCCAGAGCAGGTGGGGAGATTATGCAGCAGCAATGCTGGAACCCTCCACTTCCATTTCCAAACAGTGTGATGTTTTGGTAGCTCGGGTAGTATGTAGAGTCCAGCAGGGCACATTACCTACGCGGGTTGCGTCTTCCTTAATGACAAGCAAGCAGTGCAAGAATGTACCGTAGTGGCGTGCAGTAATGCGCCTTTCATTTTCCTTCGCCCAGCGCCCAGGTGTTTTATCAAAATATTAACCATTAAATAAAGGTTGTAATTCCTTCAGTTAAATACAGTAGAGGTTGCATACTTCATTATCTAAAGATGGTAAGTTAGAGTGTTGTGTTCACTCATAGTTAAAGACTGTAGAGGTTGAGTACTTCATTATCTAAACATGGTAAGTTAGTTAGAGTGTTGTGTTCAGTCAGACAGTAGACAAGTAGAGGTTGAGTACTTTATTATCTAAACATGGTTTGATTGATTGATTGAAAAGTTTATTAACAGATTGCAGAATGGGTACAGTACAGTACAGCTCAATACATACAATTGTTAAGGGGATGCAGACCAGAGAAAGACTTTCGTCTTGTTTACATCAGGGTCCCCCATTTTCAATTCATCATAACATATATGACATACAGATAGACAGTACTGCTACGCCTATACATTTGCAAATACAGTACTGTTTGTGATACAAAAGTGTCCAGAAAAAGGAGTGTATATACATTTGGCGTAGAAACTGTACATTGGTGAGTTAGTGTTGCGTTCATTCATAGTTAAAGACAGCCGAGGTTGAGTAGTTTCTTCTGATATTCCATAGTAAAGTACACGTTAACGTTACAATGTGTTGTGTTCACAACACTGTTTAGTTAAAGACAGCCGAGGTTGAGTAGTTTCTTCTGATATTCCATAGTAAAGTACACGTTAACGTTACAATGTGTTGTGTTCACAACAGCGTTTAGTCCGACGACGCGTCGCGATAATATACTATATTCGCGAAGTACACGTTAAAAAAGAAAGGCGCTTTACCGTACTGGCGTGCGGTGACGAATGCGGAAGCATTTTTGCACTGCTTGCTTATCATTAAGGAAGACGCGTGAGGGTTATTAATTAGAGCGAGCCGTTTATTTCCGCCATTGGTGTCACCGCGCATGCGCACCAGGCATTTGGCTGCCTGGTCCAGGCATTACAGGCGTAAATACACGGCTCGCTCTGTAAGTACCACTCGTGGAGTAACAATGATTTAACTGTTTATTAGCAACTCCGAGCTTCCAGACCCCACTGTAAAGCTGTGTTAAACCCATATTGTACGCTGGGTATCTTTGAAATTCATATCTGATATATTTTTGACCCACCGCGAGCCCCGCTATCACGCTTGGTACCTTATTTTGAAACTGGTCGCGGTCTACGTGAGAGTGACTGCGGTCACTAGAGCCCCAGGCTTGCACACCGCAGTCACGAAAGGGGCTACGGGCCCCCTATAGCGCTCAGGTGATAACTCGAACCCTGGACATCAGTCAACAAAAGTCATCACTGTGTCGGTGTAATCAATCAATCAATCAGCAGACAGAATGGGCGACAACCATACCACTGAAGAATAACCTTATAACAAAGTAAATGTGAATGAAGTATATGAACAAATGGTATCATTTATATAAAACATTTTAAATGAAAATAATAATACATTTTAATAAAAAACATAATATAATCATAATAAGAATAATGATAAGCCAGCTATTGTCTGTAAAATTAACCATCTGAGACATACTGTACTGTGGAACATATCTGTTCCAAAGGAGGCAAAACGTATGTCATCACTTATATAACCCTGACCCCTAGTGGTGGAGAAGTTCATCTGGAAGAGACTAACCTCGTTCCCAGTTTTATCTCCTCCGTGAGATAAAGCCTGATGAAGAACTACGGCCGAAAGTGTGTATGGGGTAGAATTTCCGGTGTATGAATGAATGAATGAATGAATGAAAGATTTATTTAACAGATTGCAGAATGGGTACAATACAGTACGCATCAATATACACATAGAAAGACGTTTGTCTTGTTTACATCAGGGTCCCCCATTTTCAATTCATAGTGACATTTATGACATACACAAGACATCATGACATTTATGGCATAGGGACATACATGACATACAGGTATATAGTACTGTTACATTTGTGACATATATGGTATGCAAATATACAGTACTGTTAGCCATAGATCCTGACAGAGACATATGATGGGGATGAGACTGTACATTATGAGGGGGTGGGTGGGTGGGAGAGAATGTATGTACTTCCCCTGGAAGCTGCCTCCGAACGGACCAAACTTTTCCCGAATCCTGTCGGCAAACAAGCTAGAACTTCCCGGTCATGTAGTAAATTCTTCAGGCAAAGCCGTTGCAGTGGCTTAAACGAGGAAATATTGTGCACTTCACATGTTTCTATAATTGTTTTGTCGAAAATTTGGAGGCCCCTCGTCACTAGAGGCCCACAGGCCGTGGCCCATCCGGCCCTGCCTCCCATCCCGTCGCCCTTCCTCCTAAGGGCAGCCAGGAGCAGACAAGGGCTGCGGCAAGCGCCACGCTCGGGGACCAATCCAAGTGCTCCTGTCCGTCTTCGTCAGGGACGCGACAGCGTTAGCGATCTGTTGTGCATGTTTTCCCATTGGGTTTATCTTATCAGGAGAAGAAACCCTTCCCGGGGAGAACATGCAAACTCCACACAGAAAGGCCCGGGAGATACCCCACCTGGATAACTGGGAACACGGCAACTTGGTCCCCAAGTGGGAATCGAACCCACGGCCACGACCTTCTAGCTGTGAGGCGACAGTGTTAACCACTACACCACCGTGCCGCATATTTAGAGCCTAGTTAGAGCAATGCAAGTCTATATTAGGGCTGGGCAATTCATCAACATGTATTTCAATAATGATTTTGGTTTCCAACGATTATGAAAACAATATAATCGACTTTCAGCTTGTCAAGTCAAGTCAGGTCATGTTTATGAGTCAGGGGACCAATCCAAGTGCAACTCATGTTTTTGAGTCTGTCTATGTTTTTGAGTCTGGTCATGTTTGAGTCTGTCATGTTTTTGAGTCCGTCATGTTTTTGAGTCTGTCATGTTTTTGAGTCGGGTCATGTTTTTGAGTCGGTCATGTTTTTGAGACGGGTCATGTTTTTGAGTCTGGTCATGTTTTTGAGTCTGGTCATGTTTTTGAGTCGGGTCATGTTTTTGAGTCTGGTCATGTTTTTATACACGTCAAGTCAGTCAGGTGGCACAGGTGTAGTGGTTAACACTGTCGCTTCACAGCAAGAAGGTGCTGGGTTCGATTCCCGCTTGGGGACCAGGTTGCCAGTTACCCAGGTGGGGTATCTCCTAGGGGTGGGAATCGCCAGAGACCTCACAATACGATACTATCACGATACTTGCGTCACGATACGATAGTATCGCGATACTAAATATATGGAATTAAAAAAAAATTGTTTGATCACATTTTATTTATTACCTTTTTTCAACTGCAAAGTAAAACTTTGTCAACATGTTTTATCTAATAAAATAAAGTTCAGTCTGTTCATCTCACTTCAATCATTTTTATTGCAGAACATGGTATTTTCTCAAGCAGACAGATGTAAACACTGTAATCTGTGTTGCATGTACCTGACAAACTGAACTGTTTGTATTACAGTCATATTCCAACTTAATTGAATGCACATGTGTGTGTGGACTACTGTACTATTACAGGCATTGAAATGAACAATGCAACTTCCTTATACAATTAATTTTTTATGAATAATTAAACATCGATACTTGGCGTCCCTGTATCGATACAGTATCGCCACGCAAATTATCGCGATACTACTACGTATCGATTTTTTCCCCCCACCCCTATCTCCCGAGCCTTTCTGTGTGGAGTTTGCATGTTCTCCCCATGCTCGCAAGGGTTTCCCCTCCTGAAAAAGAGATAAAAACATGCAGAACAGATTGCTAATGCTGTCATGTCCCTGACTGAAGACGGACAGTTGCACTTGGATTGGTTCCCGGGTGTCAACCCATGTCTGCTCCCGGCTGCCCTTGGGGGGGGGGGGGGGACGGGCTGATATATCTCTCTGTGTTCCAGGTATCTGAACAGGCTGATATCTCTGTGTTCCAGGTATCTGAACAGGCTGATATCTCTCTGTGTTCCAGGTATCTGAACAGGCTGATATCTCTCTCTGTGTTCCAGGTATCTGAACAGGCTGATATCTCTCTCTGTGTTCCCCAGGTATCTGAACAGGCTGATATCTCTCTGTGTTCCAGGTATCTGAACAGGCTGATATCTCTCTGTGTTCCAGGTATCTGAACAGGCTGATATCTCTCTGTGTTCCAGGTATCTGAACAGGCTGATATCTCTCTGTGTTCCAGGTATCTGAACAGGCTGATATCTCTCTCTGTGTTCCAGGTATCTGAACAGGCTGATATCTCTCTCTGTGTTCCAGGTATCTGAACAGGCTATCTCTCTGTGTTCCAGGTATCTGAACAGGCTGATATCTCTCTCTGTGTTCCAGGTATCTGAACAGGCAGATATCTCTCTGTGTTCCAGGTATCTGAACAGGCTGAGGGGGGAGGATGAGGCCTGTCTGGAAGCCTTACAGACTGGTGGTAACGTCTTCCTCTACCACAAGCTGGCTCCTCTGCTTCAGAACACAGAGAGGGGGGTGTTGGAACTACCAGCCCTGAAGACTAAAGGTACTGGAACACAAATACTAAAGGTACTGGAACACACATAACTAAATACTAAAGGTACTGGAACACAAATACTAAAGGTACTGGAACACATACCTAACGACTAAAGGTACTGTAACATGCATACCTAAATACTAAAGGTACTGGAACACACATACCTAAAGACTAAAGGTACTGGAACACACATACCTAAAGACTAAAGGTACTGGAACACACATACCTAAAGACTAAAGGTACTGGAACACACATACCTAAAGACTAAAGGTACTGGAACACATACCTAAAGACTAAAGGTACTGGAACACACATACCTAAAGACTAAAGGTTATCGAACACACATACCTAAAGACTACAGGTACTGGAACACACATACCTAAAGACTAAAGGTACTGGAACACACATACCTAAAGACTAAAGGTACTGGAACACACATACCTAAAGACTAAAGGTACTGGAACACACATACCTAAAGACTAAAGGTTATCGAACACACATACCTAAAGACTACAGGTACTGGAACACACATACCTAAAGACTAAAGGTACTGGAACACACATACCTAAAGACTAAAGGTTATCGAACACACATACCTAAAGACTACAGGTACTGGAACACACATACCTAAAGACTAAAGGTACTGGAACACACATACCTAAAGACTAAAGGTACTGGAACACACATACCTAACGACTAAAGGTTATCGAACACACATACCTAACGACTAAAGGTTATCGAACACACATACCTAAAGACTAAAGGTTATCGAACACACATACCTAAAGACTAAAGGTTATCGAACACACATACCTAAAACTTAAGGTACTGGAACACACATACCTAACGACTAAAGGTACTGGAACACACATACCTAACGACTAAAGGTACTGGAACACATACCTAACGACTAAAGGTACTGGAACACAAAGACTCAAGGTTATGGAACACACATACCTTCTTCTTCTTCAGACTTGATCTTAGCCAGATGTTAATCATCCTGCTAAAGACCTTTTCAAACTGGACAACATGAATGTTCTAAATGAATGTATTTCCTGTTGCAGTGTTTGCTAATATCAATAGGTAGATGCTAGATCTCATGGCTTGGAATAACATTTTTACATTCAAGTCAAGTCAAGTGTTTTATTTGTCACGGCATACGAGTATACAATGAAATGCGGGTGGTCTTGCCCGCAACGATGTGCAATACAGTGGTACAACATATAATAGAATCCAATACAAAAAACATTGTGCAATAACAGGTAACAGGTAACATGGTGTGACATCTCGGTATCTGTACATAGTTATTTACAGAGCATATAGGACATGTGTGAGCGTGCACAGCGTGCGTGTCGTGTGTGTGCTCATGTGTGCTTATGTGTGGATAGTTCAGTGTTCTGTGGTACTCAATGTTCATTGTTCAAGACTCTGATGGCCTGGGGGAAGAAGCTGAGCCTAAGCCTCTCTGTCCTAGTAGCTGGGGTTCGCAGGCGTCTGCCTGACCTCAGCAGCTGAAACAGGCTGTTATTGGGGTGGTGGGGGTCTTTCATTATTCTGCAGGCTCTGGATTTGCACCTCTTGTTGTATAGAACCTGCAGGGGAGGTAGTGCAATACCCGTGGTACGCTCGGCTGAGCGCACCACTCTCTCTGTAGGGCCTTCTTGTCCTGTGCCGTGCTGTTTCCATACCAGGCAGTGATGTTTCCGGTCAAGATGCTCTCCACAGCTCCTGAGTAGAAGGACTGGAGTATCTTCCCCGATACTCTGAACTTCCTTAACTGTCTCAGGTGGTAGAGGCGCTGTTTCGCCTTCTTTACTACTGTGTCTTTTTTTTTTGTATTTTATTTTTTTATTCTTTTTTAAAACAAACATATAAACAAACATGACAACACACGATAAGATATACAAGCATTAATTGTCAGGGCACATCCAATGAGATCACATTTTGGTTAGTTGTTTTATATAAGATATACCCATAATACCTGTTATCTAAAAAAAAACCCTACATACGTATGCTCAGCTCGAAACCCCCCCTCCCGGACCCCACCTTGAGAAGTACCTCCACTATCCCTCGCACCTAACCAGACACTACCATTATAAGCTAGCTTTTATTCTCTCCACCACTTCTAACCACATTGACATTTTGGATTCATTGAGACCCAGAATTCTTGCTGTAGATATTTCATGGTAAATTACATCGAGATATGTAAGAAACCAAACTTTACGGCACATTTTTTCCGGTTGAAACCAGCGTGATGCGATCAGCTTTTTGGCTACTGTGATACCCGATAAAACCAATCTCTTTAGCTGTGGATTCACTGCAAACTCAAAAACATCATTCAACAGCAATACCGAGGGGTGTACAGGTATATTCCAAGATACGAGTTTTGATATTTGTTGGGTCACATCTTTCCAGAATGCCTTAACTGGTGAGCAGTCCCAATACATGTGCATAAATGTCCCTTCGTCCCCATTTGTACATTGGGTGCATTTGGAATCTTGTTTGAGCCCCATTCGGCACAGTCTTATAGGAGTCAAGTATGTCCTGTGAATATAGTTAAGATTGATTTGTTGATGATCCGGGTTCCTTGATGTAAGTCGGACATTTGCCCAGGCTCCTTGCCAATCAAAGTCATTTTCCAGGTCTGGTATATCCCTCCTCCAGACAGAGTCAAGTTGGAGGGTTTCATACGAGGACGTTAGTAATTGATGATAAAATTCTGAAACAAAACCTCTCGATGTCTCTCTTGAGTAGAAGAATTTGTGGTATCTGTGGTGTTCAATTGGTCTGTCTAATGGAACACCGTGAGACTTCAAACATAGCTCTAACTGTTTGTGAAAAAGCCATGTGGACTTGGTGAGATTAAATTTTTTGCGTATTTCTTTATCACTACAAAAACCCTGTTTGTTAAAAATATCCCCTAATGAGTGTATGCCTTGCTTTTCCCATATAGGGAATCTTATAGGTCGTTTTCCAATTAAGAGAGCATTGTTATTGAATAAGGGAGTATGGTTGTGCCATTCTTGTGGGTTAGGATTTTTTTTTTGTGATTCACGCCATATCCGGATCGCATGAGTAATTATGGGGCCAAATTTTCGTTCACAGTGCTTGATTGGTAGTTTAGTGTGTGCTATGTCCTTCAGTCTATGTGGGGCTACTATGTTTTCTTCTATTTTCCTCCAAGATGCTAATGCTTGGGAGTCAAACCATGTTGTCAATGGACTTAATGAGTACGCCTTAAAATATAGGAAAAAATCTGGAAATGCCATGCCACCATCTGCTTTATTTCTCTGTGCGGTGGATCTTTTTATACGTGGTGGTTTGTTATTCCAAATAAATTTGTATGTGGAGGAGTGTAATCTTTTCCAGTAACCCTCTGGAGGGGGTAACGGTAGCATTGAACAGAAGAAGTTGATTTTAGGTAGTACATCCATCTTAACTATTGATATCCGTGCTTGTACTGTGTTCTTAAGTTTTGCCCATCTATCAAGGTCGTCTTTGATTTTGTTTTGGATTTTTGTGTAGTTGTGCTTCACCGTTTGTCTTATGGTAGGGAATATTTCCACTCCCAAGCATCTGAAATGTTTTACCATCGGTATCTGTCCTGGGAGGGTTGTATCTTTTTTTGCAGGGGTGTTAAGTGGAAGGAAAGCCGACTTCGGCCAATTTATCTTAAATCCCGATAAATCACCAAAGTCCTCAATCAACTTGAGCAGATGAGGCAATGTGGTGTTGGGGTTTTTCATGAACAATATTACATCGTCCGCATATAAACAAATTTTTTGTTGTGTGCCCTTGATTACGATAGGTTCTATGGATTGGGATTGTCTTATATATTGTGCTAACGGCTCTAATGATAGATTGAACAGACCGGGACTAAGAGGGCAACCTTGTCTGGCTGAGCGCGATACCGGAAAGATATCGGAGATGATTGTGCCTGTTATAATCATGGCCGATGGGTCTTTGTATAATACTTTAATCATATCGATGAATCCTTTTCCTAACCCCATCCTTTCTAGCACTGCCCACAGATACGACCATTCCAGCCTGTCAAAGGCCTTCATAGCATCCAGGGACAGTATCGCCTTAGGTATGGTATCCTCTTTGTCGGCATCAAGTACGTGCAGTATACGTCTTATGTTCTCAGTGATCAGGCGGCCTCCTATGAAGCCAGTTTGGTCCGGGTGAACTAAAGACGTCATATGCTTTTGTAATCTGATGGCTAATACCTTAGAGTACAGTTTGATATCTGTTCCGAGGAGGCTTACAGGTCTATAACTACCGCACTCGTTGGGGTCTTTGTCTTTTTTAAGGAGGACTGTTATGAGTGCAATATTGTCGGTTTTATGGAAGTTCCCCTCTTTGACTGAGTATAAGATCATATTTAGTAATAATGGGCCAATTATGTCCCAACAAGAAAGGTACATTTCTGATGGGAAACCGTCTCTTCCTGGAGCCTTACCACTTTTCATTGCGGTTATGGCCATCTTGAGTTCCTCTAGTGTGATCGGTATTTCTAACTGTTTAGCGTCATCCTCTGAAAGTTTAGGGAGAATAATTTGATTAAGAAATGTGTCCATTTTGTTTTGATCGAAGGTCATTTCTGATTTATATAAATCGGAGTAGAATACTTTGAATGTATCGTTTATTTTTACCGGATCTGTTACAAGTACTTGTTGTGCTCTAATGGTAGTTATATCTGCAAATGTTGCATTAATTCTTAATCGCATGGCTAATAGGTGGCTGGGTTTGGAACCATGAGAGTACTGCTGTTGTCTTGTGCTGCGTATTTGTATTTCCGATTGTTGTCTGTATATGTCATTGATCTCTATTTTTAGTACGTTAACTTGATTTTCTAGTCGAGTTGAGTTGTTGTATTTCAGAGAATTAAATAACGTTGAGTAAAGCGTTTCCAGCTCATCCAGTTTTGTGTTTTGATTCTTGCGCATTTTGGAGGAAAAGCTATCCGTGAAGTCTTTGATCATTCCCTTTACCGACATCCATATTATTCTGGGGTCTTGCACCGAGTTTACATTCTCCCGTTGGAATACTATAAGAGCTTCTTTGAGTTGTGTAATGAATTCCTTGTTGTTAAGCAGCAACGAGTTAAATCGCCATCTTGGGGCTCGGGAGGATAGTATACCAAATGTACCTTTAAGGAGTAAATAACAGTGATCTGATAGTGCGTTGGGTATCATTTCCACTTCATAATTATCAAATAGTTTCTGTGATGCAAAGACATAATCTATTCTGGATAGTGTCTTATGTCTCGCAGATCGACAAGAGTACTTTCGGGTCGTGGGGTTAAGTAACCGCCATAAGTCCTTTACACCTGTAATCTTTGACCAATCCTTTAATGCCTTCGATGAATTCTTTTGTTCGCTGGAAAAGGCGAGGTAAGATTTGTCTATCCTTGGGTTCCAGATGGCATTAAAATCCGCTCCTATTATAAATGAGTAATCGGGAATGTCTAACATTGCATTGGTTAGTGTAGTGAAGAAATCTTCTTCGTACAAATTTGGGGCGTATACCGCTATCAACGCTATTTTCCTGTTCTTATGTTCAATCTTAGCTATAGTTATCCGACCTTCTACATCAGACCATACTCCCTTTAGTACAATATTCAACTTACGTTTAACGACTATTGCTACACCCCGAGTTCTCGTACCAATAGAGGAGTGACTGATATTATGGTATATGTTGTCCGCTAATTTACCTATGTCTTTCCCTAGAATGTGTGTTTCGCTTAGCAGAGCAATGTCCACATGTTCTTTTTTCATCAGTGTGAGCACGCTTTTGCGTTTAAGTTGGTTATTTATTCCCCCGGTGTTCCATATCATTATATTCAAACTAGCCATAGTCTATACATGTTGCATTGTAATTTTTGGTAATGCTTCTAGAGTGCGAGGCAATACTAGATATACATCCCATTAGTGAGGTCCCGTTGAGAGCCGAGCTTAAAAACATACATATATACAAATAAAAATCCCCTACCCTTCCCTCCCACCGAGAGTCGTACAGGATTGTGTTCCATGAACACAACCTTTGCGTATGACTCTCTCCCTTGCACCACCGGATATCCCAGAATGATCCAATTATCCTTAACATTCCTATGTATACCATAGGATCTAACACTCTAAATTCTACCATAAGTAGAATGTCGACTGTGGCTTGGCCACTTACCCGTAAAAAATAAATAAATAAAAATTTAAATGAGATAAACTAAAAATAAAGACCAAAAATAAGCTTCAATTGTCATGCCTTAATCACTTACATTTTATATGAACTTGTAATTTATAGTAATTTATAGTAACCCATGAATAATATGAAGGTATTGAACTGAAGAGAGAGCCTCAATAAATCAGAGAGAGCGGATGAAAAAGAAAGAAAAAAAAAACAAGTAAAAGGAAGAGAACATTAACTTAGATCTTAAAAGAGCATTGCTATGCTTAAACATCTAAAGTATTAATTGGAGAAGTAGTGAAATTATTTCCCATTAATAAAAAAACAATTTTTAAATACGTATATGCAGCATTTCCCCCGACCGGGGTGGGCGATGATCGTTGTGTAGAGTGATCTTTCAGCCGGCCGGCTATGATGGCTCTGTGGTTTGCCTCTAGATAGCTGTTGATTATTCCCCCGAGGGGCTTCTGGTAGAATGAATGACCACGTATTGCTGATATTCCAGAATGTTCCATATATCAAAGAATGCTTCGATGTTCTAGATTATTCCAATATGTCATTTTTACATTGTCTGAATGTTCCAGTATGTTCTGGAGTGTTCCAATCTTAAATCCAATATGTCCGCAATAATATACACGTCGGGGAAAGTATTCAAAAACTCTGAGCACGTAGGTCTCTCTGTCCCAAATCCTTGATTATTAAAGGTTGTACTATATGGTGACCTTGCATAACTGAGATTTAAAAGGCCATTTATACATTAATCTGCTCCTGTTCAGACAGGAATTTGGCTGCCTCTTCAGGCGATTTGAGGAGAAATTTTGCTCCTTGTTTGTCGACGGCGCGAAGTATTGCAGGGTATATTAGTAGTATATTACTACTGTGTCTATGTGTGTTGACCATATCAGATCCTCTGAGATGTGGACCCCCAGGTACTTAAAGCTGCTCACCCTGTCCACGGTAGCCCCGTTAATCATCAGTGGTGTGTGTGTCTCCTGCTGTCCTCTCCTATAATCCACGATCAGCTCCTTGGTTTTACCAATGTTCAGGAGCAGGCCTCACAGCAGTAAAATAAATATAAAATTAACATTAAAGAAAACTATGCAGAGATTAAGAAAAAGGGTCAAATCAATGCAGGTAATAACAATTCAAATCCCAACATCTTGTCCCAGCTGTGTTTGACACCTTAGCTTTACTGTAATTCACCTCCTCATTTTCACCACTAGATGGCCTCGTGTACAAAGAACCCTGTGGTTTAGATTGTTTGTTCACCTCCTGTCACCTTCTCTCATTTTATTTATTTCGTTTTTATCATACAGATAAAATACATGTAGCAGAATTCATAGCAGGAAAATCTAGTTCCATTACATTTTTCTCACATTGTAATTGCAATAGTGTCGGGGCAATGATCCTACCTGTACAATCAATGTTAGTTATTTGATTCCTCACTGCAATAGTGAGGTATTATAAATAGTGAGATATTGGTAATGGTAACACTTATCAAGCAAACCTAATCAAGCAGTCCTGCAATGATGCAGACATATAAGACAAAAGTGACTCAGACAGTAGAATAAGACATTCCACACAGCATGGACAATGAGAGACAAGATGTTAGCTTATTCATATATTCCAAAATGTATTTTCATACCACAATGGAATATAAACGGTATATATTGAGAAATGCTGTGCCTGATGGGTCTGGGCTTTTGCATGGTCATTACGAAACTCTTCTTAGAAATAGAAACTGGCCCCGGTAAATGTCCAACCCCCCCCCATCCAACCCCCTCCTATGTACAGTTTCTTCCCCTTCGAATGTATATATATTTTTTTATGATCTTTCTCAGTACTGTATATTTGTATGTCTTGTTGTATGTCATAAATGTCTTGATGAAACAGTACTGTATATATGTATGTCATAAATGTCTTGATGAATTGAAAATGGGGCACCCTGATGTAAACAAGACGAAAGACTTTCTCTGGTCTGCATTCTCTTAACAGTTGTGTGTATTGAGCTGTACTGTATTGTACCCATTCTGCAATCTTAATTAAGTTATCAATCAATCAATCAATCAATTCTGAGATACTTTTGCGACATCGCCACCCAGGACATGGAAAGGATAGTCTAATCCTGTATCCGGTACTTGCCCCTTATTTGAAATACCTCATTGCTGACTCTTCGTAAACCGCAAATAATTGCAACAGCCGTGACAATACAGCTGTCTCTTATCGTTTAGAACCCCAGTTTTATTGAGTTGTTTTTATTTTAAATTTTTTTGCGGGGGGTATAAGCTTATTGCTCATGTGTGTGTAGTTGTATGGATATATTTTGGCCCAGAGGAATGTATTCACGTAACGAAGCACTTGTTTTGTCTTGTTCGGTTGTTCCTTTATTCGCTGTGATTTTGTTTTCTACTGCTCCCAGGATGTTCTGTTTTACAGTAAAGGCTTTACTCAGAGCTTTCAGAAGCTCTGTCATGTTTCAATCTGTGTTTCTCGATATTTTTTTCCTTGTCCTTGATTATGTTTCTCATGATCAAAATAAAACGTTTAAAATCTCCAACGTCCAACACGTTATTTTGTCTGATGCACAATTTCTTGTTTCGCTTAACAGGGACAGGTGTCAATACTTTCACGAGTACTTATGAATATCAATGGTCACTTTTTTGCCAAGCTGCGAAGCCGCAACTCATCATAATTTCAACCTTAAACGTTTTTTTTTTTTTTTTTTCAAAACTTTGTTTATTGAAGTTTTTTTCGTTGCAATATGAGATGAGCACAAGGTCAAATTGTACACATATATGCCAGACGTATTGCACATATCTACATATAAGTAGTCAAAATATAGGTCTGTTGAATGTAGACAATATACATATTGCACAAAGCTACATGTAGTTAGTCAAAATATAGGTCTGTTGGATAAACAATATACCTATTGCACAAAGCTATGTATAAATAAACAAAATATAGGTCTGTTGAATGTAAATAATATACATATTGCACATGGCTATGTATAAGTAGTCAAAGTATAGGTCTGTTGAATATATAGACTAAAGAGAGTACACCACAAAATAAATATAGATATCGTTTCGGACATAGTCAATTAAACAGATATGTACACTCAGGACAAGCACTGTACAGCAGGAATAGAGGAATGGAACACATTTTATTTTTTTTTTAAGTGAGAAGGTAGACATCGGTTACATTTGCACATGTAGATAGGTCAATCGACTGGACTGTGCTAGGCTAGGAGCAGTGGCGGACTGGCCATCGGGACGTTCGGGACGAATCCCGATGGGCCGGAACGAAAGTGGGCTGGTCCAAAAAAGAATAAAAAAAAATTGTGGGCCACTAATGTGGGCCGGTGTGTGGGCCAGTGTGTGAGTCGGTGTGTGGGCCACTAATGTGGGCCGGTGTGTGGGCCAGTGTGTGGGCCAGTATGTGGGCCGGTGTGTGAGTCTGTGTGTGGGCCACTAATGTGGGCCGGTGTGTGGGCCGGTGTGTGAGTGTGTGTGGGCCACTAATGTGGGCCGGTGTGTGGGCCGGTGTGTGGGCCAGTGTGTGGGCCAGTGTGTGGGCCACTAATGTGGGCCGTAGGGTTGCCACCCGTCCCTTAAAATACGGAATCGTCCCGTAATTGGAAACTAAAAGACCCGTTCCGTATTGAACTGATACAGGACGCCCTTTGTCCCGTATTTTAAGGTTGCCAGTTTAGTGAGAGAAATAAGCCAGCCGACCTACAAAAACAAGCAAAATTGTGTCCAAAAGTTGCGGAAAATAAACAGACTTGGCAACTCTGGTATGATGGGCGTGCGCTCAGCAGCTCACCGACCAATGAGAATTAGCGATTTCGCGTTGCTAAGAAGAGTTCTGTGCCGTTGTGCCAATCCTCCGTCTGCGCGCTGCGTGATTTCTTTTCGAAGACGCTTTGAAAATGTCTACTCCACTGTGTCCTAAAAAGACAAAACGCCTCCAGAAATACCAGACCTGAGTGGGAAGAGGTAAATCCCTGGCTTGATGGCGTGCGTCAGTGGAGATGTTTACAAAGCAAACTGTAAAGTATGTAGGTGTTTTCTGTGGCGCATGGTGGACTGACTGACATCAGACAGCATGCCTCAGGAGAACAATATTCCCGAAATATAAGAACGCAAAGGACCCAAGCACAGGTGTCACAGTTCTTCATAACTGAAACATCTCCTGAGATTGATTCGGTATGGGATATTACATCTTATTTATCTGGTTGTGTTTTTAACTAGATGTCAGTATTTCTATTTACCTGCCCTGGCAGCCAGGAGCCTACTCTTCTTTGCACATAATTTTTTATTAATCTTTTAATTTGGGTCACACAAGTGTTTCATTGTATTATTGTCCTCTTTCAGTAAAAGTGTACAGTAAATGACCAAGTAAGGCTTTGTCAGTATTCCAATGTACAGTGTAAAATGTGTGTGTGTCCCCTACCCAACCCCCCCCCCACCTCCAATGTACAGCCCTCACCCAACCCCACCCCACCCATCCAACCTCCTCCAATGTACAGTTTCTACGCCAAATGTATATACACTCCTTTTCTGGACACTTTTGTATCACAAACAGTACTGTATTTGCAAATCTGATATGTCATAAATGTATAGATGTAGCAGTACTGTCTATCTGTATGTCATGTATGTCATATATGTTATGATGAATTGAAAATGGGGGACCCTGATGTAAACAAGACGAAAGTCTTTCTCTGGTCTGCATCCCCTTAACAATTGTATGTATTGAGCTGTACTGTACTGTACCCATTCTGCAATCTGTTAATAAACGTTTCAATCAATCAATCAACGGAGGAGATAAAACTGGGAACGAGGTTAGTCTCTTCCAGATGAACTTCTCCACCACTAGGGGTCAGGGTTATATAAGTGATGACATACGTTTTGCCTCCTTTGGAACAGATATGTTCCACAGTACAGTATGTCTCAGAGGGTTAATTTTACAGACAATAGCTGGCTTATCATTATTCTTATTATGATTATATATATATGTTTTTTATTTAAATTTATTATTATTTTTATTTAAAATGTTTTATATAAATGATTACCATTTGTTCATATGATATACCTCATTCACGTTTACTTTGTTATAAGGTTATTCTTCAGTGGTATGGTTTTGTCGCCCATTCTGGCTGCTGATTGATTGCATATGATTGAGTGATTGATTGATTACACCGACACAGTGATGACTTTTGTTGACTGATGTCCAGGGTTCAAGTTATCACCTGAGCGCTATGGGGGGCCCGTAGCCCCTTTCGTGACTGCGGTGTGCAAGCCTGGGGCTCTAGTGACCGCAGTCACTCTCACGTAGACCTCGACCAGTTTCAAAATAAGGTACCAAGCGTGATCGCGGGGCTCGCGGTGGGTCAAAAATATATCAGATATGAATTTCAAAGATACTCAGCGTACAATATGGGTTTAACACAGCTTTACAGTGGGGTCTGGAAGCTCGGAGTTGCTAATAAACAGTTAAAATCATTGTTACTCCACGAGTGGTACTTACAGAGAGAGCTGTGTATTTCCGCCTGTAATGCCTGGACCAGGCAGCCAAATGCCTGGTGCGCATGCACGGTGACACCAATGGCGGAAATAAACGGCTCGCTCTGAGTACCACTGAATGAATGAATGAATGAAAACTTTATTTAACAGATTGCAGAATGGGTACAATACAGTACGGCTCAATACTCGTGGAGTAACAATGATTTAAACTGTTTATTAGCAACTCCGAGCTTCCAGACCCCACTGTAAAGCTGTGTTAAACCCATATTGTACGCTGGGTATCTTTGAAATTCATATCTGATATATTTTTGACCCACCGCGAGCCCCGCGATCACGCTTGGTACCTTATTTTGAAACTGGTCGCGGTCTACGCGAGAGTGACTGCGGTCACTAGAGCCCCAGGCTTGCACACCGCAGTCACGAAAGGGGCTAGGGGGCCCGCTGATTTTTTTTTTACTCTTTTTTTTTTTTTTTTTCCTGGAATTGTGGCCGTTTTCGAAGTCATATTTAGAGGAATATCTCATTAGGATTAGAGTCTAATACTAATGAAAACTAATGAAACTGTTCCCCGTAAATGTCCAAACCCCCCCTCCCACACACCCACCCACCCCCTTCTAATGTACAGTTTCCTCCCCCTCGTATGTCAACAACCGTGCGTGGCTTGTCACCAATTTATCACTTTCAAGATTTCCTTCTTTCCCGGAAACAACAACACACGAGAAAGAGAGAGAGCAAGAGAGAGGGGATTGAGAGAGAGAGAGCAATAGAAAGAGGGGGGTGGGGTACTTTGTCATCTGCCCTTAGATAAAGAGAGATTTGTTCATGGTTATATAATCAAATGGCCACCACAACATCGTGAGTTAACTCAGAGGTGAGGCCAAACGAGCACCGTACATACTCTCTCAATGGGCATTGCTTCCTAAAAGTCTTTAGGAAATGTCTTTGGGCATTTGGGTCGGAGTGACACTTTGAAGTGTTCAGCTGAATTCCTAATTAGCAGCACTACTGTCAGTCTCGTGGTTGAACGTGGCACCCACTGCTTTTATATCGCTTGTCTAATCAGGAATTCACAGTGCATGTAAATTAAGTTGGCTTTTAATTGCTTCACAGGAGGAGGACCCGCTAATATGTGATGTGGTTGGTAATCTGTTCTGGATGTATGTGTACAGTGTACACATATAGTACACATAAGTCTGCAATGCATCGCCACCAGAATGCCATCAGTGTGTGTTTTGTGACACAAACCAGTATGTGTTCAGTATGTCTGTCACAGCACAGGTCTGTTAATTAAAGGGGAACTATCTTATAAATGGCCTTTTCCAGTGTTTAGCATTATTTTCTAGCTATGTGGACTTATATTAATAGGATCTATGTCTCTAATTCTCAATTTGGCGCATTCTTCCAATTCTCATCTCACAATATAGTAATAAATACGTGAGTTATACCAGTAGCAGGAGAAACTGCTATGTAGCAGGGAAACTGCTATTTATCCAAATGCCCTGAAATAACCAACTGCACAACCGGGGTACAAGGAATAACAACTTTATTTCATAAAGGTACCTATGCTAAACAATTATCATTATAATAAGCATTGAAAATAATTACTTTGCAAACATGTATCTGAATTTTTTTGCTCCGAATTTACCTATGTGAAATAAAAATGCAGTGTTTAAAATTCAATGTAAAAAATTCGAATGCATAATAAAATTAAATGTAAAAAATTCGATGCATAATTGTGGTGTATAAAATTCAATGTAAAAAATTCGATGCATAATTGCGGTGTATAAAATTCGATGTAAAAAACCATAATCCGGGCTACCCAGACAGGATAAGCAATCGAGCCTGGATGCAATCGAACTGACTTCTGACCTATCACTGCACGGCTTTGTCAGTCATGTGATCACACCAACCCGGGAGAAAGATGTCGGTATATATACATACGGTGGGGAGAGAATATATACATACGGTGGGGAGGAGACTGTACATTAGGAGGGGGTGGGTGGGAGAGAAATATACATATAGACAGTCTCCTCCCCAACGTATGTATATATTCTCTCCCCACCATATGTATATTTCTCTCCCACCCACCCACCCCCTCCTAATGTACAGTCTCCTCCCCACGTATGTATATATTCTCTCCCCACCATATGTATATTTCTCTCCCACCCCCTCCTAATGTACAGTCTCCTCCCCACCGTATGTATATATTCTCTCCCCACCATATGTATATTTCTTTCCCACCCACCCCCTCCTAATGTACAGTCTCCTCCCCACCGTATGTATATATTCTCTCCCCGCCATATGTATATTTCTCTCCCACCCCCTCCTAATGTACAGTCTCCTCCCCACCGTATGTATATATTCTCTCCCCACCGTATGTATATTTCTCTCCCACCCCCCCACCCCCTCCTAATGTACAGTCTCCTCCCCACCGTATGTATATTTCTCTCCCACCCACCCACCCCCTCCTAATGTACAGTCTCCTCCCCACCGTATGTATATATTCTCTCCCCACCGTATGTATATATACCGCCATCTTTCTCCCGGGTTGGTGTGATCACATGACTGACAAAGCCGTGCAGTGATAGGTCAGAAGTCAGTTCGATTGCATCCAGGCTCGATTGCTTATCCTGTCTGGGTAGCCCGGATTATGGTTTTTTACATCGAATTTTATACACCACAATTATGCATCGAATTTTTTACATTGAATTTTATACACCGCAATTATGCATCACATTTTTTTTACATTGAATTGTATTATGCATTCGAATTTTTTGCATTGAATTTTAAACACTGAATTTGTATTTCACATAGGTAAATTCTGAGCAAAAAAATTCAGATACATGATTTTCAAAGTAATTATTTTCAATGCTATAAATTCGGTGTCTGAAAAAATTCAGATACATGTTTTCAAAGTAATTATTTTCAATGCTATAAATTCGGTGTCTGAAAAAATTCAGATACATGTTTTCAAAGTAATTATTTTCAATGCTATAAATTCGGTGTCTGATAAAATTCAAATACTTCTGTCACTCATTTGCTTCCATAAGGGCTTGCTGAATGTGATTTATACCAATACTAGGGTCCAGCTGCAGCGCCGGAGAATCCTGGCCGTAGCTGGAGGCTACTCGAGTACACACAGACAGTGGAGCTGTTTGCAGATAGCGAGCATTTTGACTTGTTGCGTGGTGGTGATGTCTTGCAGATAATACAAGTACAAGTCTAATTATATAATATATATATTTTATATAAAAAAATTAAAATATAATTATATAAAATAATTTAGATTTTTTTTTTATCAAAAGCGATCGGTATCGGATCGGTATCGGCCGATATGGCTCACGACGATCGGTGATCGGTATCGGTGGCAAAAAACGTGATCGGGGCATCCCTATGTGTGATGACTGGGGTGATGGCGGCTGCTGAGTCTCTGAGGAATTTGGAGGGGATGTTGTCATGGCCAGTGGCCTTGTTAGGTTGGAGGGCGCTCAGTTTTTTGAGTACCTCATCTGTTGTTACCATTTCCAGTTTGAAGTCGTCCTTGCGGACACCTAGGTTTTTGTAGTAAGCTACTATGTGTTCTACCCCATAAAGTCCTGAGTGGGAGGGTAGTTTGTTTACCAGTGTTGTGGCTATGTTTGTGAAGAAAATGTTTAAGTAATTGGCTACATCCAGCTTGTCTGTGATGAGCGTGTTGTCCGTTTTTATGTTTATGTTTGAGAATCTGGTTTTAAGTTTTTTACTGCAGCCTAGTTGATTATTGAGTAATTTCCAAAGTTCACGTGGTTTGTTTTTGTTTTCCTCAGTTTTGTCATTGATGAAATTCTTTTTTGCAGTTTTGATCATGGAGTTTACGTCGTTTCTTAGTCTGTTTCTTTCTAGTTTGAGTTCAGTCACGTGGGCTTGGAGTTCACTGCTCGTGCTTTTGGTAAGCTTTGACTGACTTTTACGAAACTTTTCGTTTTCATAGCGTCCAGTATTTCGGAGTGCATCCACGGCTCAGCGCGATTTTTTACCCTGGTGGTTCTTAGGGGGGCCATGTCGTTTAGTATTGTTGAAAATTTGGTTTTGAAACCAAGCCATGTTTCTTCAACCAGTGTACCATTGAGTTCATCTGACCAGTCCAGACTCCAGTTCAAGGTTAAAGGCCTCGCTAGAGTAGGTTTTGAGGTCTCTAGATGTGACTGTTTTGTGGCAGCCAGCCTTTTGTTTTAGCTTTTTGCGGGTACAGAATATCATATAATGATCACTTAACCTGCATGCTATAACCCCTTTATTGGAGATCTTGGACTTGTCGGAGGTCAGAATGAGGTCAATGGTAGTCTGAGTTGATTCACATACACGTGTGGGTTGGGTGATTAGCTGGCTGAGGCCGTGCAGATCACAAAACCTACTGAATGACTTGAAGACGGGTGCATCTTTTCGTTGCATATCCGTGTTCCAGTCTCCAATAAGAATTTTGTCTACATCCTCAACTCCAGCTAAACACCCGTCAAGTGTATCATAAAAGCCACTATGATCTGGCGGTCTGTAGATTGAGCCAACCAGTAGGGATTTCGCCCTTTCGAATAGGATTTCCACCCATACAGTTTCAATTGATTCATGATTCAGGTCATTTCTGTTGATTAATTTGGTGTCTTTGTGTATGTACATACAGACGCCACCTCCATGTTTGTTCCTATCATTCCTGATTATTGAGTAGTTCTCAATCTCTATCTCTGTATCTTTTACAGAATCGTCAAGCTTAGTTTCTGAGAAGCACTTTGCCTTACCATTTATGAATAATTGTTTGAGTTCATCCAATTTGTTTTTTAGGCTGTTTATGTTAAGGTGGAAAATGTTCAGTCCATTAGAGTTGGTTATTTCGTTGATGTTGTCCGGTTCGAAGTATTGTTCATTTGTGATCTGTTCCTCTGTGTGGGGCGGGGGGGCTTAATGTATTACTCATTAAGAGAGAACGCTTGGCCCCTGCGCATCAATGTGTCTCTCTCTCTCTCTCTCTCTCTCTCTCTCTCTCTCTCTCTCTTTGTCACTCAAATCGCAAATCGCATTCCAAGTATGGGCGGAGCCCAGCCTCAAAACGGCTTAAAATGTTGAGGTACGGTCTCGACTCCCGGAGTCAGCATTGCCCTGCGGCTTGGGCCGGTCGTCATACTAACTCGTTTGGCTGAGTTAGGGGGAGGGAAGTCGTGGGTGGGAATCTGGCGTTGTGGACAGCGACGCCTACAGGTCAGGTCTGGGCGCCTGCTCAGCGAAAGGCAGGAAATGGTCAGGGCAGCGTGACCTCCCACGTGTTACGCTTCACCAATGAGAGTCCTCGCTGCCAGGTGAAAAAAGAGCCACTGGCTGTCTCCACATGTGTCGGAGGAAGCATGTGGTGGACTTCAGGGTTCCCTTGTACCGATCAGTAGGAGGAACATGCGCACAACAACCAGGTAGGGGAGAGGGCGAATTGGCATAACGACTAAATTGGGATGGGGAGAAAAATAGAAAATCAGGTGGGTAGAAAAATGCTGTTTTTGAGTACTTGATAAAAAATACAAAACAATGATTTTTTTGGAAAAGAAACCTTACAGATGTGTTCCATAAACTCACAGGAATTGTGTAAAATTGCCCAAATAGTGAAAGAAATTGTAAAATAGTTCCCCTTTAACACATCCTGCGCCAAAAACATCGTACAACGTGATTCAAGTTCATGCTAATTCTGCCATTCCATTTTTTCGCCATGGTATTCAGAATGCCCTCACGGAGCCTGGTCTGATACAGTGGGAGCCTGCACAACTCTGCAACGCTTCAATACTGCCGCCTGGTGGATGATCTGCGAGTTACAACCGGAAATGGATCGAGTCGATCTCGGTGCACCGGGGAAATGCGTCCGGCACTCACATATTGTTGCGGGACTCTAGACACACGTCCGTGTGTAGCGATCGCTGCCATAACGCAATAATCTATACGATTTGGGCGTTTATTATGATTATACAAACCGGAAATGGATCTAGGAGATCGCGTCAAATAAGTGGGATCTTTTTCCTCCAGTCTCATCGGCGAACGGTAAGAGGACGCTGATGTCATTTTCAGCGCGTTTGTTTATTATTATTTATGCAAACTGCTCTGATCAATATATCACCCATACTACACAAAGCATTTACTGACGATCACGGAATTATAAACGCCCCCCCCCCCCCCCCCCCGTTCATCTGCGCATGATAAGTCATAACGTTTAGGATCATGTACAGTTGAAATTTTTTATATAGCGTGTATCGCCAACAAACGGCAGTTGATAATCTATATATGCGTTTATGCCTATAACTAGCGTTCTAGGAATTACTGCAGAAAACGATAAAAACATATTTATATTCTAGAGTGACGGTATTTTCTTATGAATCTATGAATGAAAAAGTAAAACGTTCCTACATCCTGAACGATAGATAATCGATGTTGAATGGGCCATAGTAATGTCAATTTAGCAATACAATTTAAAAAGTTATAGCCCTGCAAAGAAGGTAAACATCTCCATAGGCTTAGACTGGTGGCAGAGATCATACATTGATGGCTATAAGCGTGGCAGTTAATGTGTTAAGGTGACGTTGCCCCTCCCCCAGGCTACACCTGCCGCAGTCAGTGATCCAAAACGTAGGCAAATGGAAAATGAAACCACCATCAGAGACAGGTTTTCGTTCTAGTCGACACAAGGACCAACACTAGATAACAGGTGAATATGAGGTTTGTGTTCGCTGTATTTGGTAAATTTTGATGGCTGCACAGGTTTGTTTATGTTGATAACATTTGTAAGTGAAACAGATCTATATTCTGAATTACAATGGGTTAAGAAAGTGTTTTCCATCAGATTAAATTCTTCAATAATGTATGTGATTATACCCCACATTGATATAGTAAAAAAAAAATATATAATAATAATAATAATAATAATAATAATACATTCTCCACCATGGATTGGTGCTTTAATCCACCACAGTCTGTCTGTAACCTTCACTTATGTAAACGCTCTCTTCGTACTGTACTCATATTACACAGAAGAACCCCTGAGGCTGGGAAATAGACGAGGCCCAGACACTTTACATGTTTACCATTTGCATAGGGACGTGATTAACAAAGTGTGCTGAAGGCAGAGGCGAGATTATCTCCATTATTACAGTCTCTTTTACTCTGACACAGCATAACTCAATAAAAAAAATTTGTAGATGATATAATACTATATGAGAGGATGTTGTGGGCCCCTTATCTCATGTAGCTATTCTGATGGCAATCCATCTAAAAGCTTTTGCTATTGATTATTCCATTTGACCTGTAAAGGTGACATTGAATGAACATCAGGCTATAGGAGAAGGTTGTCTCTCTTAATGATTTTTGTTTGGTTCCAGCCCAGTATGCCCAAAATAATTGAATTATATTCATTATTAATGATTACCAATGGAGAGTATGTGAACCTTCAACCAATTGAGCTACACATGGAATTGAGGTGTCCCAACGGCATTTCCGCAATAGTGATTGGTTGCTGGCAAGCAGAAGTGTCAAGTAGGACATTTCCTAACCACAATCCAGTTGTTTTTCTTCTTTTGTATATCAAATAATAAATTAATCGACTATGTCGTTGTATTGCTGTTTCCTTGACTTGTGACATCAGTGACTCTACCCACATAACCTCATCTTCTTGTTATTAAATGCTTATACCGCATTCCCTATCTCCTGTTACCTTACCTGTTACCTATCCACTTCGTGCCTAGTGGCACATAAGGCCTTCACAGAGCGTTTCCACTTCTCCCGGTCAGCTGCCATTGTTCTTTCTTCAGGCCATGAGCTCCACCCTGCCTCTTTTCTTTCTTTCTCTACTGTGCGTCTCCAGGTTGTCTTTGGTCTTCCCTTTCTTCTTTTCCCTTCTGGTGCCCAAGTCATTGCTATGTTGCAGTCGTTGTTGTGGTCTTGCCTCAGTATGTGTCCTATCATCTTCCATCTTCGCCACTTCACTTCCTTGCTCAACGGCTTCATGTTGGCTCTTTCTAGTAGCTCTACGGTGCTGATGCGGTCTTGCCACTGGATTCTGAGGATTCTTCTGAGGCATCTGTTATGGAACACGTCGACTGATTTGTTGTCTCCCTTGTTCATCTTCCATGTTTCACATCCATACAGTAGGACTGGCACCACCAGTGTTTTGTACAAATCTCAGCTTTGTTCTTCTTGAGATGCTGTTGGAGTACCAGATCTTTTTGAGGATCCTCTTGTTTATTGTTTCCCGCTGGTCTACAAGGTTCCATGATTCTTCACTGATCCATGGCTTCTTATTCTTCCGTGGTCTACCCAGGATTGCTTCAGCGACTTCTGTGTAAGCTTTCTCCAGAACCTGAGTCACGCTCCACCTCTTCATTGTCTTCTATTCCTCGCCCTTCATCTTCCAGCACCTGAAACCTGTTTCTCAGGTTGATGCTTTTCTTTTCCTTCTGCTTCGTCTTCAGTCTTAGCTTGACCGTTGTGCACATGAGGTAGTGGTCACTTCCAATGTCTGCAGATCTGCATACTTTTGTGTCTTTCACTGAGTTCCTGAATCATTTGTTAATTAGCACATGGTCTATCTGGTTCTTGGTCTTCCCGTCCGGAGATGGGGGACCCTGGGGGACCCTGATGTAGACAAGACGAAAGTCTTTCTCTGGTCTGCATCCCCTTAACAATTGTATGTATTGAGCTGTACTGTACTGTACCCATTCTGCAATCTGTTAATAAACGTTTCAATCAATCAATTCAATCAGATACCCACGTGGCCTTGTGTATATTCTTATGTGGGAATAGTGTTCCAGTAATGACTAGCTTGTTCATGTCAGACATTTCACACAGTCTTTCTCCGTTGTCGTTACGCTTTCCGATCCTGTGCTTGCCCATCACTCTTTCGTAGCCCTGGTTTTCATCTCCCACTTTGGCGTTCATATCCCCGGTGATGATCAGCATGTTGTGTATGTTCCTGCTGTCTAGTACGTCTTGCAGTCTCCTGTAGAACTCATTTTTTACTTGATCCTCTGCATCTTCTGTGGGTGCAGATGTGGACAACTGTGAGATTGATGTGTTGGGAATAGTACCTAGCTTGAATGATCCTTTCACTGACTGGTGTCCAATCTATCAGTGCTCTTGCTGCTTTTTTAGACATCACTATGCCCACCCCTTGTCTGTGGTTGTCATCATCTCTTCCTGAGTAAATGATGGATTCTCCGGTTGCAAGCTCTACTCTTCCTTGCCCCGTCCAGTGTGTTTAGCTGATTCCTATGATGACGATTCCTCTGGTTGTCATCTCTCTTGCTACTATGGCAATGTTGCCGCTCCTGTACAGTGTTCGTATGTTCCAATTCCCAATTTTCATGGTTTCCTTCGGATGCACTAGTGGCCTATTCGGCCCAAAGGTGTCCTCTCGGCTTTGGCCCTTGGGTGTCTCTCCTGTTGCAAGAAGGACTGGCTATGGCGTCTCGAAGATTGCGTGAATTTTCTCTGTTTCTGGTTTCTGTAATAAAGTGTTTTTCTGGGAGCGGGTTATTAACCCTCAGCCCAACCCCCAACCTGGAGGATCAGTTGGATCACTCTTCGTCTGGTCTCTCTCCTTCGATCTGTTCGGCTTGGGTGACCCTGCTCGGAGTTCAAGACTCCTGCCGACATAGCTCTAGGGGTCATTGAGACGCACAAACTGCCCCACCACGTTAAGGTGGTGTAATGTACGCACTACCATGAGAAGACATTGCATCTCAATATGTGGAGTGAAACTGTGGAACAGTCTAAATGTGGTGCTAAAGCAATGTCCAAACATGAGACAATTCAAACTGATGTATAAGGAAATGATGTTCACGAGGTACAGGGATGAGGAAGGGACTTGATATTCACGGGTGTTTACATTTATATTTTATTTCTTTCATGTTTTACATATTTTTTTTTTTTATTTTTTTTTGCATATATATTTTTTTTATTTTTTATGTTTTAAAATAGTACACTCATTTGAATAGTGGAAAAGGGGTAGGATTAAATAAGTGTATACTTCTTCCTACTCCTTTTCGAACATGTAGATTGAGTTGTGTTTTGCTTTTGTTATTGTTTGTTTGTATTCATTGCATGTTCGAAATAAAGATTTAAAATCAAATCCCTTGGAGCAGATTCCCTACCTCCACCCACCCTTTATTTCAGGGAAGAAAATGTATCTGGTGAGCACATGGCCTCACACATGCATACAGCCGTAGTTTTGTGCAGAGTAGCGTAGCCAGACAGCTTGCCCAGGGCGTGGGAAGACACAGTGATGGGGGTACATGGTTGATTTACATCCATTCCATATGAGTCAGATCTTTTTTTTTTCTCCCTTATTTTTAGAGACAACTTAATATACAGTGTGCCTAGGCAGCTCAGTCGGTAGAACGCTCGCCTTTGAATCATGAGGTCCTGGGTTTGACACCGGGCACTGCCAGCTCAGCTCATGTGTAGCATGGCTTGGCCACGTGCGGTGAAGTACCGGGAGCTGACGGTATAGGTGTGGTGCTCCGCCTTGGCGATCCATCTCTAGCGTATTGAAAGAGGGACAGACTCCCTCGTTTGTATGACTGATACAGGTACACATGACTGACACTTCGACCTACTTAAAGGCCCCATGAAATCAAAATAGATGTTTATGTTATTTTATCACAAATGTCTTTTGTGACTGATGTCACTTATATGCCATTATCTGTCCCAACAATGACAAAAAAGTTGTTTTGTAGATATTCGTAATGATGGTATTTTAGAGTTTGTAATTTCCTGGAAAAAAAGTACAAAAAATGTGATGAGTCTTCCTGCACAAGGGGGCGTATACTAATTTAGCATCCAATGAAATGCTTTATAGAATGACACTTACAGCACATTGTAACTATAAGCTAGCACTCTCTGCCTCTTTAACTAAATTGGACAAATCTTGTTAGCTTGCTAGGTAACGTTACTAATGTTGCGTAACGTCGCTAACGTACATAACATTAACTTGATAGCTAATGGTTCGACCGTAATACACATTCACCACTATTGGCTACTGTAAACACTAAACACCCATCAATATCCAAGACAAATCCCTCCCTATAGCTTCCTGTTTTTACAGGAAATGCATAAATATGTGTAATCAAATAGCATTCTGTTAAAGTTAGAGGTTCTATGTAGGATTGCAAGTAACTGTCTAACTGTATTTAACTGTTTCCACTGACTGTACATAACTGTTTCCACTAGAGGGCGCTATAGGCGGAGCCGCTAATGCTACCACCAGGTGGAGAGTATTTAAGGAGATGTCTCCTCCCCCTCTACCTCTTTCCCACCTGCCTCTCACGGAGAGGAGAACTCATGTACTGCTGCTTTACGATGCAAATAATAAACCACGCTGATTAATGGCTAAAGGTAGAAACCATGCCTCTTGACCACATTATTGTCGCCCCATAGCCAGACTGTCAACACATTCTGCTAGCCGTTTCATGGGGACTTTAATGTACAGTGGGCTGCTACTCTGTGGAGCTGTGTGTGTGTATATATGATGATTAGTCACATTCATTCTGTCTCATGAGTGGTCAGGACACCGGTAGCTTGGAAACAGCCAAAATTCAACAACAATAAGCTGTTCACTTCAACAGTGCAGCGCTGGCTTTAATTGCAATCCATGGATCCATAAATCCATACATTTCACTGGGAAATAAACAGGTGACGGCTATTGATTGCATGACAAAGAAAGTAGAACCCATTTCAAATGATCTGAAAAAACAAACACCAAAACCTGTTCGATATCAAACGTGGCTCGGTTGATGCCGGGGCAGTCACTGCACAATTCTTTGCCTGATTGTCACTTATTAGGGGTCACTGATATTTACATGAAATTGTTCTGTTTGATGAGTAGAGAGCGCTCCTCTGCACACACACAGACACACAGGAAGAGCACAAGGAGAGCAGGGAGGAGTTCTGGAAGGTTAGCATCACAAACACTGGTAATGGTAACAACCAATGAGGTACTCAAAAAATTGAGCGCCCTCCAACCTAACAAGGCCACTGGCCATGACAACATCCCCTCCAAATTCCTCAGAGACGCAGCAGCCGCCATCACCCCAGTCATCACACACATAATAAACCTCTCTATAAAACACGGGCACGTCCCCAAGGACTTCAAAATTGCGAGAGTGACCCCTCTGCACAAAAAGGGCAGCCAATTAGACCCAGGCAACTACCGCCCTGTTTCTATTCTTACCTCCATCTCGAAAGTCATGGAGAAAATAGTCTACGAACAGGTCGAAAAGTACCTGGCGGAAAAAAATCGAATCTACGAATTCCAATCTGGCTTCAGAACGTCCCACTCCACTGACACATGCCTCCTCTATTTGAACGACCACATCAAACAAGAGGTGGACGCGGGCAAATACTGCGGCATGGTCATGCTGGACCTACAAAAGGCCTTCGACACTGTCAATCACTCCATTCTAATGGGCAAGCTAAAAGCAATTGGTTTTGATAGCTTATCAGTGAGCTGGATGCAATCCTACCTGGAGGGGAGAGAACAGATGGTAGAGGTAAACGGTACTCTATCCCCCCCCCTCACAGTGAGCTGTGGTGTTCCACAAGGAAGCATACTAGGACCGCTACTCTTCCTAATTTATGCAAATGACATGTCGTCAGCCTGTGACTGCAACTTGTTCCTGTTTGCGGACGACTCAGCCCTGCTGGTCTCTGACAAGAACAAGTTGCAGGTTGAAAAAACCCTCAGCTCGGAACTAGGCAAAATCTGCATATGGCTCGCTGATAACAAACTATCATTACACATGGGCAAAACAGAGTCCATTCTCTTTGGTTCAAATAACAAACTCAGCAAGACCGACGGCTTCTCAGTTACAGTGGGTGACAATATTGTCACAAGGAAAGACGAAATTACCTACCTGGGTTCCATCCTAGAGGCAAATCTTTCCTGTGACAAAATGGCATCCAATGTAATAAAAAAAGTCAACCAACGAACTAGATTCTTGTACCGGATCTCCTCTCTGGTAAACAAGAATACCCTGAAGACTCTGGCAGGAGCACTCATTCAAGGGTACTATGACTATGCGTGCACCTCATGGTACCAAAGCACCTCAAAGGCGCTTAAAACAAAATTACAAACATCACAAAACAAACTGGTCAGACTACTACTTGACCTGAACCCCAGAACCCACCTCACCCCTGCCCACTTTGACAACCTAGGATGGCTTAGAGTAGACGACAGAGTACAGCAACTTGCAATGGGCCTGGTCTACAAGATACACTATACGACCGGGGTGCCCATGTACATGTCAAAATACTTCCCAAAGGTCAGTGAATACCACAACCACTACACCAGAGGAAGCTCAACAAATCATGTTAAACCCAGATTCGGCTCAAACAAGGGACTAAACACGTTTCGCAATTATGCCACAACAATGTGGAACGCCCTACCCAAAGCTGTAAAGGAATGTGAATCCCTGCCCACATTCAAAACCGCTCTTAAAGAGCACCTACGGGAGGCTGCAATTAGAAACTGGCCACCGTAAATGCCCAAAACCCCCACCACCTCCTAATAGACAGTCTCCTCCCCACCGCATGTATATATCCCCTCCCCGCCGTATGTATATTTCTCTCCCACCCACCCACCCCCTCCAAATGTACAGTCCCCTCCCCATCATATGTATATACTCTGTCAGGATCTAGGGGTAACAGTACTGTATTTGAATACCGTTTATGTCACAAATGTATCAGTACTAAATACCTATATGTCCCTATGCCATAAATGTCATGTATGTTGTGTATATCATAAATGTCTATATGAATTGAAAATGGGGGACCCTGATGGAAACAAGACTAACGTCTTTCTCAGGTCTGCATCCCCTTAACAATTGTATGTATTGAGCCGTACTGTACCCATTCTGCAATCTGTTAAATAAAGTTTTCATTCATTCAACAATGTCTAAAGAAAGTGTATAGCATCAATTCACATAAGTGTTGGAATAACAGCCTTTTGTGTAAACAACACATAGGTTGTGTAATTAGTTACACAAACATGAGGCAAAGTAGTGAATTACTTTGGTCCATGAGCCTATTTCAAATGCTCTGCTTTTAACTACTGTATGGTGCTGATTGGACTGTGAAGGTTTATTGAAACAAGATGTATAGCATGATATCATACAAGGCAAGTACCCTAAGCACCACTCATCCTGTGTGTTTGTTAACAGGACAACGATGTGGTCCAGGCTGCGAAGTCGTTTTGGTCGCTAGAGAGGATACGTTTTGTCTAAACACATCTCTCAAGATCTTTCCATTTATTTACAAGTTTTATTTAGTTATTTGTTGTTGTTATTTTTTGCGTGCAGTCACATTTTCTTTTTAAAGCGTGCTAATGAAAAAAAACATACATTTTAAAATGTTTTCATTGTTAAATCTACAACTATAGATGATAACTAAATTAATATAGAACAATCTACTACTATAGTCAAGATAACTACATGAATATAGAACAATCTAATACTATTAATAATAATAATAATAATTACAATCTAATACTATTAATATAACTAAATGAATATAGAACAATCTACTACTATAGACAAGACAACTACATGAATATAGAACAATCTAATACTATTAATAATAATAATAATAATAATAATAATAATAATAATAATAATAATAATAATAATAATAATTATTATTATTATTATTATTATTATTATTATTATTAACAATATAATACTATTATAGATAACTAAATTAATATAGAACGTAAGGTTATCCTATAACCCTAGTTATATGAATACTGGCTGAGCGTCTCGCTCTGTGTGCGGGAGCTTAGAGGACTGTATATAATTATCACCTTAGGGGGTGTGGTAGGATGCCTTAACTCTTAAACTAATTGTACCAAATACACAACTGAGTGAATAACTTAAAATGGAGTCACCTAAACTAGAAAGAGCGAGGAAACTGTTTGAATCATAATGCTTTTATATAAGCAAAAAGGGGAAAAAGATACATACAAAATATTGTTATCACATTACACAAAGCCTAATTAAATACTATTACTAAATTTAGATGGGCGCCCAAATAGTTCTAATAAAGTGTTCTGGCCAAACGTTGCCGCGGTTACCACTGTGACAGAGGAACAATTCCCTCTGCAGGATGAGAGAGATGGAGGTGATGAGGAGTAGTAGACCGCTGCGTGTTGATGAGGGCGGGAAGACGCTGCCCGGTCCAATAGGCGCCACCAGTCTGCTCCTGCAGACCAGATGCTCCGCTGTGGTGGTCCGAGTGTCTCGCTCCGCTCCGTGGTGCTGCACGGCGCACGGCGCACGCCGACAGCTGCTGCAGACACGCTGTTCCCCTCTGTACCACAGGCTACTGCTTAGGACTAGTTGTGTCCTTTACTCCTTTTACAGCGACACAGACCTTATCTAAATGTTCTCTGGTCTGTGTTATATATCGACTGATATGTCCAGTATAGAGCAGCTATCGAAGCATGAGCCGAAGCTACTTTAGGTATTAGCGCCGAGCTAGCTAGCTTCGGCTAACTGGTAACGATAGATGGGGAATACTATAGTCTGCTGTAATATGCTAATCCCAGACGTTTACTAAACATCAAATTAGCTGGGTACTAAAACTCACTCTCTCTTGGTTGTATAATGTCCGCTTGGTAAGCCACTTTACATACTTGGTCACCGTCAAACTATAACGTTAACGAGAGCAACGCTGTGTGTACGTCCGCTCTCTTGCGTGTCCGGTCAAGTTCAACGTCACAAGCTCATAGAGAGGAAGTGACGCAGATACGAGGGAACACTACCACCTCTGGCCCACTAGATGGCAGCACCGTCATATAACCTGAGATGCCATCAATAGGCAGACAGTGTAACATTATGTGGTAAATAATAACTTAACTCCCACATATTAACTTAAAGGGGGATTATTTTAGGTCTAATTTTACCTAATTGCAGACCCTTCAGCACAGCCGCCCCCTGATTTGCGGCGCTAATCAGTACTGAGGTCTGCTGAATGTCTAGTAGTCACTCAGGCTGGTCAGAGTCAGAGTACGGGGGTAGTCGGATCAGTCGAGCCACTGGTCTGTGGTATGTTCTTCCTCCGACATCCACGATAGCCGAGCGGACTCTTCCGTCTTGCCCTTTTACCACACTCTTCACCCCTCCGGTGAGCCAGCGGGCTCGGGGAAGCGCCTGATCCACGATCATGACTGGGGTTCCTGGTTCTAGGTTGCCTCTTTCAGTGATCCACTTGCGGCGGCCTTGCAGCGATGGGAGATATTCGGTGGTGAACCTCTTCCAGAATTGGTCGGCTAGAGCCTGACTATACCTCCATTGTCTTCTGCCGATGATCTCGGTGGAGGCGTAGACCGCAAAGGGAAGGGCCGCGTCTCGCCGCCCCATCAAAAGGCTGTTGGGTGTTATGGGGTCGAGATCGGCCGCGTCGCTACTGACGTACCCCAGTGGCTTGGAATTCAGAATGGCTTCAATCTCCACCAGCACGGTGTTGAAGACCTCTGCCTTCGGAACCTGTCCTCTGAGCGCGGCTGCTAGAGCAGCCTTTACTGACTTGACCTCTCTCTCCCACGTTCCACCGAAGTGGGGTGCATTTGGAGGGTTGTAGGAGAAGGTGACCTGTTGGGAGGCCAGCTCGTCCCTCAACTCCTCACTCATCTGGTGGTAACTCTTGATGAGTTCAGCTTCTCCTCCCTTGAAATTCGTCCCGTGATCAGACCATAAGGTATGGGGTCGCCCTCTCCTTCCAGTAAATCGACGGAATGACTGGAGGAAGCTGTCTGTTGTCATTTCAGCCAGCACCTCGAGATGGACGGCTCTCGTGGTGAGGCACTTGAAGATGATTCCCCATCTCTTAGCAGTTGCTCTCCCGATCTCCGCCTTGATGGTGAAGGGCCCGAAGCAGTCCATGCCCGTGTTGTGGAAGGGCGCTTCTTGGAGACGGAGGCGGCAGGATGGGAGGTCAGCCATTCGTGGCATGATGGGTTGGGCTCTGAGCTTCTGGCAGTCTGTGCATGACCGTTGGTAACGCCGCACAGCCTCCCGGCCGCGAAGTATCCAGAACCTTCTCCTGAGCTCCGCGAAGAGCCGCTCCGCTCCAGGGTGATACAATTTGGTGTCATAGTGACGAATCACCAAGTTAGTCACCGGATGCTTCGAGGGGAGTAGGATGGGGTGTTTGCTGTCCTCAGTGAGGCCCTGAGCCCGTCGTAGGCGGCCTCCGACACGTATGAGGTCTTTCTCGTCCAGTTCGGGGGCCAGTAGCCTCAGCTTGCTGTCTCTTGGTAGCTCCATCTTCCGTCCCAAGCACGCCATCTCGATCTGGAAGACCTCCCGCTGCACCCTCTGCAGCAACATGATCTCAGCTGCGGCGTAGTCGTCGGCGCTGAGAGGGGTCGGGTCTCCGGGACCGGGGTTCCGGTGGTGGAAGGTACGTACTTGGAGCTCTTCTAGGGTCTGGCAATCCTCAACCTTGGGACCGTCAGTATTTGAAGGGTCTTGGAGTCCAGTGAGGCCGCAGAAGATGGACTTCTTAAGTTCCACCTCCACCTCTGCGTTCTCCAAGTTCGGAGGAGAAGGCCAGTCTTCTTCTGGCTTGCGTAGGTAGTCGGGTCCACGGTGGTAGAGGTTGGGACGTGCCAATTCCTCGAGGGTCGCACCTCTGGTGATCACGTCCGCCGGGTTGACATCTGTCGAAACGTATCGCCAGCAGCCGATCCCCACAAGCTCTTGGATCTCTGTCACCCTTGTTCCTACGAATACTTTATATCTGCACGAAGTCGACTGGATCCACTGGATGACTGTTGTGGAGTCAGACCACATCGACACCGCGTGAAGGGGGAGGTGCAGCTCTTCCTTCAGCATCTTTCCCAACTGGGCTCCACTTAGAGCTGCGCAGAGCTCCAGCCGGGGAATGGATTGCTGCTTCTTGGGTGCAACTCTTGAGCGTGCAAGAATGAAGGAGACGTGGACTGTGTCGTCGGGCTCCACCGCGCGCAGGTACGCTACTGCACCATATGCCTTCTCAGACGCGTCACAGAATACATGAAGGGAGAGCTGGCTGCCGGTCAGACTGACGCTCGAGGGAAAGTAGCTCCTGGGAAACTCGATCTGTTGGAGGGTGGGGAGCTCTTCTTCCCACTTCTTCCACTTCGCCCCGAGTGTCTCTGGTAGGGGGTCATCCCATCCCTTCGCCTCAGTCCACAGCTCGCTGACCAGAGCCTTGGCACGAGTCGTGTAGGGGTTGATGTAACCCAACGGGTCATATTGACTCGCCAGAGTACTGTAGATCGACCTCCTGGTTACGTAATGGCGAGTTTCGATTTTCTTTTGCCGGTAACACAGGGTGTCAGACTTGAAACGCCAGAGGAGACCCAGAGTCATTTCCTGGGCGTCCTCACTTGACTGGGAGAGCCAGGTCTCGCTGCTGTCAGCCTTCGCTTCGTCTGGGAGGTCTCGGACGACCTCAGGGTCGTTGGTGGCCCACTGGCGGACCTCAAAGCCAGCGGTGGCCAGGAAGGTGCGTATGTCATGCACCAGCTTGTAGGCCTCTTCCGCGGTCTCCACGCTGTGGAGGCAGTTGTCCACATAGAAACTGTGGTGGACAGCATCGGAGACTCCGGGGGGTGCGGCGCCGTCGTCGACATGAAGCTGCAGGGCGTAGGTGGCGCAACACGGGCTGCAGGTCGTCCCGAAGGGCAGCACCTCCCACTGATAGATGGACGGTTCCGGGTCGTCTGGGTTTTCTCTCCACAAGAACCTCATGAGTGGCTTATCTTCGTCGAGCAAACACACCTGATGGAACATGCGTTTGATGTCGCCACTGACGGCGGTCTTCTGTCGTCGGAAGCGCACCATGACTCCGAGGAGAGGAGGGGTCAGAGTAGGACCGGGCAGGAGATAGCGGTTGAGGTTCTGCTGGCGCACTTGAAAGCTGCAATTAAAGACCACTCTGTTCTTTCCGTTGTGCTTAACGTTATGGTGTGGAAGGTACCATGACTCGGTACTCCTTTCCGCCTCCTCAGGCTTCAGCCTCCTGACGAGTCCAGACTCTATGAGCTTGCTCATTTCTGTGGCGTAGGCGGCAGCCGTCTCGGGGTCTCTGCTGAGTCTTCTTTCAGTGCTAAGCAGACACGGCTTCGCTACTCCTGGGGGAACCTTGAAGGTCGGCATGGGCTCTCTTCTCAAGAGCGGTGTGGCGTATCTGAGGACACCGCGCACGCAGACACGCTTGGTCTTGGCTTGGAGAAGATCCATCGCCGCCTTATCTACTTTGGAGCGAGTGTGTATCTTCTCGTTTTTGTATGGAGCAATGTCCAGCTGCCATAACCTCTGAACATTCTCCAGCAATGCCTCGTCTTCGTGCCCCGCTCCAATGAAGAGGCAGTGGGTCTGACGGGCGTTCAGATTTCTTAGACTGATGGGGCCCTGCAGGGTCCAGCCTAGCGGAGTCTCCAGGGCGACGGGACATCCGGGTGGACCCGGGATGATGTGCTTGGGTAAAGTGAGGTTCACATTATCGGAGCCGAGCAGGAGGGTGGGCTTCACCTCCATTGCAGCGTTGATCCCCAGATTACGGAGATGTGGGTACCTCTTCATGAGGGACTCCATCGGGTAGCCGTAACTGGAGAGGCACAACCCGGCAGCTGTGAATACGCGGCTCACTTTGAAGACTTCCTTCGGCCGTCCGGCCGGTGTGAGGGTGAGGGCCACACTTTCTCCTTGAATAGTGGTGCGCCCTGGTTGGATGGTGAGGAGATCCAGCTCCTCTGCGTCGCCCACGAGTCCAAGGGCGATGGCAGCCTCACGCATCAGCAGCGTGCGCTCCGAGCCATCGTCAATAACCGCGTAGGTCTCCAGAGTCTTGTCGCGGTTCCGCAGGACCACCGGCACAATCTTCAACAGCACGCGGGGAGTGCTGCCTCTCACGGGACCCACGTAGTAGTTGCGTAGCTCTCTAGAGGGCTCATCACGGACTTCCGCCACATAAGGCTTAGCCTTGTCGTCTCTATTGTTGAGGTCGTGGAGGGCCGTGAGGTGGATCTTCCCGCACCCGCTCTGTCTGCAGGGTCCCTTGAGGGTGCAGTCCTTTGCTCTGTGCTCACGGGCGCACTTCCAGCACCGCTTATTCTCTATTATCCACTGTTTCTTTTCCTCTGTAGTCTTCTCCTTGAACACGGGACAGTTGTCTAGCCAGTGGACCTCTGTGCAGCACTGGCATGGCGGCGGAGTCTTCTTCTCTCCTTTCTTCTGGGAGGAGAAGCCTCGTTGGCCTTTCGGGGGCCCTTGGTGCTCCTTTGATGTGGTTTCATGTACGGTGGTCAGCACCCTAACGGGCCGCCCCGTTCGGTCTGACTTGTCTCGTCCACTGCGTCCATTGCCTCTCGGCTCTTCCCGCTTGGGGAGGCGGATGTGCCTCATCTCCGACTTCAGGAACTCTGAGAGCTCCATCAGGGTAGACAGTGGCTGTTGGGGGTGGAGACGCTCGTGTTCCCGTCGGAACCTCTCTTCCCTTTCCTTTGGAAGCTTCCTGACGAAGCGTTCTACGTTGGAGCCTGCATAGAGCTCAGTGCGGCCGGCGGCTCCTTGGAACGTCAGGAGGCTCACCAGAGCCTGTACCTTCAAGGAGTATGCGTCCAGGGCGTGGTCGTCCTTTATGTCTGCCATTTCTCCCAGCTCGTGGATCTCCTCCAATATGTGGTCCCACGGGCGTCCCCAGCGCTCGTCCAGGGCCTGGATAGACGAAGTATAGGGGGTGGGGGAGTATGCGTTGGCAGTGCATATGAGCTTGGCCGCAGGCAGCGTACAGTGCATAGACAGCTCGAGGAACTTCTGTTGCTCGCTGTGGTTGGCGGCGCCCAGGAGGAACTCCAGACACATCCTCATGTCATGGTACTGACTTCTAGAATTGTCTTTGAAGAATGGGATGGCGCTCCCTGGTGGGCGCTGTGGGAGCGGGTCGTACCTAGGGGCCGGTGCAGTTACAGGCCAATGTTGATGGGATCTGGAGGTTGCTCTGTGTGTGGCGGGTAGCCGCTCACATTGAGAGCGGGGTGGCACCTCTCTTGGTGCCGTATGTTCCTCCTGCAGACGAGCCAGTCGCCTTTCCAGGTCTTCGGAGTCGGCCTTGTCCCTTCTTCGGGGTCGGGGATACGTAGCCGGGTGCTCCTCCCTTTCAGGCTGGCGGCGCTGGGGTGAGTTATTCCTAGTGGATGCTCTTGATGATTGCCTGGAGGCAGAGGCCGATTGCAGTTGGGCGGTAGCGAGCCGGGTGTACTCCAAGGCCTGGGCTGCCGCTCTATCGCGCTCCCGCTCCAGTGCTTCCGCGGCTCTTCTCTCTCTGTCGAGCGCATCTTCGCGTTGTTGTTGCATGCATTGGAATATGAATCCTGTTTGGCTGGTAACGCTCCCTCTGCTTTGTGCTCTGCTGGGGGGCCTACTAGTTCTGCGAGTGTCTAGGAAGAACTCTCCCGGTTGGAAGTGATTGAAGTCCTGCCTGCCGCGTAGCTCCACTCTGTCTGGGGGATTGATATCCTCTCCAGGTTGCGAGTCGTTTTCAGCGGAGTCACTCTCCTCTTCTTCTTCAGACTCATCTTGCTCATCATACTCATCTTGGTTGGCGGTATCCAGTGGCGAGAAGGTAGTTATGTCTTTACTACACGAGACTGCCACCTGGTGTCTCTTCTTCTCTTCAGGCCGCTGGGGGGTGTCAGTCGGGTCTGACTCTGTTCTCAGAGTCTGATCTAACTGCGGTGTGGCAGCAGCACCCTCTACTAGCTGGGGTGTGCCTGCCGTCTGATCTAACTGTGGTGTGGCAGCAGCACCCTCTACTAGCTGGGGTGTGCCTGCCGTCTGGGTTGTAAAGTCCCCTACTGTCCGGTCAGCTGATGTGTTTAGCACATGCTGATTGCTCTCCGAACTAGGGCTACTGGGTGTACCCAGGACACAGTCATCTAGTCGGGAGGGTAATCTACGCTCCCTAGGAGCACGTGTCTTCCCTTCAGGGAAGGGGGGGGGAGACCCTTTGAACCTACCTCGCTCTTTTGTGACATCCTATCTGGTTTAACTCCGGCTCGAAGTGACCAAATTGTGCGGGAGCTTAGAGGACTGTATATAATTATCACCTTAGGGGGTGTGGTAGGATGCCTTAACTCTTAAACTAATTGTACCAAATACACAACTGAGTGAATAACTTAAAATGGAGTCACCTAAACTAGAAAGAGCGAGGAAACTGTTTGAATCATAATGCTTTTATATAAGCAAAAAGGGGAAAAAGATACATACAAAATATTGTTATCACATTACACAAAGCCTAATTAAATACTATTACTAAATTTAGATGGGCGCCCAAATAGTTCTAATAAAGTGTTCTGGCCAAACGTTGCCGCGGTTACCACTGTGACAGAGGAACAATTCCCTCTGCAGGATGTGAGAGATGGAGGTGATGAGGAGTAGTAGACCGCTGCGTGTTGATGAGGGCGGGAAGACGCTGCCCGGTCCAATAGGCGCCACCAGTCTGCTCCTGCAGACCAGATGCTCCGCTGTGGTGGTCCGAGTGTCTCGCTCCGCTCCGTGGTGCTGCACGGCGCACGGCGCACGCCGACAGCTGCTGCAGACACGCTGTTCCCCTCTGTACCACAGGCTACTGCTTAGGACTAGTTGTGTCCTTTACTCCTTTTACAGCGACACAGACCTTATCTAAATGTTCTCTGGTCTGTGTTATATATCGACTGATATGTCCAGTATAGAGCAGCTATCGAAGCATGAGCCGAAGCTACTTTAGGTATTAGCGCCGAGCTAGCTAGCTTCGGCTAACTGGTAACGATAGATGGGGAATACTATAGTCTGCTGTAATATGCTAATCCCAGACGTTTACTAAACATCAAATTAGCTGGGTACTAAAACTCACTCTCTCTTGGTTGTATAATGTCCGCTTGGTAAGCCACTTTACATACTTGGTCACCGTCAAACTATAACGTTAACGAGAGCAACGCTGTGTGTACGTCCGCTCTCTTGCGTGTCCGGTCAAGTTCAACGTCACAAGCTCATAGAGAGGAAGTGACGCAGATACGAGGGAACACTACCACCTCTGGCCCACTAGATGGCAGCACCGTCATATAACCTGAGATGCCATCAATAGGCAGACAGTGTAACATTATGTGGTAAATAATAACTTAACTCCCACATATTAACTTAAAGGGGGATTATTTTAGGTCTAATTTTACCTAATTGCAGACCCTTCAGCACACTCTGCCTACTGAGATATACCATTATCTCCAGCACCTAGTGTGCTCTGGGAAACAAAACAAATGCACCCACTTGCACGTGACCACGCCACTCCCATGCATCCTCTATATTACGCCGGAAGTGGTCACGCCTCACCCTTCCCAGTTCGATTTCCATAAGCGGAAAACATCCAAGGGACCTCAGGGCGCTAAAGAGCGAGACGCTCAGCCATTATTAATATAACTAGGGTTATAGGATAACCTTATGTTATATATCATCCTACTGAGATAAAGGGCAGAGCGGACACGTGGCCACGTCAAATGCACCCCCTGAGGGCCCCGTAAAGGCCCAAAAAAGGAACGCGGTCGTAAGACAGACGATCCAATGGCACCTGCTCAAGAGGCTCAAACGGGGCCCCCAACAGCCTTTCCAGAACAGTTGGAGGTCCAGACTCTGAGACAGAGAACGTTCCACAGGCTTGAGACGCCATGCGCCAAGCAAGAACATCCCACAGGAGGGTGGCTGAACAATGTTCTGCCCTCCACTCTCGAACCATACGCCACTTCCCTGCGTAAGCCGCGGTAGTGGACGAAGCGTGCGCGTTCCGGATGGCGTTAACCACAGAAGAGTTAAGACGCATCCCCACCAGATTTACCCTTTCAGGAGGCAGAACAGAGTTCCACATGCCTGAGAGAGGGCCCGCGGTGACCACGGAACAGGCCACGGCGGGGCCACCAAGAGCTGAATCAGGGACGGGAACCACACAGCTGAGCCCTGGTCCGGCGCGACTGACGTACCCGCCCCAACAGCTGAGCTATCAGGTGTATTGCGGGGGGGAACGCGTACAGAATCCCGGGCGGCCACGGACACATCGAGAAGGTAACCACCCCCAGAGAGATGTTGCCTTCCGACTGACCGAGAACCACAAGGGGCACTGGTGGGACTGTCTGCTCGCAAACAGGTCCACGTAGCCTCCCCGAATCGGTCCCAGACCTGTCTGACTATGTCTGGACGTAGTCCCCACTCGTCGGGGTGAGGACCGCCCGCGACATCACATCTGCACCCACATTCTCCCTGCCGGGGATGTGGAGAGCCCTCAGGCTGCGCAGATTGAGAGACGCCCATAGCCAGAGTTCGACCGCCGCCCGGTGCAGACGGGGGGAGCGTACTCCTCCCTGTCTGTCGATATACGATGCTGACGTCGTGTTGTCCGTCCTGATCAAAACATGCCGTTTGAGGACCAGAAGGACTGCCTTCAATTCCAACACATTGAAATGTAGTGCAGACCGGGCAGCATGGTCCTGCCAGCTGCCCCCTACTGCGTTGGCCTGACACGTCCCCCCCCATCTCACGAGGGAGGCGTCGGTGAAGACCGTGACGTGTGACAGCCTGTTGCCCATGGGGACCTCGCTGGTGAGGGCCCCAGGCCCTCCCCAGAGGGCGAGGTCCCCCAGTACTGAGATGGAAACCTTCAGCCGCTTCCACTTGTGTCTCACCGGGTCTATTTCCATACTGGAAAACCACCTCTGTATCCTCCTCATGAAGAGGAGGCCAAGAGGGACCACAGAGTGAGCAGATGCCATCATACCGAGCAGGCGCATCACGGACAGCGCCGTAACCGTCCTAGGACGGAACCTCCAGAGCGCGCCGAGAACATCCACTCGCCGCCGCTCTGAGAGGGATGCCCATATAGACCTTGAGCTTAGAAATAAGCCCAAGTACTCCACCCGTTGACTGGGAAGAGGAATACTCTACTTCCAGTCTACAGCAAAACCCAGGCTTGTGAGGAATTCCACCACCTGCCTGGTATGAGACCTGGCGATCTTCTCTGACCGGCTGAGGACCAGAACGTCGTCCAGGGTAGAATAAAATTCGTATCCCCTGACGAGGCAGAGGCCCCAGCGCGGTCTCCACGCACTTGGTGAAGATGCGAGGAGCCAGAGAGTAGCCGAACGGCAGCCTCTGGTACTCGTACGCTAAGCCCTGAAAAAGGAAGCGTAGGTATGTCCTAGGAGGGAAGATCAGGGTGCGAATACGCATCCTACAGGTCTATGGAGTTGAACCAGTCCCCCACCTGACAATGCTTAACAGGTGGGTGATGGTCAACATTCTGAACCTTCCATGGGACAGGTCCAGTATGGGTCTGACACCCCCCTTTCTCGGGCACCAGAGAATATCGGGAGGAAACGCCGCTCATCGCGTCCTCCCATGGGACCACGACGGCGGCCTGCTTCGCCGCCAGAGAACGAATCTCCTTGGCCAGGGCTGTCACTGCCGCGGACTCTGATAATAGAGTCTGTACCAAACCCAAAAACGGAGGGCGGGGGTGTGTAAACTGTAACAAAAGTGCCGCCCTCAGCGTTTTCTCCATCCACACCAACATATGGCTACTACTGCAGCCATACGTGGTAAAATGTCCAAAGCTCCTCCGCCGCCAACTGCCGCCGGTCTGCTAGGAATCGTAGATAGGTGGCCCGGTCCCTCCCGCTGTGCGTTGTCAACCCTGGTCTCGCCAACCGCGCGAGCAGGGTGTCCCGCGGAGCTGGGATATCGCACCCTGACTCTACCAATGAGGCAATCGCACCCAAGGGGGGGACCCCGACAGAAGGTGCGGTCTGATACGAGAGGAGCGGCCATCACCCCTGGTGACATAGGCTCCCCCGCTGAGCATCTTCCCGGCTTAGCTTGCTGAGGACAGCCTGCTCTGCAGCTGGACATGCATGATGTGTGGTCCCACACTGCCCGATAGGGTGGGTCTCTACACACTGTAGCCCTGTAGTGATATTACTACCACCCAAATTACGCGTGCCTGCTGACCACTGCGGGATCGGAAGTCCAGACGGGGGAGGCACTAACGTAATACCCGGCCTGGCGGGGGCGGGGCTGGGGGGAACCCACGCTGCGACCTCCTGGGCCTAGAGTTCCCCCTCTGACAAAAAATTTTAGATACAGGGAACCCTGCTCCGTCGACAGATACAACACCAGGCTCACCAAACACAGACGCAGGACGTGTGGTGTGGGAGCCGCTTGACAGCACAGCATTCTCTTTTTTTATCCACTTTTTTCTCCCATTTTCTATATTTTTCTCCCATCCCAATTTCGTATCATCCAATTCAACCATCCCCTGTCACGAACGCTGTTTCTTGCCTCCCACAAGCTGGCTGCAATGTGGACTAAGTCATACATAGCACAAGTCCCCTCCGGTACTTGAGGTAACAGCAGTCGCATCTTTTCACCTGCGCAACTCGATCCCTCAGTGGCGAGGAGTAACGCGTGGGAGGCTCACGCTGCCCCCGACACTTCCTGATTCTACTGCGCAGGCGCACCAACCGACCTGTAGGAGTCGCTGTCCACAACGCCCGATCCCCACCCATCAGTTTCCCACCCCCTAATGCGGCCAATGTGCATTAGTATGAACGACCAGCTAAACTGAAAGCAATGTGGAGCGCTGGGCTCGAACAGGCAAACCCAGCGTCTCCGTCATTCGTGGCGAGCGCCTTGCCCACTACGCCACGTAGCCGCCCTGACAGCACAGCATTCTCATAGACAGACCCAGGCCTAGCTAGCAACTGGGTGTCAGCCCGTCTCCATGAGAAGCGAAATGTGGGGCCGCTTGCGCTTCACTGGAAAAACGCGGCCCGTAGCCAAAGGGGACAAATCAGAGCCCTGAGTCCCGTAGCGTAGCGGGGGGAGTAACCGGAGAGCGTGCTAGACACAGCTAGATGGCAACGGTTTTTTAGGGCGTGCCCATCTAATATAGCCGATCCCTCGGGCCGCTGAGGCTGTCGGCCTTGTGATCACCTGTTTCCTTTGTGTCCAGGGTATCTCAGGCGGGGGAAACATGGCCGGGGGGCTGCGCGGTGTGGTGCGGCGTGGAGCCCAGGTCAAATACCGCCCGCGCCCCCGTGGACAGACCAAGGTCCACCCACGGAGAGGGGAGCCCTGAGGAGGAGACCCCTCCCCTCCTCAAGGGGAGATTGCTCCAACCAAGATGCCTGTGAACAACCGTTGACAGCATCCTAGCCCTCCCTGCGGTTATAGCTTGCAGCTGGGTCAAAAGCTGAATAACCTCAAAACCTTGCGCGATGGTTTTGACGTCGGCTGGCCCTAAGACCCCACCACCGACACCATTTTTGACAGAAAAGCAGCCAATTGAGCAATGTTGTTAGTTGCTGCTAAATTCTGTACCGCGGCGGTATAAGCTTCATCAGCCCACCAGCCACCTGCCGGGCCGACTTGCCTCTTGGCGTGATGGTTGCATTTTGATTTCAATATGTGCTCACAACTAGTACAGCAGACCTGGCAGCTTGCTACTGCGGAACCTGAGCCAGAGTTCAGACAGCTTCCCACTGCTGAAGCTGAGCCAGAGTTCAGACAGCTTCCTACTGCTGAAGCTGAGTCAGACACTCACAACCTCAAACCATGTATTCATCAAACCTCAACATCGCCTTGGCCAGAAATGCAATAGGAACCCTAAATGCTCTATTCTGGCACCAAAAATGCCTTTTACCCTAAAACCATGCAATCCTTGGCTAATGTGATCAAGATACTACTAGGAGCCAAGCTAACGGCCATTAAAGAGGAACACAGCTCAATTTAAGAATCCATATATTAAGAACTAGACGAATTTTACCCATGTTTTAACACTCAAAAAACAATGATTATCATACAATATATCAGGGGTGGTTCTAGCATCAGACCTTTAGGGGGGCTCAGCCCCTAGAGCAGTAGCATCATTTCACTAAATGCCAAGGTATGGCAAGGGAGGGGGCGGGGGGTGAAGTCAGTTGTCAAATCAGTTGTGCAATTGTCAATTTTGGTGAGTTGTTTCTATACAATTCACTTATGACATTTAGGTAACATTAACGAACAAAGGAGAGAACTACAGTGTGTACTGTAAGTAGTAAACCTTTTTTTTTTTTTTTTTATTCCAGTCGATCATAATGATCATGATCATATTACGGAGCGCTCATTGCGTTTGAGAGAGAGAGGGAGAGAGAGACTCCCAGTTTCGTATATACATCTATGGAAAAAAGACATTTCCAGTGAGTGAAGGTTTGTTCAAATCATGAGGGAACAAAATAAAATTGAGGCCACAAAATATTATTTTGAGGCCTCAAATTGATTAATTTGAGGGAACAAAATACTTGAGGTAACTATTTTGAGTAGTGATGTCCCGATCCGATCACGTGATCGGGGGCTGATCACATGATTTTCAGAAGATCGGGATCGGGGGGAAAAATCGGGAGTAAAATTATTATTATATATATATTTTTTTATTCAACAAACATGACCATGTTCATGCCTTAAACTCATCATCGCGTCCTCCCATGGGACCACGACGGCGGCCTGCTTCGCCGCCAGAGAACGAATCTCCTTGGCCAGGGCTGTCACTGCCGCGGACTCTGATAATAGAGTCTGTACCAAACCCAAAAACGGAGGGCGGGGGTGTGTAAACTGTAACAAAAGTGCCGCCCTCAGCGTTCTCTCCATCCACACCAACATATGGCTACTACTGCAGCCATACGTGGTAAAATGTCCAAAGCTCCCCCGCCGCCAACTGCCGCCGGTCTGCTAGGAATCGTAGATAGGTGGCCCGGTCCCTCCCGCTGTGCGTTGTCAACCCTGGTCTCGCCAACCGCGCGAGCAGGGTGTCCCGCGGAGCTGGGATATCGCACCCTGACTCTACCAATGAGGCAATCGCACCCAAGGGGGGGACCCCGACAGAAGGTGCGGTCTGATACGAGAGGAGCGGCCATCACCCCTGGTGACATAGGCTCCCCCGCTGAGCATCTTCCCGGCTTAGCTTGCTGAGGACAGCCTGCTCTGCAGCTGGACATGCATGATGTGTGGTCCCACACTGCCCGATAGGGTGGGTTTCTACACACTGTAGCCCTGTAGTGATATTACTACCACCCAAATTACGCGTGCCTGCTGACCACTGCGGGATCGGAAGTCCAGACGGGGGAGGCACTAACGTAATACCCGGCCTGGCGGGGGCGGGGCTGGGGGGAACCCACGCTGCGACCTCCTGGGCCTAGAGTTCCCCCTCTGACAAAATTTTTTAGATACAGGGAACCCTGCTCCGTCGACAGATACAACACCAGTCTCACCAAACACAGACGCAGGACGTGTGGTGTGGGAGCCGCTTGACAGCACAGCATTCTCTTTTTTTTATCCACTTTTTTCTCCCATTTTCTATATTTTTCTCCCATCCCAATTTCGTATCATCCAATTCAACCATCCCCTGTCACGAACGCTGTTTCTTGCCTCCCACAAGCCGGCTGCAATGTGGACTAAGTCATACATAGCACAAGTCCCCTCCGGTACTTGAGGTAACAGCAGTCGCATCTTTTCACCTGCGCAACTCGATCCCTCAGTGGCGAGGAGTAACGCGTGGGAGGCTCACGCTGCCCCCGACACTTCCTGATTCTACTGCGCAGGCGCACCAACCGACCTGTAGGAGTCGCTGTCCACAACGCCCGATCCCCACCCATCAGTTTCCCACCCCCTAATGCGGCCAATGTGCATTAGTATGAACGACCAGCTAAACTGAAAGCAATGTGGAGCGCTGGGCTCGAACAGGCAAGCCCAGCGTCTCCGTCATTCGTGGCGAGCGCCTTGCCCACTACGCCACGTAGCCGCCCTGACAGCACAGCATTCTCATAGACAGACCCAGGCCTAGCTAGCAACTGGGTGTCAGCCCGTCTCCATGAGAAGCGAAATGTGGGGCCGCTTGCGCTTCACTGGAAAAACGCGGCCCGTAGCCAAAGGGGACAAATCAGAGCCCTGAGTCCCGTAGCGTAGCGGGGGGAGTAACCGGAGAGCGTGCTAGACACAGCTAGATGGCAACGGTTTTTTAGGGCATGCCCATCTAATATAGCCGATCCCTCGGGCCGCTGGGGCTGTCGGCCTTGTGATCACCTGTTTCCTTTGTGTCCAGGGTATCTCAGGCGGGGGAAACATGGCCGGGGGGCTGCGCGGTGTGGTGCGGCGTGGAGCCCAGGTCAAATACCGCCCGCGCCCCCGTGGACAGACCAAGGTCCACCCACGGAGAGGGGAGCCCTGAGGAGGAGACCCCTCCCCTCCTCAAGGGGAGATTGCTCCAACCAAGATGCCTGTGAACAACCGTTGACAGCATCCTAGCCCTCCCTGCGGTTATAGCTTGCAGCTGGGTCAAAAGCTGAATAACCTCAAAACCTTGCGCGATGGTTTTGACGTCGGCTGGCCCTAAGACCCCACCACCGACACCATTTTTGACAGAAAAGCAGCCAATTGAGCAATGTTGTTAGTTGCTGCTAAATTCTGTACCGCGGCGGTATAAGCTTCATCAGCCCACCAGCCACCTGCCGGGCCGACTCGCCTCTTGGCGTGATGGTTGCATTTTGATTTCAATATGTGCTCACAACTAGTACAGCAGACCTGGCAGCTTGCTACTGCGGAACCTGAGCCAGAGTTCAGACAGCTTCCCACTGCTGAAGCTGAGCCAGAGTTCAGACAGCTTCCTACTGCTGAAGCTGAGTCAGACACTCACAACCTCAAACCATGTATTCGTCAAACCTCAACATCGCCTTGGCCAGAAATGCAATAGGAACCCTAAATGCTCTATTCTGGCACCAAAAATGCCTTTTACCCTAAAACCATGCAATCCTTGGCTAATGTGATCAAGATACTACTAGGAGCCAAGCTAACGGCCATTAAAGAGGAACACAGCTCAATTTAAGAATCCATTTAAGAACTAGACGAATTTTACCCATGTTTTAACACTCAAAAAACAATGATTATCATACAATATATCAGGGGTGGTTCTAGCATCAGACCTTCAGGGGGGCTCAGCCCCTAGAGCAGTAGCATCATTTCACTAAATGCCAAGGTATGGCAAGGGAGGGGGCGGGGGGTGAAGTCAGTTGTCAAATCAGTTGTGCAATCGTCAATTTTGGTGAGTTGTTTCTATACAATTCACTTATGACATTTAGGTAACATTAATGAACAAAGGAAAGAACTACAGTGTGTATTTATTATTTATTTAATATTATTTTGAGGCCTCAAATTGATTAATTTGAGGTAACAAAATACTTGAGGTAACTATTTTGAGTAGTAATGTCCCGATCCGATCACGTGATCGGGGGCTGATCACATGATTTTCAGAAGATCGGGATCGGGGGGAAAAATCGGGAGTAAAATTATTATTATATATATTTTTTTTATTCAACAAACATGACCATGTTCATGTCTTAAACTCATACTCAGGCCTTAGTTTTGGTTTTAAATTACATATCATCATTCATTTATTTATTGTCGCACAGAGCAGAAGAATTTGCCAAAACAAACGCATTTCCTTTGATTTACACCATTGCACGACAGTGACGTATGCCGAAAATAGCAGACCTACAAGCTCACAACGTGTCGCTCCCGTGACTCGGAGCAGCTAGACAAAATGACAGAAGTTTGGAAGCATTTTAAAATTGAAACCGAAGCCAGTCCAATAGCCAGTTGCAATGTTCGCAAGGCGGACATTCCGCGTGGAGGAAAGAACAGAGCTGTGTTCAACATGATCAATCTAATACGCCACCTGAGAAACAGCCACAAACAACAACGAGAGCGAGCAAAGGAATGGGGGAGGCGGCTGGTGCTCTGCCAAACAGCTGTATTGATTCCAATGCCTCGCTTGAATGAAGTTAACGTTCACCTGCCCTGGATAACGTCAACATTCGCTTTGTAAGGATTATCGTCAGCGTTTCAGACCAAAATGGAGCAAATCATTACGTAAGTCGAACACTGTGAATGTATACTAATGTGCAAACAGATTGAAAGTTTGAATATTTCTCGTATGAAGCACATTCTCAGGGGCTCAGGGTGAATGTAATGTTAGCCGACGCGCTCGAGGGGCTATTGAGGCAACAGAGGGGCTTGTCTCACTTTGCCAGTTTCTGACAAAAATGCGTCAAATGGGTTACTAATGTGAAGGATCGGATCGGGAAAGATCGGTATCAGCAGATACTCAAAATCACATGATCGGGATCGGATCGGGAGCTAAAAAATGCGATCGGGACATCCCTAGGCCACAAAATATTTTTCTATTTTTTTTTTGTATTTTATTTTTTTATTCTTTTTTAAAACAAACATATAAACAAACATGACAACACACGATAAGATATATTTTTCTATTTTGAAGCCACAAAATATTATTTTGAGGCCCCAAATTGATTAATTTGAGGTAACTAAATAAATGTTGAGGTAAATACTATTTTGAGGCCATGACATATTTTTTTCATTTCGCGTGGCAGCAATAAGCCTTTGTAGCAAGCAGATTAGCTGGGCTAGCTAGCTAACATTAGCTGAACTGACATTAGCTTGATAGCTAACTAGCGAATAGCATCAGCTAGCTAACATTAGCTAACGTTCTTTGACACTATTATTACACCAACTAATGACCAATTTGACAAGATTCTCTGTCAGAATAGTCAGTAATTTTATATAGTGCTAGCAAACGTTTCAACATACTTGTCTTGTTGCCCATCAGCACTGGCAAATTCACTTTTACTAAACTAGTTACAGTAGGTAGCTAGCTACATCTGCTTCCACGTCTTGTGTTGAATGTTGGACTGGGACTTGACATGACATTTAATTTTAATTTTTATAGTTAACCAATGAGGTCAACAGGCTACTACCGGCAATCCATGTCTGTAATAATAATAATAATATAGGGGGGCTAAGATTAAATTCCTAAAAAGGGTCTAGAACCGCCACTCATAACTGACTTATTATCCATTCATAACCATACAATCACTTTTAATTTATTAAAATTTATTTTATTTTATGGTCTCAAGACTACCTTACCCGTTTTCAGTTAAAAGGGTCATTATGTTATTTGACTATAATAGACTAATATTAGGACACTTCTACTTTATTTTTAATAAATCTATTTATTTTTTCATTTTTAAATAACCTTACATTATTATTTATTAACCATAGTGTCATAAAAATGTACCCGTATAGATAAATTATTATTTAGCCTGAAATCTAACATAATTTTGCTCAAATGCTGCCTTTATGTCTTTCTGCTCTGCCTTTGGTTTCATATGACATACAAACCTCCTGTTGAGCTTCTGTCTCATTCACTGATGATCTTCATCAGATGTGTCTTCATCATCCTCATCCTCAGACACGTCCTCCTCATTTCACTCTCAGCTGCACCTCTCTGCTCTACGACCATTAGCCTCATAGACAGTGAATCCTTTGTTCATGTCAGAATAGACGGATGCTTCTGCTGAATGAAATTGAGAACTCAAACAAGTCTTATTTATAGATACCAATGTTGTGAGAAATCAGTGTAATGTTGTTTCTCATCAGCACATCACACCCCCACAAGACGACAATGAGCTTGTTTGTGAATAAACGTGTTCCTGTGATGCTGTATGTGGGCATAACATTATGAAGGAGTTGTGATGACAGAGCCAGGGCTATTCTTTATGAGTGTGTGTGTGGGAGGGAGAGAGAGAGGGGGAGGAAGGGGAGGTGTGAGGTGTCTGGACTCAATGATGAATCTTGTTTGAGTGACATTTTATCCACAGAACTACTATACGATCAACAGCCAAATTATTCTCTGCTGGGTCATATTCGACCGGTTCGATTCCCGCTCCTCCTGGGCAGCGTGTCGAAGTGTCCTTGAGCAAGACACTTAACCCCTAACTGCTCCCGATGTGCAGATCGGCACCTTGCATGGTCGCCTCCGCCATCGGTGTGTGAATGTGTGAGTGAACGGGTGAATGTGAGGAACAAAATTGTAAAGTGCTTTGGATAAAGGTGCTATATAAAAAATGGCACCATTTACCATGTATTTACCCACAACTTGTCAATGCTGCATCATGCCATACGATCAACAATCAATATTCTCTGCCGGGTCCTATTTGACCCATAACACCACAGATGACCACAACAAACAAAGACCTTGAGAATTGAATAGAATGGTGACCATTGGTTTCGTTATGTTTACAGCTGTTTTTGAGGATATCATGAAGCCTTGTTCCAGTAAAATAAAAAATAAAAACTAGATGGTATTTATTCCATATATCTTGAACAAATATAACCCTAATATAACAGTATAAATATAAATAAATATAACAGTAGAAGGGTTATAAGGGCAGTGAGGCTCATGAGGTTTCATTTCGGGGTGCGCCTCGGGAAGGTCATTAAAACAATTTTCAAGGGTCAGTAAGTTGTCTGACAGGGCAGGCGCTGTGCACCAGTTTCAGAGCAGCAGAAGCCTTCAGGCGAGTCCTCTCCCTATGCCCTCACTGACGCAGTTACGCAACATCCTCATTACATCTCAGCCTCTCCTCTCCTCATCTCTATCTCTCTATCTATCCGTCCATCTTGAAAGTGTGTTTCAAACCCTCACATGCGGCGAGCGTCATCTTACCCGTCACGCGACACCTCCCCAGTTCTTGTTCTCGCTGATTGCGAACACAGTGTCGACTCAGATGCGGCTGCTGCTGCACACACTGGTGAGGAGGGAAACTACCAGACGACCGGTCTACCTCCTGAGCTACTGTCGCCCCCAAACAAATACAAGCAAATCAATTCAAGCTGGATCGGTTAGTAAAGCACACCTTCTCCATCCCAAGAATACCTTTGGGTTGAGTTCAAAATCAGCCTGGAAGTTCACGCTTCATTATGAGGTGAAATGAACTATAACAGTAAAAAGGAAAAATGTTGGGCCTTGTTATGGAAAATATTAAAGGACAAAAGTTGAGCCGTTGTATAAATCATTCTGAGTCGAGTTATTATTAAATAGAAAGCATAGTTTAATTATTTCTCTGTGGCCACAGTAGAAAGTTCAGTTTACAATCAGAGACTTCATGTTCACGCACAAGAGTCTGACCAGCAAAGTGACAAAGAGCTCTGGTCAGACGTACAAATACACAATTGAAATGACATTCACTAGACATCCAGATATGACTGAAAGTATAAACAAACTTGGTTCTCAGTTAGGGGAAGTAATAACACCACCTTGCTTTGGCTGGCTAGGAAGAGAAAATATAACCTTGAAGTCCCTTCAGAGACACACACACACTGTAGTAGTTGTCTGATCATATTAAACCAGTCAAGTTGTACAATGATAGAATATGTCTGATGTCTCAACACAGATCTATAATGACATGATAATATTTCTACGACAGCCTCTAAGTCGTTCTATGAAGCAGGATGAAGGACTGAGAAGGTTGCCTTCATAATGTTATGTGTTCCCCGATGACTAATTACCTGCTTGAAACAACTATAATCAGTAATGCAAATCACTGGGATACTCAAACCCACCGGCAATAGAATCTATTTTAATGACCTTTGGCAATTATTTTGCCTCACAATCTAATCTGTAGAAAAAGTTAGTTTATTCCAATGTACAGACTGTAATCTCAATCATTATTATGCCAACTATTATGTCAAGATGTGTAAATCATTACGTTGGTGTCTTATCTTATTAGTGTATTTTGACACTAATTGCCTTCCCACTCCTTCTGCAGTGGCTCCCATTGTGTTCTGTGGATTTTCCTTTGCAGAAGGCTGTTAGGCAGAGCTGGATTAATTGCCAGTGCTGATAGCATACGTACACCTGGGCTAATGGGTCTTCTCAAGAATACTGACTGAACTGTCTTGGGGCACAGGAAGAACATATTAATTCTTAAAATGGGCGGCATTCCCCTTCAAGGACTTCCTGTACATTAGACTAGAGGAGCGACATTTTCCCATGAAAACATAGGGGGAGCTCCCGTAGCTCACCGCATATCTCTGCGCTATTTCTGCGTCGGGGAAAACCGTGCTCGTCACGGATCTGGGGGACACGAGTTCGATTCCCGGACCCGCCGTCATTTCTCAGAATGTGTTCCCCTGCTCTACATCCCATTTAAACCTGTTTCTGTCGGTCATGCTTGACCAGAAAAGCGATAAACGCTAAAAAAAAAAAAAAAAAAAAGAAAAAGAAAAAGAAAAACGTTACATAGTGCAGGTTCAAGCACAGCAATGAATTATTCCATCATCAATAACAGGCATCAGGTTAAACCTATATTATACAGAAGCACAACATACTAGCTAGCTAGCTAACATTACATTGTTCCTGTCAAGTGAAATTGTTTTCTAGCTCTTTTCTTGAGTCATCGAAACAGAAGTAAGGTTTGTTGTTGTTGTTGTTGTTGTTGTTGTTGTTGTTGTTGTTGTTGTTGTCATGGGCTGCCTGGCTCATCTTGGCAGTTTATTTCTCTCCAATGACATCCACCCCCACATCACACACACACACACACACACACACACACACACACACACACACACACACACACACACACACACACACACTACGGTCAGGCAGAGTCATGCTGGAGGTAGAATGTGCTGTGCTGGACAAAGCTGCTCGGGTCAATCACACACGCTGCTCTTCAGCTGAAAGGCTCTCAGCTGTGAAATGGTTCCTTTATGAGTGTCATAAGAAACAAGCATTTCATTATAAAGTATCCTGTATTTTGTTCTGACAAATAAAAACAAACTTGATCTTGAACTACAGAGTCTAAGGTTTCCTGAGGCAATTCAACACACAACTGGAAGTAATCAGTATTTCATTGGATTGCATCACAGATTACAAATTTAATCAGGTAATCATGTGAAGGGTCTGACAGGTCAGCAGCATAGATCTCCATGGCCATCATCATCATCATCATCATCATCAACATCATCATCATCATCATCATCATCATCATCATCATCATCATCATCATCATCATAATAATCCTCATTATATTTGTAGGAGCCATTATGATGGTGGCATATTATTTATTATTTGTAATATTATTATTGGACACCTGGTGGTGGGTTTTAGATTAGACAGCATTGGTCATGTATTTAGGGGGTCACATGTGCAGTAATTAGTTAGGACACACAGGTAGTGAGGAGCACACCGTTCTTACCAGCAGGACAGCAGCTCAGCAACTCAACAGACAGAAATACAGAAGAACAGGGAATCACCACAGAACCCACACTGGCATTATAAATGGAATGTTCATCATTACCACTGCAACTTCAACGCAATAAATCAACCTAAACTGGAATTATGACTGGACATCCATCTTTGCTGTGTCTACTGCGTAGGATCACTCCCATACCATACCTGTGAAGTAACGGGCAAGAGAAAACAGGACATTGGAAAGTAGAATTTGCCGTTACAATATTTATCATCATCATCATCATCATCATCATCATCATCATCATCATCATCATCATCATCATCATCATCATCATCATCATCATAATCATCATCATCAACATCATTATCAACATCATCATAATCAACATCATCAACATCATCATCATCAACATCATAATCATCATCATCATCATTATCATCATCAACATCATCATTATCATCATCAACATCATCATAATCATCATCATAAGCATCATCATCATAATCATCATAATCATCATCATCATAATCATCATCAACATCATCAACATCATCATAATCATCATCAACATCATCGTCATCATCATCATCATAAAAAAACAAAAGGCCTGTGTTACGGACGGTGTCCTTATGTGTATATGGGGGTTATGTATGTTATCTGTTGTGTGTGTGTATATAGGCATGTTCTGGTTGTTCTGTTTTTGTCTCCCTCCTGTGTAACATATCCCATTCTCAGGTGTCTCCCAGTTGCAGCACCAGCAGCCAGCTGGTCAATCAGCAACTCACCTGTAAATATCCTAACCCAATCATTCCAACCCCCTCCAATGTACAGTCATTTACCTAGTATGGTTTTGTCAATAGTTCAATGTACAATTGTGTTTGTTTGTACAGTGTCTCCTCCCCCCCCCCCTCAATGTACAGTGTTACTTGTTTATACAGTATGCCCCCCGCCCCCCCCCCCCCCCCAACCACCTCCAATGTAAATTACCCAGTATGGTTGTCAATATCCCAATGTACCCAACCCCCCCCACCCAACCTCCAATGTACAGTTTCTACGTCAAATGTATATACTCCCTTTTCTTGACTCCTTCTGTATCACAAACAGTACTGTATTTGCAAATCTGGTATGTCATAAATGTATAGATGTAGCAGTACTGACTATCTGTATGTCATGTATGTCATATATGTCTATATGAATTGAAAATGGGGGACCCTGATGGAAACAAGACAAACGTCTTTCTCAGGTCTGCATCCCCTTAACAATTGTATGTATTGAGCCGTACTGTATTGTACCCATTCTGCAATCTGTTAAATAAAGTTTTCATTCATTCATTCACCCCAGTGCAACGGCAGCTGAAGTTGATCTGCAATCAACATCCACTCTCCCTTTATATATCCCATTTTGTGCAGTGTTAGTTAGCTCTTTTGGCTCATTGTGGTGGTGGGTGTCTCTCTGTGTCTTTGGTGATAATTCTGTGTGTTGTTAGGTATAGAGCAGTGGCTCTTCAGAGGTAAAAGCTCTGGTTCTTAGGTATATAGAGCAGTGGCTCTTCAGAGGTAAAAGCTCTGGTTCTTAGGTATATAGAGCAGTGGCTCTTCAGAGGTGAAAGCTCTGGTTCACTTCATTGTGTTTTGGTGTTCTTTAGTTTGCTGTACATTTCTGTATTAACCCTTTGTATATTTGTTTCCCTTGCGTCACCCAACCTATGGTGATTGGTTGCTTTTCTTTGTATTAATCTTTTGTTTCGCACACAGGGACATTGAGGACAGGAAGATACCCTGGGGTCTACATTTTGCATCACGTAGGTGACCTGATGTTAAAGACACCAGCTTTAGGCCATGTCCTCACGTATATGGATCTTTTGCCAAACGCACATTTTATTCCACGATTGGGCCACACGTAAAGGGTGTTTTCAGAGACATAAACGGAGACTTTCTTAAACGCATTTTAAAGTGAAGATTTTCCAAAATATCCGTTCAGTGGATCCGTGCAGCCACTGTAAACGCATAGTCTAGATCAGTGGTTCTCAAACTTTTTACACCAAGTACCACGTGACCTGAGAACGTAGCTGGCTCTCCAAGTACCACCATATGACCGGCGTTAAAATACAGTCTATTCAGCTATGCACAGTTCATGCAGGAGGCAAATGTATTCCTGATACCATTATTTATTGTTAACTTTTGTCAGACACAGCCACAATGTACAAAGAGATAACACTAGAACTACGCTTCCACACAACTCATCCAATGCAAGGGGCATTGAGAACATAATAACTAACATTCTCACATAGCAAGTGAGAAAATTAAGAACAACTGTATTTCAGCAAATGTACTTAATTCTCTCTATCTCTCTCTCTCTCTCTCTCTCTCACTCTCTCTCTCACACAGCAAGCAATTGTCCGTCATTCTCTCTCTCTCTCTCACACACACACACACACACACACACACACACACACACACACACACACACACACACACACACACACACACACACACACACACACACACACACACACACACACTTATTTTGTTACAAAAACTTAATTTCCTGCATTCTGGTGCAGGCATTTTTACCCTTTAAATGCCAGTGTTTGTGATGGGCATCACAAATTATTGTAAAAAAGAAGAAAACACATATTCAATACATTTTTGAATGTTTACCCTTTAAATGCCAGTTTGTGTGATGGCATCACAAATTATTGTTAAAAAAAACACACAAAAAGTAAAATATTTTCAATATATCAAATGCAAAGTACATTTTTCTGGGGGAGATTATTACAGGCTAGGCATGTGTCAATGATTAGCAGCAACACATATTTTGATGGATTTTTTTGTAATGTCAGATTTAACACCAACTCGTTTCAGAAAAGTGGGAGTATTTCATTTTTTATCTGACATTACAAGAAATCTAAAAATAAATGGTTATGATCAGGGCTGAAGTTTAATTAATTATTATTATTTTTTTTTAGCTTTTTTGGAAATGTTTTCAAGTACCACCAGCAGTACCACCAAGTACCACAGTTTGAGAACCACTGGTCTAGATAAACGATGACGCCACAGCTCACTACGCATGCTCAGACTGTTGGCCATCCATGGCAATACAATAGGCGCCCATAGCCTTGAAGCGCACAGAGGCAATAAGATGGACAGCGCCTGGTGCTGAAATGACAGACAGAAATAGCATGTAGTTTCTTCCCCCTCGAATGTATATATTTTCTCTTATTGATCTCTGCCTCTTAAGCAGTACTGTATATTTGTACATCTTGTATATCATTCATGAATGTCTAGATGTAACAGCTACTGTATACTCCAGTGCCGACAGATTCGGCCATAAGACGCTGCTTGAGTGTAATAGGGATGTATCTGTTATTTAGTTATACTGGACATTTTCGTTTACATAAGTAGATTTTTCGTTTCCGTTTATTTATTAAGTTAATATAAACCGTGTTTCGAAAGTTTTTGGGTTGTTAAACACACGCTTTTGATTTATTTAAGTGGCGAGTGGCGTTTTTTTCGTCAGCTTATTTCTCGAGAGATATCATACAATGTCATGTTGAGACCTTGAGATCACAATATCGCGATTCCGAAACAAAATAAGGCGAGGCATTATCACAAACTGTAGCAAAGATATTTAATGTTTTGCTAAACATGTCTAGTTTTGCGCCCTGCTTCAGTTAAAAGCCAAATTGCATTCTAAATTCAGTTAATAGACTTGCGACAGAAGAGGTCTGCACCTGATGCGCTCTGATGTTGCGGATAGTTGAGGATGTTGGCATCACGCGTGAGTGGTCCCAGAATGACCTAATAATAACTTAACATTATTAGTTGAATAGTTACTGTACAGGAATTACTGGAATCATTTGAATATGTGAGTTACGTGAATATAGCTTGCCCGTCAGATTGTTTGGCGAATATTACTTTACTATTTCTCTAATATATATCAGACCGACTATCTCCTAACAGAGAAACTACCACCACCTAAAACAACCTTATTACACCTTGTTTTATCCATATAGTAGCGCTTTGAAGTAATAATAACTTCGGTGGACAGCGCCTGGGTGCTGAAATGTCATTCAAACTATCCTTACTTATATATGCCACGACGGCACGTGAACAGTACAATGCAATTAATGAATGTCTTGTTGTAATTAGTATATATATAGTTTGTGATAAGGACTTGCCATATTTAGTTTCAGAATCCGTTGAATACATTGACATTGTATCTCTCTGTCGCCCAGTGCGCAGAAGTAAAGCATTAAATCGTGACATATCTAGATTGGTTGTTTCCTCTGGACTGCATCTAATCCACCGCTATATCTATCTATTTATTATCTACTGTATGTATGTCAATATAGCCAATGGAAATGCTAGGAATGGTGAAGTGGGCTCGGTGAACCAATGGACAATTCCTATAATTTCTCTGTCGTCCTGACCGCTCGTATATTTGGGATATCGCTTATCGCCACCTGCTGGCCCGCATGCTTGTTGGAGCAATTCATATGCGTTTATGTGTTTGTGTCTGGATGGAGTTTTTTTTTAACACTGTGGTGTGGACGGGGATTTTATTTTAAACGGAGCCTAAGAATATCCGTTTGGCAAAAGATCCATATACGTGAGGACATGGCCTTAGAGTGAGCACCACCACCTGTACTTTTGGGCGTTCAGCGCCTGTAAAGGGGGGTGGGTTTTCATTTCCTTTTACTATTTTATTTGGTGCCACTAGGTAGTCCTCCTTGCTCTCTGTGTTGCTGTGTTTTTGTTCATTTGTGAAATAAATACTATTATTTTGCAAATTGTTTCATGGTTTTGTGTCACTGCACCCTCACCTAACGTGTCTGTGGCCTTGTGTTGCGTCCCCTTACTGGGGTGCGTAACAGCCTGGGTTTTATACATTTAAATGTGAGGAGTATATTACAACACCAAAAATTTGACCACTTGAGGATCCTGATCTCCCAGACGGATCCGGGAGTTGATAAAATAGCAAATGTTTTAGCTCTGTATCCTGATACTGAAATGGGTGACTTTAATTTAGATTGGTTGGGTAGTAATTCTGGGTATCTAAAGGAGGTTAGTGAAAATATAAACCTAACCCAATTGGTTACGGAACCAACTAGGCCCAACCCCAAAAATCACACAACATTTACTTTAATTGATTTAATTTTCTCCAATAGATTAGACAGGATCACTGCTAGTGGAGTTCTTGATTTAGGAATCAGTGATCATTGCCCAATAGCCTGACGCTCTGGGGATCCATCCCATTGGCTATCTTTTAGACTAGAAACAAATGTACATCTGTCAAAAATGCTAAATTAAGCTATTATTTTGAATGAATCACAAGTTCATACTCTGACCCAACAAAACTTTGGAAAGCAGTAAATTCAAATAAAACCAAGACTACCATTTCCCTGCCTACAGAGGTAAGATATAATGACTGTTTGATAACTGAAGGTAAAGAGATTTGCTTAACCTTCAATAGCCTTTTGCCATTTTAATGAAGTAGACTGTGAGCATGATGGTGAAGAGCCTCCTCCTGGTGTCTGCTATGAGCAAAATGAAGGGCCTGCCACCACATTTTTCTTTGAGCCTATTACTCATGAATGCAGTTTTTAATATGTTGATGTCTATTGATACCAGAAGAATGAATGAATGAAAACTTTATTTAACAGATTGCAGAATGGGTACAATACAGTACGGCTCAATACATACAATTGTTAAGGGGATGCAGACCTGAGAAAGACGTTTGTCTTGTTTCCATCAGGGTCCCCCATTTTCAATTCATATAGACATTTATGACATACACAACATACATGACATTTATGGCATAGGGACATATAGGTATTTAGTACTGATACATTTGTGACATAGGCGGTATTCAAATATACAGTACTGTTACCCCTAGATCCTGACAGAGTATATACATATGATGGGGAGGGGACTGTACATTAGGAGGGGGTGGGTGGGTGGGAGAGAAATATACATACGGCGGGGAGGGAATATATACATGCGGTGGTGAGGAGACTGTCTATTAGGAGGTGGTGGGGGTTTTGGGCATTTACGGTGGCCAGTTTCGAATTGCAGCCTCCCGTAGGTGCTCTTTAAGGGCGGTTTTGAATGTGGGCAGGGATTCACATTCCTTTACAGCTTTGGGTAGGGCGTTCCACATTGTTGTGGCATAATTGCGAAACGTGTTTAGTCCCTTGTTTGAGCCGAATCTGGGTTTAACATGATTTGTTGAGCTTCCTCTGGTGTAGTGGTTGTGGTATTCACTGACCCTTGGGAAGTATTTTGACATGTACATGGGCACCCCGGTCGTATAGTGTATCTTGTAGACCAGGCCCATTGCAAGTTGCTGTACTCTGTCGTCTACTCTAAGCCATCCTAGGTTGGCAAAGTGGGCAGGGGTGAGGTGGGTTCTGGGGTTCAGGTCAAGTAGTAGTCTGACCAGTTTGTTTTGTGATGTTTGTAATTTTGTTTTAAGCGCCTTTGAGGTGCTTTGGTACCATGAGGTGCACGCATAGTCATAGTACCCTTGAATGAGTGCTCCTGCCAGAGTCTTCAGGGTATTCTTGTTTACCAGAGAGGAGATCCGGTACAAGAATCTAGTTCGTTGGTTGACTTTTTTTATTACATTGGATGCCATTTTGTCACAGGAAAGATTTGCCTCTAGGATGGAACCCAGGTAGGTAATTTCGTCTTTCCTTGTGACAATATTGTCACCCACTGTAACTGAGAAGCCGTCGGTCTTGCTGAGTTTGTTATTTGAACCGAAGAGAATGGACTCTGTTTTGCCCATGTGTAATGATAGTTTGTTATCAGCGAGCCATATGCAGATTTTGCCTAGTTCCGTGCTGAGGGTTTTTTCAACCTGCAATTTGTTCTTGTCAGAGACCAGCAGGGCTGAGTCGTCCGCAAACAGGAACAAGTTGCAGTCACAGGCTGACGACATGTCATTTGCATAAATTAGGAAGAGTAGCGGTCCTAGTATGCTTCCTTGTGGAACACCACAGCTCACTGTGAGGGGGGGGGGATAGAGTACCGTTTACCTCTACCATCTGTTCTCTCCCCTCCAGGTAGGATTGCATCCAGCTCACTGATAGGCTATCAAAACCAATAGCTTTTAGCTTGTCCATTAGAATGGAGTGATTGACAGTGTCGAAGGCCTTTTGTAGGTCCAGCATGACCATGCCGCAGTATTTGCCAGCGTCCACCTCTTGTTTGATGTGGTCGTTCAAATAGAGGAGGCATGTGTCAGTGGAGTGGGACGTTCTGAAGCCAGATTGGAATTCGTAGATTAGGTTTTTTTCCGCCAGGTACTTTTCGACCTGTTCGTAGACTATTTTCTCCATGACTTTCGAGATGGAGGTAAGAATAGAAACAGGGCGGTAGTTGCCTGGGTCTAATTTGCTGCCCTTTTTGTGTAGAGGGGTCACTCTCGCAATTTTGAAGTCCTTGGAGACGTGCCCCTGTCTTATAGAGAGGTTTATTATGTGTGTGATGACTGGGGTGATGGCGGCTGCTGCGTCTCTGAGGAATTTGGAGGGGATGTTGTCATGGCCAGTGGCCTTGTTAGGTTGGAGGGCGCTCAATTTTTTGAGTACCTCATCGGTTGTTACCATTTCAAGTTTGAAGTCGTCTTTGTGGACCCCTAGGTTTTTGTAGTATGCTACTATGTGTTCTACCCCATAATGCCCTGAGTGGGAGGGTAGTTTGTTTACCAGTGTTGTGGCTATGTTTGTGAAGAAGATGTTTAAGTAATTGGCTACATCCAGCTTGTCTGTGATGAGCGTGTTGTCCGTCTTTATGTTTATGTTTGAGAATCTGGTTTTAAGTTTTTTACTGCAGCCTAGTTGATTATTGAGTAATTTCCAAAGTTCGCGGGGTTTGTTTTTGTTTTCCTCAGTTTTGTCGTTGATGAAATTTCTTTTTGCGGTTCTGATCATGGTGTTTACGTCATTTCTTAGTCTGTTTCTTTGGATTTTTAGTTCAACCACGTGGGCTTGGAGTTCACTGTTTGAGCTTTTGGAAAGCTTTGTCTGACTTTTATGAAGTTCAGAGCATTTTTTGTCTCTGGTTTTCATAGCGGCCAGTATTTCAGTGTGCATCCATGCCTCAGCGCGATTTTTAACCCTGGTGGTTCTTATCGGTGCCATGTTGTTGAGTATTGCTGTGAATTTGGTTTTGAATCCAAGCCATGTTTCTTCAACCTGTGTACCACTGAGCTCATCTGACCAGTCCAAGCTCCCCAGTTCTAGGTTAAAGGCCTCTCTAGAGTAAGTTTTGAGGTCTCTAGATGTGACTGTTTTGTGACAGCCGGCCTTCTGTTTTAGCTTTTTGCGGGTACAGAAAATCATATAATGATCACTTAACCCGCATGCTATCACCCCTTTACTGGAGATCATGGACTTGTCAGATAGTCAGATGTCTATTGATACCAGAAAGTCGACTGGGGAGGACAACTTGTACCCTTACTGTTAACAGAACTCACTTCAAGGCGGCAATAATGTGGTCAAGAGGCATGGTTTCTTTCTTGTGCCTGAACTGGCGTGGCTTCTTTTATTCACACATAAGCAGTAGTTGTACAACACTCTTCTCTCTTTGAGAGACGTTGGAGGAGAGAACAAAAGGGGTGGGCACCATTTCTTTTATAGTCGCCCTAAGGTAGAATACCTGAGTGGCTACGCCCAGAGCGCCCTCCAGTGGGGACAGATATATATGCACCAAGGCAATCACTGATGGAGACAATTGTCTACACAGGTAAACAGTTACTAGTGTAAACAGTCATATATGTACAGTTGGACAGTTACTAACAATCCCATACAGAGTCTCTTATCTCAACACTTACTTTCTTAAATTAGCTGCTCCTGTAATCACAGAGCAAATAACCTATATTTTTTATCTCTCTATATTAACAGGCATAGTTCCCAGTATTTGGAAAATGGCCCATGTCTCTCCTTTGGATAAAGGTGGAGACAGAACTGACCTGAACAATTATCGTCCAATTTCCAAGTTGTCCTGCCTAGCTAAAATTCTGGAATCACTAGTGAATAACCAACTCAAAACATTTCTCTCTAATAACTCTATTCTAAGCCCCCATCAATCTGGTTTCAGAGCCAACCATAGTACAATATCAGCCACCACTTTAGTTATAAATGATATTGTTTCTGCATTGGACAAAAAGAAACATTGTGCTGCCCTATTTATAGATATATCCAAAGCGTTTGATACGGTTGATCATTCTCTTCTGTTGAATAGACTGCATAGTGTTGGTTTTGATGAGATTGTTTGCGGTTGGTTCCGGAACTATTTATCAGGCAGAAACCAATGTGTGAAAGTGGGCCAAAACCAGTCCGAATTTTTGCCCATTACAAAAGGTGTTCCACAAGGATCGATCCTAGGCCCCGTTTTATTTACTATTTATAATAATGATATTATTCTGTCCGTGAAGGGCTGTCAAGCGCATTTATATGCAGATGACACAATTATCTATTGTACCGCAGATTCTGTACAATTAGCTACTGACAACTTACAACATGCATTTAATGCTCTGCAAGATAAGCTTTTTTTTTTATCTATTTTTTCTCCCATTTTTCAATTTTTCTCCCATCCCAATTTCGTATTGTCCAATTCTATCCTCCCCTGTCTCGAACGCTGTTAGGCCATGCCTCCCACAGGCCGGCTGCAATGTGGACGAAGCCTTGCATCACGTGTCCCCTCCGGTACACGAGGAGGCAGCCGTCGCATCTTTTCACCTGCACAGCGCGATCTATCAGCGGCGAGGGTCTGCGTGGGAGGGTCACGCTGCCCCCGTCGCTTCCTGATTCTGCTGCGCAGGCACACCAACCGACCTGTAGGAGTCACTGTCCACAACGTCCGATCCCCACCCACCAGCTTCCCACCCCTAACACTGCCAATTGTGTTAGTATGAACGACCAGCCAAGCTGGTAGCAATGCCGAGAGCTGGGCTCGAACCCAGCATCTCCTGCGCTAGTGGCGAGCGCCTTGCCCACTGCGCCACTTAGCCGCCCCATCTGCAAGATAAGCTTATAGGCCTTAAGCTTGTATTAAATGCAAGCAAAACTAAATTAATGGTGTTCTCCCGGGCCAGAAATATAGATCAAAATAATTAACTTATATCGACTAGAAATGGGTCTTGTTACAAAGGGTCAGATTAAATCGAATATATGTATTTATTGATTGATATATATTGAATAGTATTTGTATATCGTTTGATATCCCTTGTATATTCCTTGTACATATACACGGAATGTCCCTTTAGTCCAGCCCATAATATTTCGTTCTCCTATTGGATGGCGTGCCACCAGGCGCCAGTGACTTACCCCCCAGAGCCGACTTGAAAGCTACCGACAGGACTTGTCTCAACATGCCCGCTTCTGCCCAGGGCTACGAGACAGTGAGCAGGCTGGCACTTGATTATTCCCCGTACATATAAATATGGCGCGGCGAATACAGAACTCCCCTTTCAGTTCCTTTTCAGTTCGAGTTGAAGTTCAGTCTTGTTCAGTTACCAAGTAAAGCCTCACCCACCATGCAACGTGCGGTAGAGTAGGGCTTGTATTGCCCCAAGATAGAGTCGTGTTATCCTAATACGTTTGTTCAACGTATCGTTCGCTATTTACTAGTAAGCCTTCATTACGAGTCAAAGACCACGTGAAGTGAGTAATTGTGCGTCTACATAGAGCACTTATAGCCGCGTGCAAATAGGATAGTAGTAACGTCAAGTTCAACTGTGAACTACCGTGGACCACGGAGGATTTACACCGGTGATTGCAGAGCCCTTTCCGGCAGGATTATTATTCTTCATTGCTTTGACCAAGCTGCTGGAGCAGAGAACCGTCTACACCCACTGCTGTGGGATCTACACATGCCCGTGAGGACATCACTCGAGCCCGTCTCAAGGAGAGACTCCACGGCTTCACCTGTGCGGCGCGCACACTGGGAGTACCGCTGCCTTTCCCCGCTGAGCCAGGGAGCAATATACCGTCTGCAGGTGCCTTGCTGAAGCCCTGTGGAACCATTGACTTTGTATAGAGCATTGCCTCCCCCTGCTGGCTTACAACCGGTAGTACCCCCCTTTCAGTATCTCCAGTATCTCCCCTGAGTACCATAGATAATTCCTAACATTCATTATTGATTTGCCTATGCACATTCTATTTGCCTTATAAGCGCATTCTAGTAATGTAATATAGTATTCTTGCTGTAATAAATATTCTAAACGAGTATTTGTGTGGAAACCGTTTCATTGTGGAGAAGTTCTCATCTGATATACTTGTGTACGGTATGGCCAGTAATGTACATAAGACGGTAGTGGTTTAATGATACCATACTTGATTAATACAGTCAGGGAATTGTACCCCTCAGTTACAATTGGTCCTTCGAGCCGGATAAGAATTAGCGTAATATTAATATAATATTAATATTGACATGGCCGATGACGAACACTCCACAAACGGTTCTCCTAAGCTAGATCGCCCGCAGCGCAGACGGCAGCCACCTCCCTATCTAGAGGCATACGCTGTCAGTCCAATACCTAGCTTTAAAGGGAAATTAAATACGGATAAAATAACTAAAGCGGATAGTAAAATTATGTCCGACCCTATCAACCAGGCTACCCCGCCAACAGAGGCCCTAGTGGGTTCTAATGTAACTGACCAAACTCACGGTGGGGACCAGGAGGGAACTGACATGACTTTATCCCCAGAGAACGCCGACGAGGTAGTCCCCGGAGCGCTCCAGGATAAAGAAAGCCCTCCCGGGATGGAACCCGACCCACCACAAGAAGAGACGCGCACCCAGGAGATGGATCTCCTCGGTACGCAACAGGAGAACGGGTCTCCAACAAGTACTGCCGGGAGCCGATCGCCCCGAACGGCGTCTTCCCCCAGCGCGGCGGACAAGATGCTGGCGCAAGCACTCATCGCCACCCTGGCAGCCTCCACCGAACGCGATCGACTTCAAGCGCAACAGACGCGCGAGCGCGAACATTTTGCAGGCGAGCGAGAGCGCTTCCAGGCGCAACAAAGGAGTGAAGACGACCGCATAAGACTGGAGACCAGACGCCTCCAGACAGAAGAGAACATTGAGAGAAGCCGCGCCGATACACAGCACGCCGCCGCCAATGCACAGCACGCCGCCGCCAATGCACAGCGCGACGTCGCAAATGCCCAGCGCGACGCCGCCCACGCACAGCGCGACGCCGCCCAGGCCAGCGCCAATGCGCAGCGCGACGCCGCCAATGCCCAGCGCGAAGCAGCGCGCGACGCAGCCCATGCCCAGCGCGAGGCAGAGCGCGACCGGCTGCAGGCGGAGCTGATGGACAAACTGGTTGCCATGGCGACACCCCCTCACTCCACACGGAGCTCTCAGAGATCGTCAAGACATGGGTCTAGGACACATTCCCCTACCCGACGAAGCGACCCGGGACCCCGCCAACAGGAGGATCCTGTCCACGTCTCCGAACCCCCTCCCCGGCCGGTCCATACGAGACCCAGCAACCGGGAAGAACCGGACCACGCCGAGAGACTGAACAGAAGACTCCAGGTCCTAGCAGAGGGAGAGGAGGAGGAAGAGGAGGAATGTCAAGCCGACCAGCAGCAACGTACTCTGGCCCAGGAGGCCCAGTACAGCCCCGACCAGCAGCAACGTACTCTGGACCAGGAGGTCCAGTACAGCCCAGAAGTTAGCCCCGAGGCCCTGTGCTACAAACCCCCGACTCCACTCACGGGTGAGTTTGACGCACCGTCAGCCCCGAGGAACAGCACCTGGGTACCCGACCTTCGGTACCCACCAAGTACCAGCCCAAGACGACACGCAAGAGGAGACTCGCCTAGGAGGCCTCTTCCCCAACGCTCACCGATGTGCCAGTCATCCATGGCATCATACCTTGGCACACCGACGTTTCCAGACTTCACCCATGAGAACCGAGCACAGTACACGGAGCTACGGATGTGCTTAGAGACAATGATGGTTGATGTAGCTGATGAACGCCACAAGTATGCTACCCTATTGAAGCACCTCAAGGTGCCCCGAGCGCACAATATAGCGCTGGCCTATGCCAACTCTACTACCCCATACACAGCGGCTCTAGCAGCACTCGACCAACGTTATGGACGCGTATGGGACTATGTGATACAGGAGATAAGAGACATTGACCGTCTCCCCCCAGCCAGAGACAACAGAGCATTAGATGACCTGTCTATCAAGGTACAGTCCCTGGTAGGGATGCTGGGGTCCCAAAAGGAAAAGGGTATCTACGAACTGTACGCTAACTCCAACGTAGAGAGGATATTAGAGAAGCTCCCTCCCGCCCGACAAGAGCGCTTCAGGCGGCAGAGAGACTACCGCGACCCCAACGGTCCAGAGGCATCCCTCCTAGACCTATCTGAGTTCCTCGCCAGGGAGGTCAGTAGCCTACGACTCGACACGTTCGTATGGAGTGGACCAAGCCCAAGACTCGGACCTCGGGGACAAACGGATAACCGCCGGTTGGTGACCGTTATGCACCAAGCCGAATCAGTACCACACAAGAACCACAACACCCCCTCGACGAAAGAGGACCAGTGGAAGATTGAGTGCCAGTACTGTGAGGGAGAACATCGGCTGTACCAATGCGACACCTTCGGGAAGCTGACCACGGACGAGGTGAGTCAGTGGACCAAGGACCACCGCCGCTGCTTCCGCTGCGCGCGCAGCCACCTGGCAGCTGAGTGCCGCTTGAAGAAGAAGTGCAGCAGGTGCGGTGGCACCCACCTGGAGGTCCTGCATGACATCAACAGGCATCAGCCAGGACAACAGAGTGGGCCCGTCGCGGTAATGTACCATGCCGAGGCGGTGGCACCAGCACCGAAGAGCCACCAGACCGCTCCCTACTGTACCTACTGCGACGGCGGACACTGGCTGGCACAGTGCGCCGAATATAAGACACTGAACCCCGTCCAAGTGGACCAGTGGCGTGAGGCGGCCCAGGCGGGCGCCGCTTACCACGCAGGGGCGGCCCAGGCGGGCGCCGCTTACCGCGCAGCACGGTGCGGAGCCCACCAGAAGGTCCAAGGCAACCAACCCACAGGAGTGCTCCACATTGACCAGCATAGCGGGACCCCCCGTGTGCTCCTCAAAGTGGTCAGAGTGCTCCTGAGCTACGAGGACAAGGTCCTGGACACTTACGCCGTCCTGGACGATGGGTCTGAAAAGACTCTCCTCCTCGCTTCCGCAGCAGCCCAGTTGGGCCTGCGAGGTGTCAAAGATACAATGACCATACGCACCATCAGAAGGGACCAGAAGACCATAAAGGGTGAAAGGGTCTCCTTCAAGATAGCAGCGGTGGACCAGCCCGAGAAGCAGTATAGTATAACTAACGTCTTCACTAGCCACGACATAGGCCTGTCTCAGTACACCTACCCCATCCCACAGCTGATGGCTAAGTATGTGCACCTACGTCAACTACCTATACCGCTTATCGACGGCGCCACACCGACCCTGCTCATCGGCTCCGACCACGCGGACCTCATTCTCCCAATTGAGGCGGCCCACGTCGGACCCAAAGGATGCCCAGTCGCGGTTCAGACCCGACTGGGATGGACGCTCCAGGGCCCCCTCTACGGACTTGACAGTCAACCCACGTCTACACGCTGCCTACACACAGAGGCGAGCGACACCGGCCTCTCCCCCGTACAGCAGAGGCTATTGACATTAAGCGAGAGGCCCGTGAGAGAACCGTGGGTACCAGAGGGAGTTCGGAACCCCACCCCCCTCAGCTGCGCTCCAGACGTAGCTGACATCGAACCCAGCACCCCAAGCGACTCCTTGACGGGGCGGCCGGGACCGGCCCCTCCTCAGATGGGGTACAGAGCAAACAAGAGAAACAGACGGAGGAGGCACAGCCAAGCACAGATCAAAGCAGTCTCAGGCCCGCTTCCTCCTAAGCCCCCCTTCATCCCGTCCAGTCGTCATGACCATAGACCAGTCACTACCCCGAGCTGCGTGGCCGGCCGGCCGCGTAAGCAAAGTGACCACTGGTGCTGACGGAAAGGTCAGAGTGGCAGAAGTGCTCGGCCAAGGGCGGACCTACAACCGACCCGTGGCGAGGCTGATAGAGTCGCCAAGGCTCCCCGACTCGCTTAATGACGACCATGACCCATGACTTTGTGAACTGACCGACCCCTCACAACGGACATTGAGTAGTGGACAGTGCGGTTAATCTGTCTCTGCTTAGCTAATTAGGTGGGACTAATTAGGGGGCGGCTGTTACAAAGGGTCAGATTAAATCGAATATATGTATTTATTGATTGATATATATTGAATAGTATTTGTATATCGTTTGATATCCCTTGTATATTCCTTGTACATATACACGGAATGTCCCTTTAGTCCAGCCCATAATATTTCGTTCTCCTATTGGATGGCGTGCCACCAGGCGCCAGTGACTTACCCCCCAGAGCCGACTTGAAAGCTACCGACAGGACTTGTCTCAACATGCCCGCTTCTGCCCAGGGCTACGAGACAGTGAGCAGGCTGGCACTTGATTATTCCCCGTACATATAAATATGGCGCGGCGAATACAGAACTCCCCTTTCAGTTCCTTTTCAGTTCGAGTTGAAGTTCAGTCTTGTTCAGTTACCAAGTAAAGCCTCACCCACCATGCAACGTGCGGTAGAGTAGGGCTCGTATTGCCCCAAGATAGAGTCGTGTTATCCTAATACGTTTGTTCAACGTATCGTTCGCTATTTACTAGTAAGCCTTCATTACGAGTCAAAGACCACGTGAAGTGAGTAATTGTGCGTCTACATAGAGCACTTATAGCCGCGTGCAAATAGGATAGTAGTAACGTCAAGTTCAACTGTGAACTACCGTGGACCACGGAGGATTTACACCGGTGATTGCAGAGCCCTTTCCGGCAGGATTATTATTCTTCATTGCTTTGACCAAGCTGCTGGAGCAGAGAACCGTCTACACCCACTGCTGTGGGATCTACACATGCCCGTGAGGACATCACTCGAGCCCGTCTCAAGGAGAGACTCCACGGCTTCACCTGTGCGGCGCGCACACTGGGAGTACCGCTGCCTTTCCCCGCTGAGCCAGGGAGCAATATAACGTCTGCAGGTGCCTTGCTGAAGCCCTGTGGAACCATTGACTTTGTATAGAGCATTGCCTCCCCCTGCTGGCTTACAACCGGTAGTACCCCCTTTTCAGTATCTCCAGTATCTCCCCTGAGTACCATAGATAATTCCTAACATTCATTATTGATTTGCCTATGCACATTCTATTTGCCTTATAAGCGCATTCTAGTAATGTAATATAGTATTCTTGCTGTAATAAATATTCTAAACGAGTATTTGTGTGGAAACCGTTTCATTGTGGAGAAGTTCTCATCTGATATACTTGTGTACGGTATGGCCAGTAATGTACATAAGACGGTAGTGGTTTAATGATACCATACTTGATTAATACAGTCAGGGAATTGTACCCCTCAGTTACAGGTCTGATATAGAAAGGGTAACTGAATATAAATATCTTGGAATCTGGCTCAATGATACATTTTTGTTTAAATATCATATAAACAACCTTGCCAGTAAATTGAGGCAAACAAGTTGTTTCCTGTATAGGAATAGATCTAGTTTCCCAATGATGTGTAGAAAGAGGGTTATTGAAGCAGTCTTTCTATCTGTCTTGGATTATGGAGGTAGAAATGCTGCCCCTGCGACTCTCAAACCACTAGATTCTGTTTATCATTCTGTTCTTAGATTTATCACTGGTGACAGATATGATACACACCAATGCATTTTTTTTTTTTTTTTTTTACTTCATTTTTTAGCGTTTATCGCTTTTTCTGGTCAAGCATGACCGACAGAAACAGGTTGAATGGGATGTAGAGTAGGGGAAGACACTGAGAAAATACGGCGGGTCCGGGAATCGAACTCGTGTACCCCAGATCCGTGACGAGCACGGTTGTCCCCGACGCCGAAATAGCGCCGAGATACGCGGTGAGCTACGGGAGCTCCCCCCACACCAATGCATCTTATATGAGAAAATGGGTTGGTCTTCTCTGGCAGATAGGCGAAATCAACATTGGTATTTATTTATCCTTAAGGCCATTAATGGGAAATTACCTCCTTATCTCGCATCACTATTAGTTCAGAACACTAGACCCTATATGATGACTTGCTCTAATGATTGGCTTACACTGGAGGTTCCCCATGTACAGACCCAACTTGAAAAATCAGCCTTTCATTATAGTGCCCCTACTACATGGAACTCTCTTCAGCAATCACTGAAGATGAAACTACCTATAACGCAGGGGAAGTTTAGAGGTTTACTTGCAGGCCTGCCTGCAACAGTCTGTAAATGTTTTTCTTAGCCTACTTATATTAGTTTAGGGCAGTATATAGTCTTTCAGGTGTTTCGCACATTGGTCTTTGTTGTCGTCATTTGGGACACAGTTTCCGGTGGGGCATGTCATGGCTGGAGGGGGACGCGGGTAGTTTGAGTGTACTTGGATTGTTTGTGTGTAGTGGTAGGGGTGTCGTTTCTGTGGGCTGCTTTGTTGCCTCTGGTCCTGGTGGCCTTGTCAGTGCGGGGGGATCGGTGGATTCTATGTTTTTGCTTTTGTAGCACTTGTGTCACCTACTTGTAACAGCTGTTCGCCACAGGCACAGTTCTAGGTACGAAACGAGGAGAGGAGTAAATATGCACAATATAAGAACAATGACCAGAGACAGAGTTATAATAATAACCGGAATTTATTAAATGCGCGCTAGCTAGACATACAGACATACAGACATATAGTAGTTCAAGGTAGTAGTTGTTTGAAGTATCCCTTTTAGGTTCTCTCTATAACCTCTCCTTTAAGGAGGGTTAGTTCGATATCAAGTCCTAGATTGATTAAATCAATACATTAGGTTTGGTTCAGACGTCTCTGAGGTTATCTCTAGCTAAGCTAGATTCAAGGTTGGATATTAAACGTATCCTTTTATCATCAGTAAACTCTATTTCAGTTTATCATTTCACCAGGTAAGTGTTTAAACATATTAATTTAAACCTTTAAATGTGCAGGAACGCAAGTACCTTAACAGGTGAAATGCTCCTTTAAACTCTTCCTTGGAAGGTGTAACACAACAAAAGTACCATTTGGAATATTCTTGCAATCAAAAGTTAGGGGGCGCACTGAAATTATGGCAAGGGTTATTAGCCCCCTAACTTTTGATTGCAAAGTCTGACATTGACCCCCTTTTCAGGAGTTGACCTAGAGCCCACCAAGGTCATGCATATCAAGTTTGGTCAATGTCAGACCTTGCAATACACTGTAAGGCACTGTAAGGCTACTGTCCTGCCTCACTTCCAGTGATGAAGCTAAGCTATGCTAACGGAGCGTCTATTCCCAAAGCTAAAATGCACGCACAGAGACAAAAAAGGTATGTATCTTCTTGTCTAACTCCAGGGAAGATGTTAAATAAGCTAATTTCCAAAAATGTTGGAGTTCCCCTTTAAGCTGCAAGGACCCACATGTGGGCCCTTTTGAGGACTATTTGCCCACCGGCACTTTGGTGACCTCTAGTGGCTCGGGTGTGCATATTTTGTAATACAATATATCGAATTGAAGGCTTATTTGTTGCCTGTCGATAGCGAAAAAATACGACAAAATCCGTTCAGCGGTTCTCGAATTACATGCCGGTATTTGAGGCTTGTGCAAAGTACACAGTATTGCTCAAAATACCACTCCCGACTCTTGGGGCTCTAGTTCTGTCAATCATTTGGCGATCTCAAAAATGATTGTGGAGGGTTGTAGCCAATGAGTGTGGCTTTCCAATGATACCCCACGTGGGGATGTATGAATCTAAAAAACTAAAACAAACTAACGAGCAAAAACAGGAAGAGAAAAACAGACGAATTAATTGAAGTCTATGAGAAAACTCAGTTTTTCTTTTGTACACAGTTGACCAAAATCACTCCTAATCACTCATTTCTGAATGGATCTTTATGAAATTTGGACATGTACTACACAAGGCTTCAGGCTATGGGTCCTCCGGACTACTAACTACTACAGAAAAACTTGAGTAACAAGTTTTTCTACAACTCAAGTTCAGACCTATGTTACTCTATTTCATTAGCACTAACAGTGAATTCTCTTTCTGGAATCAGAAACTTCAGATTTGTCATCTTTCAAAAGAGACCAGGTTGATGCATATGCTATAAGTATAAAGCATGTTGTTTTGGTTTGCAAAAGTCCTCAAATACTAAAACTAAAATGGCCAATTTTGGGGGTGCAGGTTAACCCGTTAAGAGAGAGTGAGAGACTTTATATCACTCCTCCATTCATATGCTGCTAATAGATGACTTATGATAAGGTTGTTGATGTTACTCTTTATGCACATTTCTATGTAACTGAGATGACACTCTCTCTCTCTCTCTCTCTCTCTCTCTCTCTCTCTCTCTCTCTCTCTCTCTCTCTCTCTCTCTCTCTCTCTCTCTCTCTCTCTCTCTCTCTCTCCTCTGTCCTCCTATCACATCATCATGGGTCTATGTAACTGTCTGCAGCTCCTAGCTGATCACGCTCTGGAGGCGCTGACGTGGGATCATTTTAACCCCTGTCAACACAATGACAACAACGCTGGCTTGTTTGGACAAAACCCACACTCACTTCTCCTACGCTGAGGCGGCAGGGTCTCCTGTATGTTTCTACGTTGCACGCACAACAGACAATAGAGCAATTCTCTGAGGATCTCGACTGCAGAGAGTGACAGAGAGATGGGGGTTGGACGTGTTTGTGTCTTTGTCTGTGTCATACAGCCACACAGTAGGCTTCATCATGATAACAAACTATCCTTACACATGGGCAAAACAGAGTCCATTCTCTTCGGTTCAAATAACAAACTCAGCAAGACCGACAGCTTCTCAGTTACAGTGGGTGACAATATTGTCACAAGGAAAGATGAAATTACCTACCTGGGTTCCATCCTAGAGGCTAATCTCTCCTGTGACAAAATGGCATCCAATGTAATAAAAAAAAAGTCAATCAACGAACTCGATTCTTGTACCGGATCTCCTCTCTGGTAAACAAGAATACCCTGAAGACTCTGGCAGGAGCACTCATTCAAGGGTACTACGACTATGCTTGCACCTCATGGTACCAAAGCACCTCAAAGGCGCTTAAAACAAAATTACAAACATCACAAAACAAACTGGTCAGACTACTACTTGACCTTACCCCTAGAACCCACCTCACCCCTGCCCACTTTGACAACCTAGGATGGCTTAGAGTAGACGACAGAGTACAGCAACTTGCAATGGGCCTGGTCTACAAGATACACTATACGACTAAGGTACCCATGTACATGTCAAAATACTTCCCAAAGGTCAGTGAATACCACAACCACTACACCAGAGGAAGCTCAACAAATCATGTTAAACCCAGATTCGGCTCAAACAAGGGACTAAACACGTTTCGCAATTATGCCACATCAATCTGGAACGCCCTACCCAAAGCTGTAAAGGAATGTGAATCCCTACCCACATTCAAAACCGCTCTTAAAGAGCACCTACGGGAGGCTGCAATTCGAAACTGGCCACCGTAAATGCCCAAAACCTCCCACCACCTCCTAATAGACAGTCTCCTCCCCACCGCATGTATATATTCCCTCCCCGCCGTATGTATATTTCTCTCCCACCCACCCACCCCCTCCTAATGTACAGTCCCCTCCCCATCATATGTATATACTCTGTCAGGATCTAGGGGTAACAGTACTGTATATTTGAATACCGTTTAAGTCACAAATGTATCAGTACTAAATACCTATATGTCCCTATGCCATAAATGTCATGTATGTTGTGTATGTCATAAATGTCTATATGAATTGAAAATGGGGGACCCTGATGGAAACAAGACAAACGTCTTTCTCAGGTCTGCATCCCCTTAACAATTGTGTGTATTGAGCCGTACTGTATTGTACCCATTCTGCAATCTGTTAAATAAAGTTTTCATTCATTCATTCATTCATTTATTCATTCATTCATTCATTCATTCATTCATTCATTCATTCATTCATTCAAGTATGTTCCAAAAACCATGAATCAAACTCTTCCAGAACGTATGTGAATATACCTCCTATTTATATTGTAGCGTCCTCGCTAATGAATGACTCACCGAGGCTGTTGCTGTTTCTCACTTTGGTTTATTATAACTTCACTTTAGGTTTTCCCTACACAAGACGGGGTGCATCACCTCTGCCTGTAATTAGTAGACTGCACCTGAACTTCCCAGGTCAGCCCTTGCCCCCTCCCCTCTGCCAACCCCCGGCTTGCGCGACCAATAGCATCGCCGCCAGCCCCAGGTTGTCAGAGTGCAGAGTGACCAATCGCCCCAATCCCAGGGTCGCTACAATATGGTCAAAAATAAATCCAGGCTGTTGAACACAGTGTCATGCCTGTGAGCCACATGACTGAGTGAGTGACTTAGTGACTTGTGGCATCACTGGTCTATGAGCTGCTTCACGTCTAAAAAATAAAGATAATGATGTAGCCTAACCAAAAATAAGAAAACTTCTCTCCATCTCATAATCCTTCTCTCTCTCTCTCTCATTGTAAAAATGTGAAAACCTCAAGCTACATTTCTGACATGGCTGTGGAAGAGCGGTGGTGATGTTTCTCAACCCCTTCTCTTTCTCAAATCAAATCAAATCAAATCAAAACAAATCAAATCAAATCAAATCAAATGTATTTGTAAGGCCCGACAACACACGTTAATGTCCCCATGGGCCGGACACGTCTTCTTTAAACAAGTCAAGAAGAAACATCACAATAAATCAAGAACAAAACAAAAACACCATGAAGTCCAAAAGATGTAAAATAAATGCAAAATAAATGCAACACTCCCAGACATACCCCACACGAAGGTAAGGAAAAACTCACTAAAACCTAGCAATAGGAAAAAATGCACCACAGGCAATGTGGAGGAGAGAAACCTTAGAAGGGCCATTCAAGGGGGGATCTCCCTTCTTAGATGTCGGTGATAGTAGTGTTGCAATAAAACAGGCGAACAGTTGGTAAGCATGCACTCATATGCGTAATGAAACACAGATAAGTGCATGCGATAGCAACTGAACATTTTTAAAGATAAAAAATAGAGCTGATGGCGGATCTATTTGAGGCAAAGGGGCGGCGCAGAGAGGGTCGCATCCTCCCGGTCATCATCACGGGACGTCCAACACTCCGGTCATCACTCCGAGACAGCCACTCACAGGGAGACAGGGAGACAGGGAGACAGGGAGACGGGACAGGCGTTAGACAGTTTGCGTGATTGTGATGGGTGGACATAGCAATAGATACAAGTGGTAAGCATATATGTGAATAGAATAGATATATAGTAAGCATATTATGTGAATAGAATAGAAGTACTTAACCCAGCAATGAACTCCACGTCTAAACCACGTTGACAGACCACGGACAAAAGAAGGTAAGAAGCTGATCCATGGCCTCGGTGGTGCACGTAGAACAGTCACTGCAATCTTGGCCAAGACCCTGAGACATCCACCACCTTGGTCAGCACTACGAGACAACCACTCAGAGAGATGGAGGGGGGGGGGGGGTTAGAGAGTTCCCATGTTTGTAGTGGGCGGAGATGGAGCAATAAATACTTGTAGTGAGCATATGCATACATGGTGACAGTAGAATCATATTATATAAGAAAATTGTGAAATTGAGTAATAGATAGAACTACTGCAAGCGTATGGATACAGGATGAGATACAAGACAATAGCTCAGGGCCGTATGCCCCGGGGGGCAGGAGAAACCACTCAGAATTGGTCAGGGCGGAGCAGGTAAGGTTCAGCACTGCAGGCCAGACAGAAGGCGGTATGAAGCTGTTCCATGGGACCGGTTGAGACAGAGACAGAGGTTAAAAAGGTAGCAAATAGACATCCTAACTAAACTAGACAGATTAATCTAAGGGTCAGTCCCCGACCAGGTGAGATCAGGGTAGGTTGAAGGAGAGAGAGAAAAGATGGGTCTTAAGCAGGGATTTAAAAGCTTCGACAGAGCAGGCGCCCCTGACGACGGCAGGTAATTTGTTCCACAGGTAGGGAGCGCGGTAGACAAAGGCTCTGTGGCCGGCGGATTTATTTTTAACCCTAGGAATCGATAGAAGCAAGTTCAAGTTCAAGTTTCTTTATTAGTTGTCATACAGAAATACAGAATACTTTTGTATGAAATGCTTCTTTCTGTTTTGCTCCTGAGAGTGTGTTAGATAAAATAAAAGATAGTATAAAATAAGTATAATATAAGTATAAAATAGAAAGTCAAGTACGTAAACAAGTGTAAACAAAACAAAAATGTTCAATACACATATACACAGTATATACAATGTATACACAATGCAGAGCAGAGAAGGTAACTGAGTTACAACAAGCCCCGCATTTTGTGAGCGCAGAGCACGAGCGGGCGAGTATCAAGAGATGAGATCGGATAGATAGAGCGGTGCGAGCCCATTTAAAATGTTGTAGGTGAGGAGTAGCACTTTAAAGTCAGATCAGCCTTGAATAGGAAGCCAGTGTAAGGCGGACAAAACTGGAGTTGAAGTTGAAGATCTTTGATGCTTGAATTAGGTAGGCCTAGGTATTAGGTATAGGTATTTTTTATATGTGCATTAAATGAGAGGGAGGAATAAAAAATTACTCAGAGGTTTTTTATGGTGGAGCTCTGGGATACATGACAATTATCAAAGTTGAGGAAGATGTCCTCAAACAGGCCTCTGTGGTTTGGGGGGCCAACAATTAACATCTCAGTTTTATCTGCATTAAGGAGTAGAACGTTTTGCAACATCCACTTTTTAACGGCAAGCAGGCAAGCCCCAATATTTTGTAATTGGGAGGAATCATTTGGCTTAATAGGTATATATAATTGGGTGTCATCAGCATAAAAATTTAAGTTTATGCCAAATTTGGGTATGATATTGCCGAGGGGTAGCATGTAAATCGAAAATAGCAAAGGGCCCAGAACAAAGCCTTGTGGGACACCGCATTGCACTGGGAGGGTCTCAGATGTTAAATCATTATAGACCACGCAGTGTGTTCTATCAGTTAAATAAGATTTAAACCAAGCAAGTGCGTGACCCCGAATGCCAACATGATTCTCGAGCCGACCTAGAATAATCGAATGATCGATAGTGTCAAAGGCTGCACTGAGATCAAGCAATAAGAGCACAGAAGTTAAGTTTGAGTCGAGAGAGAGCAGTAAGTCATTTGTGACTTTGGCTCTGTAAGGCTCTAAAGCCAGATTGAAAAGATTCATTAAGATTATTGTTTGATAGATGGTCAGTAAGTTGCGTTGCGACAATCCGTTCTAATATTTTGGATAGGAACGGAAGATTGGAGATGGGTCTGTAATTTTTCAAGATTAGAGGGTCGAGGTTCGGTTTTTTAAGTAGTGGTTTAATGACGGCTGATTTAAAGGCCAGGGGCACCACGCCAGTAGACAAGGAGGTGTTGAAGATATTGAGTAGGGCAGGGCCTAGAGTTGGGAAGATTTTTATTTTTTTTTATATTATATTTCCCCCCCTCCTTTTTCCGATTTTTCTCCCATCCCACCCTTCCTGGTTGTTGCGCACTTTCCCCTACTGTTGGTCCGAGAGACTGTCACATGCTTTCCTCCGACGCATGTGCAGCCAGCCGGCAGGCCAGCCTGGCCGCGCAGATTCTCACCGGGGAGAGTGTAGCGTGTGGGAGGCCGCACTATCTCTCCCTAGATCCTACCCTTGCTGAGCAGGCGCCCCGACCGAACTGTAGGGGTCGCTGTCCACAACGCCCAGGACCCACCCTTCAGCTTTCCCACCCTCTAATACTGCCAATTGTATTAGTGTGAATGACCAGCCAAGCTGATAGCAACGCCAAGAGCTGGATTCGAACACGCAAATCACTCGAATCCAGCATCTTCGGCGTTGGTGACGAATGCAATCTCCGCTACGCCACCTGACCGCCCGGGAAGAGTTTTTTGATGAGAGTTGCTGGAAGAGGGTCAAACAGACAGGTTTGACCCTGGCACTAAATGAGACGTTTTCAACTCGGCTGTGATAATAACATTTAATCAGATAATAACAGAGACCTTTTCAAAGGGAGACTCACCAAATCGTTTTCACTTCCTGCACTTTGTTTGTTTGTCCAGGTGCATGCTAGCCTAGCTTAGCACAAAGACTGGAAGCAGTAGGGAGCAGCTAGCCTAGCTTAGCACAAAGACTGGAAGCAGTAGGGAGCAGCTAGCCTAGCTTAATGTAACCGGTCTCGTATTGCTCTGTGTTGTGTTTCAGATTCAACCCCTGTTAAGGGATTGCCCCGAGTGGGAGTTGAACCCCGGTCTCCCGCGCCACGGGCGACATCGCAGACCACTGTACCAAGAGGTGAATTCACTTCTTGGTAATGTGTCTGGATGCCTTTTAAGGGGGAGTGAGTTTAACTTGCAGTACCGCTAACGTCCACAGTCACTTCACAACACTTGAAGTCCATCGTGACTGTGGATAGACTCGCGGTCATCATGACCGCCTTATATATCCCCCCACAGGCAAATACTGGCAAAGCGCTGGTGGAACTACACGACCACCTCAATAAACACCAGATCAAACACCCAGACGCGGCGACGATCGTGGCTGGTGATTTCAACCAGGCGAATCTGAAGAAAGTGATGCCGTCCTTTTTTCAGCACATCGCCTGCTCCACAAGAGGGAAGAGCACACTCGACCACTGTTACACCCCGTTCAGAGCCGGCTACAAGGCGGTAGCAGCTCCGCCATTGACGGGGTCCACAAGCTCGAGCGATCACGACTCCATTTTATTATTCCCTGCCTACAAACAAAGATCACGTGACGCCGTCGTGTCACGTGAGACAAAAAAATGGAATGACGAATCAGAGGCCACGCTCCAGGACGCGCTCGCAGACACGGATTGGGATATGTTTTGAGGAAGTTCGCAGACGACACAGTGGTGGTGGGGCTGATCTCGGACAACGACGAGAAAGCCTACCGGGAGGAGGTTGAGGTACTGGAACGCTGGTGCCAGGACAACAGCCTGCTCCTGAACATTGGTAAAACCAAGGAGCTGATCGTGGATTATAGGAGAGGACAGCAGGAGACACACACACCACTGATGATAAACGGGGCTACCGTGGACAGGGTGAGCAGCTTTAAGTACCTGGGGGTCCACATCTCAGAGGATCTGACATGGTCAACACACATAGACACAGTCGTAAAGAAGGCGAAGCAGCGCCTCTACCACCTGAGACAGTTAAGGAAGTTCAGAGTATCGGGGAAGATACTCCAGTCCTTCTACTCAGGAGCTGTAGAGAGCATCTTGACCGGAAACATCACTGCCTGGTATGGAAACAGCACGGCACAGGACAAGAAGGCCCTACAGAGAGTGGTGCGCTCAGCCGAGCGTACCACGGCTATTGCACTACCTCCCCTGCAGGTTCTATACAACAAGAGGTGCAAATCCAGAGCCTGCAGAATAATGAAAGACCCCCACCACCCCAATAACAGCCTGTTCCAGCTGCTGAGGTCAGGCAGACGCCTGCGAACCCCAGCTACTAGGACAGAGAGGCTTAGGCTCAGCTTCTTCCCCCAGGCCATCAGAGCCTTGAACAATGAACACTGAGTGCCACAGAACACTGAACTATCCACACACAAGCACACATGAGCACACACACGACACGCACGCTGTGCACGCTCACACACTAGCAGCCACTTTAACACTTTAACATGAGCGGGCACACACTCATGCCGCACACACCCACACTTATGGCCAAAAGGAAAGGCCACTTTAAATTAGTATAACAACAGTAACAGTGTATTGCACTACCAAAGCTACCTAGCATGTCCTATATGCTCTGTAAATAACTATGTACAGATACCGAGATGTCCCACCATGTTACCTGTTACCTGTTTATTGCACAATGTTGTTTTTTATTGGATTCTATTATATGTTGTACCACTGTATTGCACAGCGTTGCGGGCAAGACCACCCGCATTTCATTGTATACTTGTATGCCGTGACAAATAAAACTCTTGACTTGACTTGTACCTCCGTTACATTAGCACAAAGACTGGAAGCAGCAGGGAGCAGCTAGCCTAGCTTACCACAAAGACTGGAAGCAGCAGGGAGCAGCTAGCCAGGCTCCGTCAAAAGTGTAATACAACTTCAAAACTGACGCATAGAGATTCAATTGTTATCAATCTTCTCATCTGACTCTGGGAAAGATGGCAAATAAGTGTATTTCCCAAAATGTTGGAGTGTTCCTTTAAAGAGCACAGGCTTCAATATGGGGCTTTCGTTTCAGATCTCTTGGGACAGGAAAATCAGGGCTGAAATGGTGCACCGTGTGCCTGGCATTAGCATTGTAATGTGACACTGAATCCTTCATGATGGAACTTGAGTTGGTGCTTGTGAAACAATAACGGCTTCTTAGCATAATTCAGATTCATAATAGGTTTGATTGATTGATTAAAAACTTTATTAACAGATTGCAGAATGGGTACAATACAGTACAGCTCAATACTAACAACTGCTAAGAGGATGAAGACCAGAAAAAGACCTTCGTCTTGTTTACATTAGGGTCCTCCATTTTCAATTCATCAAGACATTTATGACATACAAGACACAGTGGCGGACTCAGGCTGTTTGAAGGGCAGGGGCGAAAAGAAAAAAAGGGCACCTACTGCACAACATGGGACCCCATCAGTGAGCAAAAAGCTATGATGCGTCATGTATGGTGAAATAGTCTTCATCCGATTAAGATTAACATTAGAATAACAGACAATCCAGATTAATAGTATAACCACACCTCTATGATAAAAACACAGGGAACAATACACCTTTAAAATGTTTATTTCACCTCATTGTCATGGTGTTTAAAAAGTAGATGTATCATGGTGTTTGAAAAATAAATTATCATGGTGTTTGAAAAGTAAATGATCATACCTAAACCATTAATGCAGTGGTACATTTATCAATGCTAAAGATATCAGTGAGGAATAGAAATATTTGGGAAACAGCATTTTAATATGGTCTGGGTTGAAAAATAGTGAACCTATTCTTTAAAACTATTTACAACATATATTTTACAGGATATAAAACAGTTTAACAGTTGAAGTTAATTCGAGTGCCGTTGAGCTTCTTCCTTTCTCCTAACTCTCCTTCTCTCCTCCCCTTCTCTCCTCACGTCCTCCTTCTCTCCTCCTGCCCTCTCCTTCTGTCCTCCTATACTCCCGTTCTCTCCTCCTGTCCTCTCCTTCTCTCCTCTCCTTCTCTCCTCATGTCCTCTCCTCTCCTTCTCTCATCATGTCCTTTCCTTCTCTCCTCTATCTCTATCTCTTCCTCCTCTCTATCTTCCCCATTCTCTCCATTAAACTTAATATATTGTACCTGGATACTGGCTGGATCAGTGGGATATTTTAATGGCAACAAGAGAGAGCATTAAAGTTATTTGTTGTTGTGTCGTTTTAATTATTTCTCTCCCTATAATCATTTTCATCCTCGCTTTCTTTAGCATCTCCATGACCGTCTTCATCATCATTTCTCTCCATAGCATCTGCATTCTCTCTTTCCTCAACTTCATAATTTCTCTCCATAGAATCATCTGCATTTTCTCTTTCCTCCACTTCTTCATAATTTCTCTCCATAGAATCATCTGCATTTTCTCTTTCCTCCACTTCTTCACCATCTCTCTTCCTGATATCATCATTTCCCTCTTGAATATCTCCATCTTCATTGTCTGTACTGTCTTTATCTAAGGTGGAGTGTTACAATGGGGTAGGTGTGTTGGACCCAATTGCAGAGTTGAACATAGGAGGCGGAATGCGATAGTTGTTCTTTCACAATTAAACAGTTTCTTTATTGTGAATAGGAAGCATAACACGATAAAGTAAATACTTTGAAACAGGCAAACCACAGGGAAGACATATTCATACTGTAGCCTACAATGTTATAATTGTATTATAAAATAATATGTCATACAGCACTACCACTAGCCCTCTTGCCTTGATTGGAATAAAAAGGGTCTATGGTTGGTCAATTTAAATGTTTAAGACTAAATGTTCTGTCCAAAATAAGCATTATTGACCATGTTAGCACCAGATTCTCAGTTATAATCCAAACTATGGCTCTGTGAGACAAGCTTGTACACGTAGCTAGTAGTGAGGACTTACAAATACATACCTGAATCCTTATCTCCTCCCTTACTATTGTTGCTTTTGACTAACATTTTCAAAGAGAAGCTGCCTCTTTCAACTGCTTTTTAATATTCTTCCGATTTCTTTCTCTCCTTGGCATTCTGTAATCATAGAATATAGGCCAATGCTAAACCCACTTTTAAGTTTACTACCACTCTTAAGTTAGCTTTAAAAAGCAATTCACACTGAGCTTTAAAGTGCTATGGGTATATAATTTGTGCAAATTATCCTAAAATAATTTGTACACTTTATTTCTAAATTGAGAACACATGGTTAGCATAGAATCAGCTAAGCAAGGTCAGGTTTAGTTAGCTAGCCTACAGTAGCCAAGGCTGGACTGGGTAAATAATTCAGGCCGGGAAATATAGTGCGAAATATAGTCCCAGTCAGGCCACTTTTTAAGCGGGGGGTCCCCCACCAGGAATAATTTTAGTTTTTTGGGGGGTACAGGCTAGCATAATGTCAAGTATTAGCAACAACACTGATTTCGATAGATTTTTTTTTTTTGTACCATTAAGGAACTAAAGTGTCCTCTTCAAAAACGCCATAAAAATATGATATGCTTTTTCTTTCATACATCTTTTATTCAACTTCCGCCCTGATCATAACCACCACATATTCAATACATTTTCGAATTTTAACCCTTTAAATGCCAGTGTGTGTGATGGCATCACAAATTATTGTTAAAAAAACACACAAAAAAATATAATATATCAAATGCAATGTAGATTTTTCTGGGTGGGATTATTACAGGCTGGCATGTGTCAATGATTAGCAACAACACTGATTTTGATGGATTTTTGTTTTTTGTAAAGTCATATTTAACAACAACTCTTTTCAGAAAAGTGGGAGTATTTCATTTTGTATCTGACATTACAAAAAAACCAAACATCTAAAAAATAAAAATGGTTATGATCAGGACTGAAGTTGAATAAAAGATGTATGACTGTTTAGACTGTGTTACTCTCTGTCTGTTTACTCTCTGTACTCTCTGTCTGTACTCTCTGATTGATTGATTGTCACAGTGATCTCCTGGTTGTTCCCCACTTAGGTTATCTAACTATTGCGTCGCTGCAACTAGAAACACTGGCCTGGCCTGCTTCTAAGTTATGTGGCGTGACTGCAAAAAAGAAAAAAAAGTATATATTATAATATATATATATTTTTTTTATTAGTACAGGCGGGGGTGTACATGGTCAGTAGCGAACAGTAACAACATATTTATGAACTCTGCACTTAATGGGGCACTTCGCCAAAAAACAAGGTAGCAGTCCCTATGAGACAAGGTATTGCTATGTTGATACCCACCACTGTGTCCTTTATGAAAAGGTTGGATGGACTTCCCCCTTACATCACATCACTGTTACATTTACATTTTACATTTTGTCATTAAGTTCTGTACGACAAGTCAGCAGGAAGGGTACAACTCTTACAACTGAGTAAAATGTTCATCAACCAGTGCTGAAACGTGGGTGCTGCATGTGTTGAGTGCCTAGAGTAAAGACATATTAGTATAGTAGGAAGAGTGCATGATAGCAGGGCCGGACTGGCGAAATAATTCAGGCCGGGAAATAGCGCGAAATATAGTCCCAGTCAGGCCACTTTTTAAGCGGGGGGTCTGGGGGTCCCCCATCAGGAAATGTTTTTGTTACAAAGACTTAATTTCCTGCATTCTGGTGCAGGAATGTTTGAAATTGTACCCTTTAAATGCCAGTGTTTGTGATGGCATCACAAATTATTGAAAAGAAAAAAAAAACACACACAAAAATGTAAATATCTTCAATATATCAAATGCAAAGTGGATTTTTATGGGGGGGATTATTACAGGCTAGCATAATGTCAATGATTAGCAACAACACTGATTTCGATGGATTTTCTTGTTTTTTGTCTGTTTACTCTCTGTACTCTGTCTGTTTTTTATATTTTACGAGCACTTTTCTTTTTTTTGCTATGCGTCTTACTGTGAAGCACTTTGGTTGACATGTGTTTCATGTGTCATGTGTCATTTTGAAGTGTCATGTCTAAATGTGCTATACAATTAAATTAGATTGATTGATTGTCACAGTGATCTCCTGGTTGTTCCCCACTTAGGTTATCTAACTATTGCGTCGCTGCAACTAGAAACACTGGCCTGGCCTGCTTCTAAGTTATGTGGCGTGACTGCAAAAAAGAAAAAAAAGTATATATTATAATATATATATATATTTTTTATTAGTACAGGCGGGGGTGTACATGGTCAGTAGCGAACAGTAACAACATATTTATGAACTCTGCACTTAATGGGGCACTTCGCCAAAAAACAAGGTAGCAGTCCCTATGAGTCAAGGTATTGCTATGTTGATACCCACCACTGTGTCCTTTATGAAAAGGTTGGATGGACTTCCCCCTTACATCACATCACTGTTACATTTACATTTTACATTTTGTCATTAAGTTCTGTACGACAAGTCAGCAGGAAGGGTACAACTCTTACAACTGAGTAAAATGTTCATCAACCAGTGCTGAAACGTGGGTGCTGCATGTGTTGAGTGCCTAGAGTAAAGACATATTAGTATAGTAGGAAGAGTGCATGATAGCAGGGCCGGACTGGCGAAATAATTCAGGCCGGGAAATAGCGCGAAATATAGTCCCAGTCAGGCCACTTTTTAAGCGGGGGGTCTGGGGGTCCCCCATCAGGAAATGTTTTTGTTACAAAGACTTAATTTCCTGCATTCTGGTGCAGGAATGTTTGAAATGGTACCCTTTAAATGCCAGTGTTTGTGATGGCATCACAAATTATTGAAAAGAAAAAAAAAACACACACAAAAATGTAAATATCTTCAATATATCAAATGCAAAGTGGATTTTTATGGGGGGGATTATTACAGGCTAGCATAATGTCAATGATTAGCAACAACACTGATTTCGATGGATTTTCTTGTTTTTTGTCTGTTTACTCTCTGTACTCTGTCTGTTTTTTATATTTTACGAGCACTTTTCTTTTTTTTGCTATGCGTCTTACTGTGAAGCACTTTGGTTGACATGTGTTTCATGTGTCATGTGTCATTTTGAAGTGTCATGTCTAAATGTGCTATACAATTAAATTAGATTGATTGATTGTCACAGTGATCTCCTGGTTGTTCCCCACTTAGGTTATCTAACTATTGCGTCGCTGCAACTAGAAACACTGGCCTGGCCTGCTTCTAAGTTATGTGGCGTGACTGCAAAAAAGAAAAAAAAGTATATATTATAATATATATATATATTTTTTATTAGTACAGGCGGGGGTGTACATGGTCAGTAGCGAACAGTAACAACATATTTATGAACTCTGCACTTAATGGGGCACTTCGCCAAAAAACAAGGTAGCAGTCCCTATGAGACAAGGTATTGCTATGTTGATACCCACCACTGTGTCCTTTATGAAAAGGTTGGATGGACTTCCCCCTTACATCACATCACTGTTACATTTACATTTTACATTTTGTCATTAAGTTCTGTACGACAAGTCAGCAGGAAGGGTACAACTCTTACAACTGAGTAAAATGTTCATCAACCAGTGCTGAAACGTGGGTGCTGCATGTGTTGAGTGCCTAGAGTAAAGACATATTAGTATAGTAGGAAGAGTGCATGATAGCAGGGCCGGACTGGCGAAATAATTCAGGCCGGGAAATAGCGCGAAATATAGTCCCAGTCAGGCCACTTTTTAAGCGGGGGGTCTGGGGGTCCCCCATCAGGAAATGTTTTTGTTACAAAGACTTAATTTCCTGCATTCTGGTGCAGGAATGTTTGAAATTGTACCCTTTAAATGCCAGTGTTTGTGATGGCATCACAAATTATTGAAAAGAAAAAAAAAACACACACAAAAATGTAAATATCTTCAATATATCAAATGCAAAGTGGATTTTTATGGGGGGGATTATTACAGGCTAGCATAATGTCAATGATTAGCAACAACACTGATTTCGATGGATTTTCTTGTTTTTTGTCTGTTTACTCTCTGTACTCTGTCTGTTTTTTATATTTTACGAGCACTTTTCTTTTTTTTGCTATGCGTCTTACTGTGAAGCACTTTGGTTGACATGTGTTTCATGTGTCATGTGTCATTTTGAAGTGTCATGTCTAAATGTGCTATACAATTAAATTAGATTGATTGATTGTCACAGTGATCTCCTGGTTGTTCCCCACTTAGGTTATCTAACTATTGCGTCGCTGCAACTATAAACACTGGCCTGGCCTGTTTCTAAGTTATGTGGCCTGAAAAAAAATATATATATAATTTCTTTATTTTTACAGCACAGGCCAGGCCAGAAAACTCCCGGTGCTCCCGATGGCCAGTCCAGGCCTGCATACTGCCATCAATAAAAGCACTTGCAGTGTACATACATTAGTATTTAGTAATGCATAATTGGTAAAACAAACTCAATCTTTGCAACTTCAAAGAAAGCTTGCTATATTACCTCACATAGTAGGGTACCCTATATAGTAGGGTGCAGGGTTACAGCTCAGACTGCATTAAGCCCTCTGGCATCTGAACATTCGAGAGGGGACATGTCTAAAACTGACAACTAAATGGACTTCAGCTGCTGTTATGCAACCGGTCTACTTGCAATGGCAACCATTGCAAAGCAGGGCAACGGTATGGACAACACCCCCCCCCCCCACACACACACACACACACACACACACACATGCAAAAATGCTACAGTACCTAAAATAAATTGCTCAGTGTTCCAGTTTTAAAGTGCATATTGCCTTAAAGTGCATGTTGGCTGGTGCTAGCCCTTGTTGTGCAAAGTGCCTGTACATTTGTACTCGAGTTCAGGTGACGGACAGCCTGGCCCAAACTAACATAAACCATATAGTTACTATAGCCTGGCCCAAACTAACATAAACCAAACAGTTACTATAGCCTGGCCCAAACTAACATAAACCATATAGTTACTATTAGTCTTGCCTAAACTAACATATAGACCCCAGTTCAGATCATGTAGATCAGGCTATGTAAGACTATTAGGCCCAAACTAACATAAAGGTGAAAGTCTGGTTTGCTGCAAGCTATTGGAGTATGTGACATCATTTTGAGGGGAAGAGCTTGAGGATGAGCTTGAACTGCCTTCCTAAACACCTGCTACTGTCGAGCATCAGCTTACATTCATTCAAAGACTACAGCCAATCACCATGTCTTACCTTCCTCCAATCATATTCCTCCTCCTGCAGAATTAAAACTGCATCTGACAGCTGTCAGTATACAGTAAGAGAGTTTCTCCTTGCGTTCCACCACCACCCCATTCCCCCCTGTTGATTGTAGATTTATATTGGGTTATTGGGAGGAGCAGGAATCGAACCAGGAACCTCCCGATTACCAGACGACTGCTCTACCTCCTGAGCCACTGTCATAATACACTATAGTACACGATAGAGACGTGCAATTTGACACAATAATAGATAGTGATGTTCCAATGCATCATGATGACAAACATCACACCAATCAGCCTGATGGTGGCGCTGTAATCAAAGAAATCCCAGCAGTGCCTTTACAACCTAAGACGCCGGCGTGTCCTCACCTGTCCTGAGGGCGTTTTACAGGTGCAGCGTTGAAAGCATCACCACCTGGCACGGCAACCACAATGAACAGGTGGCATGCTGTCTAAACTCAGAGGACATATACACCAAGAGATGTATATCCAAGGCCAACGAGATCATCAGTGACCCAGCCACCCGAGCCTCTTCACTAGGAGGCAGAGGAAGCCTGGCTGCATCAGACTCACCACCTCAGGGACAGTTTCTACCCCCAGGCCGCCCGGACGCTGAGCTGAGACTCCCGACACCTGCTCAAGTTCCACCAACAGCTGGTCTTCTCCCCCTAGACCCACCCATCTCTGTTCCTTCACACCTCCTGCCTCCCCCTCTCTGTCCCTTCACACCTCCTGCCTCCCCCTCTCTGTCCCTTCACACCTCCTGCCCCCCCCCCTCTCCATCCCTTCACACCTCCTGCCTCCCCCTCTCTGTCCCTTAACACCTCCTGCCTCCCCCCTCTCCATCCCTTAACACCTCCTGCCACCCCCCTGTCCTGCCCTTAACACCTCCTGCCACCCCCCTCTCCATCCCTTCAGAATCATATTCAGATTCAGATGACTTTATTCACCATATTGGTTGTACAAATGGAACGTGATTCGACATTTACAGTGTATGATTTTTTTCACAAATAAGAACAACACACAGTAAATAAAGAACAGTGAGACAACAATAAGTAAAGTGCAGTGGTTGGGGACATGGATACAGTGCAGCACAAAGTTCAAGTCCAGAAGTCCAGCCCTAGCAGCTCCCCATAGAGGGGGGGGGGGGGGGGGGTGGAGCAGGAGGACACCTGAAACCTCCTGCATGCCATTATCATCCCCTCACACCTCCAGTCTTCATCCCTTCACACCTCCTGTCTTCATCCCGTCACACCTCCTGCCTCCCCCGTCTTCATCCCTTCACACCTCCTGCCTCCCCCGTCTTCATCCCTTCACACCTCCTGCCTCCCCCGTCTTCATCCCTTCACACCTCCTGCCTCCCCCGTCTTCATCCCTTCACACCTCCTGCCTCCCCCGTCTTCATCCCTTCACACCTCCTGCCTCCCCCGTCTTCATCCCTTCACACCTCCTGCCTCCCCCCTCTGTCCCTTCACACCTCCTGCCTCCCCCGTCTTCATCCCTTCACACCTCCTGCCTCCCCCCTCTGTTCCTTCACACCTCCTGCCTCCCCCCTCTGTTCCTTCACACCTCCTGCCTCCCCCTCTGTCCCTTCACACCTCCTGCCTCCCCCGTCTCCATCCCTTCACACCTCCTGCCTCCCCCGTCTTCATCCCTTCACACCTCCTGCCTCCCCCCTCTGTTCCTTCACACCTCCTGCCTCCCCCGTCTCCATCCCTTCACACCTCCTGCCTCCCCCGTCTTCATCCCTTCACACCTCCTGCCTCCCCTGTCATCATCACATTTAGGTCACGGCATGTTGCAGAGACCAGTGTTGCTGTGCGCCTCAGTTATGCTGCACCTTACTGCACCTACACACACTTCACAAGACCCCCTTTGATCCTATTCATTGTGAACACGCTTACATACATACGTGTACATATTGTGTGTGTGTATATAATTACCAGTTAGGGTACCTACAGTATGTATACTGCACCTGTGTATACTGTATATTTTACTTGCTCATAGTATATATTCAGATTTGTGTTTATTGCCCATATTTATTGTAACGTATAATATAACTGATAGGGCATACAGACCCTCATCTGCACCTTTGACTACACTATACTTTTTCATATTCTTATATTCAGAGTTAATTATATTGCTTACACTGTTTATTTGTATCTTTACTATAGTTTTATTGCCTATATTTATGTCTTCTATCATTACCCTGCCCATACCTGTACCAACCCCCCCATGCTGCTATGATGCCTGAACTTCCCCAAGGGGATCAATAAAGGAATGTCTTATCTTATTATATATATATATATATATATATATATATATATATATATATATATACATATATATATACATATACATAATAAGATAAGACATTCCTATATATATATACTAGTGATGCACGATATATCGGCCGCCGATATGGCAGTTTTTTTTACACATCGGTATCGGTCCGATATCAAGATAGGGCCGCTATGGGCCAAAACATAATAATAATAATGTTTTGGCCTTAAATAGTTTCAAAATATCAGTCATTTCTGAAAATAAGTTACAAAAGTACAAAAAAAAACAGCGTTTTGGAAAATAGCTCTTTATTTGATTATCATAAAAAAGTGTTTTCTATACAGAGATATCGACATCGGTAAATATTGGTATCGGCCAGAACAGCAATATTAATATCGGTTATCGGTATCGGCCACAATTTTCACATCGGTGCATCACTAATATATACTCTTTTACATTTGATTCTAGGACTTTATTGTTACTATTATTAATATTATCACCATTCAATTGATTGATTGTTTATTGCATAGGGATGAGAGAGCAGTGGCGGACTCAGGCTGTTTGAAGGGCAGGGGCGAAAAGAAAAAAAGGGCACCTATACTGCACAACATGGGACCCCATCAGTGAGCAAAAAGCTATGATGAGTCATGTATGGTGAAATAGTCTTCATCCGATTAAGATTAACATTAGAATAACAGACAATCCAGATTAATAGTATAACCACACCTCTATGATAAAAACACAGGGAACAATACACCTTTAAAATGTTTATTTCACCTCATTGTCATGGTGTTTAAAAAGTAGATGTATCATGGTGTTTGAAAAATAAATTATCATGGTGTTTGAAAAGTAAATGATCATACCTAAACCATTAATGCAGTGGTACATTTATCAATGCTAAAGATATCAGTGAGGAATAGAAATATTTGGGAAACAGCATTTTAATATGGTCTGGGTTGAAAAATAGTGAACCTATTCTTTAAAACTATTTACAACATATATTTTACAGGATATAAAACAGTTTAACAGTTGAAGTTAATTCGAGTGCCGTTGAGCTTCTTCCTTTCTCCTAACTCTCCTTCTCTCCTCCCCTTCTCTCCTCATGTCCTCCTTCTCTCCTCCTGTCCTCTCCTTCTGTCCTCCTATACTCCTGTTCTCTCCTCCTGTCCTCTCCTTCTCTCCTCATGTCCTCTCCTCTCCTTCTCTCATCATGTCCTCTCCTTCTCTCCTCTATCTCTATCTCTTCCTCCTCTCCATCTTCCCCATTCTCTCCATTAAACTTAATATATTGTACCTGGATACTGGCTGGATCAGTGGGATATTTTAATGGCAACAAGAGAGAGCATTCAAGTTATTTGTTGTTGTGTCGTTTTAATTATTTCTCTCCCTATCATCATTTTCATCCTCGCTTTCTTTAGCATCTCCATGACCGTCTTCATCATCATTTCTCTCCATAGCATCAACTGCATTTTCTCTTTCCTCAACTTCATAATTTCTCTCCATAGAATCATCTGCATTTTCTCTTTCCTCCACTTCTTCATAATTTCTCTCCATAGAATCATCTGCATTTTCTCTTTCCTCCACTTCTTCACCATCTCTCTTCCTGATATCATCATTTCCCTCTTGAATATCTCCATCTTCATTGTCTGTACCGTCTTTATCTAAGGTGGAGTGTTACAATGGGGTAGGTGTGTTGGACCCAATTGCAGAGTTGAACATAGGAGGCGGAATGCGATAGTTGTTCTTTCACAATTAAACCGTTTCTTTATTGTGAACAGGAAGCATAACACGATAAAGTAAATACTTTGAAACAGGCAAATCACAGGGAAGACATAAGTCTCCAAAAACGAGGAAGTAGTTCTAAACTCGAACTGAGAAATGTTCGTAGGGCAAACATCCACACGATAATACATTAATTAATAAATGAATACTAAATGGACTAAGCACGACACCACTCTTGGTATCACCATTATGCTCCCGACATGAGCGATAACAAATGCTTCAGGTAGTACTCACGCCTGTGGACAGTGAAGAACTGACAAAGAGAGAGGACATCAGGTGATATGAAGGAGAGTCAACTACACACAGCAGGCGTTAATTAGCAATCAGGACAAATTAGAAGAGAGGAAGGGTGAAATACTCCAGGGTGGCGCTAGGACTTTTACTCCTACAAGAGAGCAAAAGGCCCAAACGTTACAGTGGAGCAAATAATATTTGTTTTATAATAGTAATATAATTGTACTGTATATAATATTCATACTGTAGCCTACAATGTTATAATTGTATTATAAAATAATATGTCATACAGCACTATAGCCCTCTTGCCTTGATTGGAATAAAAAGGGTCTATGGTTGGTAAATTTAAATGTTTAAGACTAAATGTTCTGTCCAATATAAGCATTATTGACCATGTTAGCACCAGATTCTCAGTTATAATCCAAACTATGGCTCTGTGAGACAAGCTTGTACACGTAGCTAGTAGTGAGGACTTACAAATACATACCTGTATCCTTATCTCCTCCCTTACTATTGTTGCTTTTGACTAACATTTTCAAAGAGAAGCTGCCTCTTTCAGCTGCTTTTTAATATTCTTCCGATTTCTTTCTCTCCTTGGCATTCTGTAATCATAGAATATAGGCCAATGCTAAACCCACTTTTAAGTTTACTACCACTCTTAAGTTAGCATTAAAAAGCAATTCACACTGAGCTTTAAAGTGCTATGGGTATATAATTTGTGCAAATTATCCTAAAATAATTTTTACACTTTATTTCTAAATTGAGAACACATGGTTAGCATAGAATCAGCTAAGCAAGGTAAGGTTTAGTTAGCTAGCCTACAGTAGCCTAGGCTGGACTGGGTAAATAATTCAGGCCGGGAAATATAGTGCAAAATATAGTCCCAGTCAGGCCGCTTTTTAATCGGGGGGTCCCCCACCAGGAATTATTTTAGTTTTTTGGGGGGTACAGGCTAGCATAATGTCAAGTATTAGCAACAACACTGATTTCGATGGATTTTTTGTTTTTTGTACCATTAAGGAACTAAATTATCCTCTTCAAAAACGCCATAAAAATATGATATGCTTTTTCTTTCATACATCTTTTATTCAACTTCCGCCCTGATCATAACCACCACATATTCAATACATTTTCGAATTTTAACCCTTTAAATGCCAGTGTGTGTGATGGCATCACAAATTATTGTTAAAAAAACACACACAAAAATATAATATATCAAATGCAATGTAGATTTTTCTGGGTGGGATTATTACAGGCTGGCATGTGTCAATGATTAGCAACAACACTGATTTTGATGGATTTTAGTTTTTTGTAAAGTTAGATTTAACAACAACTCTTTTCAGAAAAGTGGGAGTATTTCATTTTGTATCTGACATTACAAAAAAACCAAACATCTAAAAAAATAAAAATGGTTATGATCAGGACTGAAGTTGAATAAAAGATGTATGACTGTTTAGACTGCGTTACTCTCTGTCTGTTTACTCTCTGTACTCTCTGTCTGTACTCTCTGATTGATTGATTGTCATAGTGATCTCCTGGTTGTTCCCCACTTAGGTTATCTAACTATTGCGTCGCTGCAACTAGAAACACTGGCCTGGCCTGCTTCTAAGTTATGTGGCATGACTGCAAAAAAGAAAAAAAAGTATATATTATAATATATATATATATTTTGTATTAGTACAGGCGGGGTGTACATGGTCAGTAGCGAACAGTAACAACATATTTATGAACTCTGCACTTAATGGGGCACTTCGCCAAAAAAACAAGGTAGCAGTCCCTATGAGACAAGGTATTGCTATGTTGATACCCACCACCACTGTGTCCTTTATGAAAAGGTTGGATGGACTTCCCCCTTACATCACATCACTGTTACATTTACATTTTACATTTTGTCATTAAGTTCTGTACGAGACAAGTCAGCAGGAAGGGTACAACTCTTACAACTGAGTAAAATGTTCATCAACCAGTGCTGAAACGTGGGTGCTGCAGTGTTGAGTGCCTGCCCAGAGTAAAGACATATTAGTATAGTAGGAAGAGTGCATGATAGCAGGCGAAATAATTCAGGCCGGGAAATAGCGCGAAATATAGTCCCAGTCAGGCCACTTTTTAAGCGGGGGGTCTGGGGGTCTCCCATCAGGAAATGTTTTTGTTACAAAGACTTAATTTCCTGCATTCTGGTGCAGGAATGTTTGAAATTGTACCCTTTAAATGCCAGTGTTTGTGATGGCATCACAAATTATTGAAAAGAAAAAAAAACACACACAAAAATGTAAATATCTTCAATATATCAAATGCAAAGTGGATTTTTATGGGGGGGATTATTACAGGCTAGCATAATGTCAATGATTAGCAACAACACTGATTTCGATGGATTTTTTGTTTTTTGTAATGTCAAATTGAAAAAAAATACTCACTCTTATTAGGGAACTAAATTGTCCTCTTCAAAAACGCCATAAAAATATGATATGCTTTTTCTTTCATACATCTTTTATTCAACTTCAGCCCTGATCATAACCACCACATATTCAATACATTTTCGAATTATAACCCTTTAAATGCCAGTGTGTGTGATGGCATCACAAATTATTGTTAAAAAAAAAATCTGGGGGGGATTATTACAGGCTGTGTCAATGATTAGCAACAACACTGATTTAGATGGATTTTTAGTTTTTTGTAATGTCAGATTTAACAACAACTCTTTTCAGAAAAGTGGGAGTATTTCATTTTTAATCTGACATTACAAAAAACCAAACATCTAAAAATAAAAATGGTTATGATCAGGACTGAAGTTGAATAAAAGATGTATGACTGTTTAGACTGTGTACTCTCTGTCTGTTTATTTTAGGAGCACTTTTCTTTTTTTTTGCTAAGCACTTTGGTTGACGTGTGTTTCATGTGTCATGTGTCATTTTGAAGTGTCATGTCTATGTGCTATACAATTAAATTAGATTGATTGATTGTCACAGTGATCTCCTGGTTGTTCCCCACTTAGGTTATCTAACTATCGCGTCGCTGCAACTAGAAACACTGGCCTGGCCTGTTTCTAAGTTATGTGGCCTGAAAAATTATATATAATTTCTTTTTTTTTACAGCACAGGCCAGGCCAGAAAACTCCCGGTGCTCCCGATGGCCAGTCCAGGCCTGCATACTGCCATCAATAAAAGCACTTGCAGTGTACATACATTAGTATTTAGTAATGCATAATTGGTAAAAACAAACTCAATCTTTGCAACTTCAAAGAAAGCTTGCTATATTACCTCACATACAGCAGTAGGGTGCAGGGTTACAGCTCAGACTGCATTAAGCCCTCTGGCATGATCTGAACATTCAAGAGGGGACATGTCTAAAACTGACAACTTAAATGGATGGAATATTGTAGTGACGGGGCTGCTCAGAGTTGTGCCTCAAGTTCCCAGCATGCTTGGACTTTGTGCCTCAGTTAAACTAACTTACTTACCTAAAGGATACACTGCGGGGGAAATAGGGACAGTGCAGATCGAGAAACATAAAAATGTTAGCTAGATATTAGCCCATCGGTTCCTTGTAAAAACTCAGAAAATATTTGCTAATGGCCATATAATGTGTTTAGAATATAAGCAGGGTTTAACTATTTTGCAACACCCCTAGACCAGGCGCGTATCTAGACCAAGCACTGTACTGGGGCACAGGGGGGATGCCAAACGCGCAAATATAATTTTGCCGGTTTTGGGTGTTTTTTGGGTGAAAATGGGCGGATTTTTGTAACTATTTTTTTTAACTTTATTTCGGGTTTAGGGGTAGGGTTAGGTTAGATGCATCCATCTGTATGGAGAATGGGAGGGGTTTGTCTGATGTTAAGGCCTTGAGAACATCACCCACTGCCTTTGGAGCAAGGATGTCTTTGACCAGAGCCTCTGCCTTTGTTCTTCCTAAAGTCATTTTCTTCACTATTTTGGAATCATGTAGAATCTTTTGATTGAGCTTGTTTTTTTTAAAGAAAAAATTGATAATTTAGATGCCTTTATTTCATATTCAACGCAGACAGCTATATATAGCAATTTTTTTTTAAATCTTATTAAACTGTAGATGCTTTACCTTCTCAGCCACCACATCATTGCAGGTATACCACCAATCTTGGTATCCAAGCTGATAAAATCATTGCATTAATAGAAGTCTTTTCAGCCATCTTTTCCTGAGCATTATTAGCAGTGAAGTGTTAATAATTGAATAATCCATAGGATTAGTAGATGAATAGCCAGTTCTTTATTTGTTTTAATTTGATGTACATGCTGATGTCATACAAGTAATATTCATACTTGTGTGGTGTACGCGTTTTGGTTACTCACCCAATATGTGTGTGTCTGAGTCCGCCAGTGTGAGAGAGTTAACAACAGGGACAGAGAATCTCACTGCCGTGTTGCTATAGTGTATGTGATCAATAAACATGACTTGAGGTTAAAATGTCCAACTTTGAACATCCATAATTCGTGCACCGTGCGTCTGATTGACACGAGATGTTGTTCACTTACACAGCTACCACTGACCTGCTGCCAATAGGGCCCATGTCACAATACCTTCTCCCAGAGCTCTCCTAGCTCCTAGCTTGTCCAACTTGTTTTCTTCTATTGTGAAAATGACATTCAGTCAAGAATCAAACAAAAGAAAATGTAATTTTGGTGATAGACTTCTTCAAACATTTCTGAGTAAATTTTAACTACAGTACATTTCTTTTGCGTCACAAATGTAAGAGACTCAAAATAACATTACATTTATAAATGAGAAACAACTTTAAAGAAAGAATTTTTTACAAATAAAAACAAGTTATAAGAAAGTTACCAATTGTACATAAATCATTCAAAACAGTTTTTTGCTTCTATGATAATTGTATGTGATGTTTTTGCACAATATATGGTTCTCAAAATCTTTCCAAAAAGTAATGTGGGCAACCTGTGAGTAGCTTGTCCGACTGATTGTGCAGGTTCTGCCATGCAGCGTTGACAAACGTCTTCACTGTGTACCTCAGACGGCTGCGAGGCCAAACCATACGACTGCCACATCCAATGGAACGTAAACAGGACAATGTAGTGTCTAGTCTACTGTCTGTGATATGTCTTGCACTTTGCAATGCTGACTCTCCGGGAGTCGAGACCGCAGCCTCTTGCATTGGTGACGAGCACAATCTCCGCTACGCCACCTGACCGCAGGTCATGTTATTATAGATAATGTGAAAAACAATCATGCAGATTATCACTTTATAAAGGGGGTTAAACTGAGTTTACAGTAAGGTTTGGAATGAGTGGACCTATTGACAAATACGTACAGTAGAATGAACGCTCTATAATCAGGAAATAACATCATGTGTCTTTGTCATTTGATTTGAAAAGTGCTGTTTTTAATGTTCACAAAATATTGATTGGATTGGCCTACAGTTTTGAGCGTAAAAACAACATGAATTCTTAAACTGAATAGTAGCGATATTTCCTCCAATGCTACTTGTCCAAGAATGAAGATTCAGTCGAGAGTAAAACACTGTATTCCAGATGGGGGGGACTCTGATGCTAATGGACCGCTCACACTGTTGACATAAGCCTGTGTGTCTATTAACCCTTTCACTACCACACTACAGAAGGTTAACCCCTTCACTACCACACTACAGACGGTTAACAGTCTGTAGTGTGGTAGTGAAAGGGTCAACCCTTTGTCGTGTGGCAGTGAAAGGGTTAACCTTCTGTATTGTTACAGTGAAAGGGTTAACCCTTTGGTAGTGTGGCAGTGAAAAGGTTAAAGAGCTATTCTCTGAGACCAGTGACCTTCCTTATGCATCCTCAAGCCTGTGACTCATACGTTCCCCAGGGAAACAGATGACTGACTGACTTGCCCCCCCCACCCCCACCCCACACACACTCACTCGTTCTGCTTGAGACTGGTTAGGACCTAACCGGGACCGGCCAAGACTGACAACGATCAGCAGAGGTCAGAGCTGTCTCGTCTCTCTCTCTCTCTGGTTGTCAAACCAGTCAAACTGCCAGAACAACACTGTTGTTGCTGCTTCATTACGTCACTGGTAACACTACGAGTTGCAATGAATGAGCTTTGGTTGCTTTTGTCACCTTAAAACCTCTGGGCGGTTGTTCTCGAGTAGCAAAATGCTTCAGGGGAAAAAGGAACTTATTAGGTTTTTCTGCCCTCATGAACTGATTTTCAGGGGATTTGCCGGCATTTATGACTATTTATAAACAAGGTAAAAACAAGGTAAAAACTTGACTGAAATGTGCTTCTGTAGGTTTTCATATATGGAGAATCCAATACCATATTCAGTTTTTATATGAAATGTGAAGAAACTGCTAGTATTTATTGCAAATATTTAATTTGTCAACCAGATTCTGCATTATTATTATTATTATTATTAGATAAGATCCACAAGCCCCATCCCTCTCCCTCCCCACCAGCAACTGCAGAGGCACACATAATGATTTAAATGTTAGCAGGAACCATATTAAGGATGCAATAACCATCTTGGCCTAGCAAAGTAAGGTATCTTCAAATAACACACATATACGTAAACCAACATTTACATTTATTGCTAATCAGATGTATGTACAGAGTTGTAGTATTATAAATGTAATAATAATGTATAATGTACAATATGTACAGTGATACAGGTATAAAGACACTATGGTCTCTATAAGTCATACTGGCCAGCAGCGTAACTCGTAAGAGTAGGTAAGGGATATGTAGATATATAGTATCTACAGATATGTAAAAAGGATTATGTGCAAGTATGTACAGACAGGTGTGGATATATATATATATACGGTAAGAATACATATATATACAGTAATACATATATAATACAGTATATTCCAACAGCCATCATACTACTGTATATAACGCCTCACTGAGCACAGAGTAACAGTATAAACTCCTGCATATCTTCCTAGTATTTATTGTCGGGATTGGGAGGTGGGCGTTTGATGTTTCATGTTGATGTCCCAGTGCTTAAATTAACATGCTGCTGTACCACAAACAATTATCACCAACCATAGACAATGTATATTAATGAACATTCAGCATTTTGCAATAAAACATTGATTGCCAAGGCAAATTTTCATCAGTAGTCCCAGTGGCGGCTCGCCACCGGGGGCGCTAGGGCGCCGACCCACCTGTTAAATCAGAGAAGAAGAAAAAAAAACGTTTTTGTTTTTTGTTTTATAGCCCTATAAATAATATAAACATGTTTAAAATGAATAATATTTACTCATTTTAAGTATGTTTGTGTTTCCAATGCACAATATAACGTTAATATATAAAATAAAAAATACTCGTTTTCCTGAATAGGAAGTGACTCACTTTTTTTTATTTTTTTGTATTTCTCGGCCCGGGCTAGACGCAATAGCGCTCTGAGTGCGCGTCACTGTTTGATCGCTGTGTCCGTCGCAGCCAATCAGTGCGTAACGCGTTGTGCGTTGAAATATGACTATTATGTTGGAATCCGGGCGCGATTTGAAGCGGTCTAGGCAGCAGCGTCAAGAATTTCCGTAGCCGCATTTCGCGGAGACGCTCTCTGATTGGCCGACGCCAGTATTTTTTTCCGTAGCAGCATTTCGCGGAGACGCTCTCTGATTGGCCGACGCCACTTTTCTATGTTCCAATTTTAGGTTTTCTAGCTTGGTAAATATAGTTGTGTTGTTGTGAGATCAGATGCAGCTATTTGTCTTAGAGCGTGACTGCAAGTTCTTTCGACGGTTAAGCTTAGGCACTCTTTCAAAGTTGGTTAAGGTTAGTTTGTCTTAGAGCATGGCGATAGAACGCCAGGTAGTTTGCAGTCTGTTCGACGCGGAAATGGACAAAGAAATGAAGTACTTGTGTTGTGTGGTGCTAACTGCTAACAGCTAACACTTGGCTAACAAGCTATATGGCGGATGCAGTCTGGGCAGTGGTCTGGAATACATCAACAGTGGATTATACACTTTATCAAGCCCTCCTGCCCTGGACGTTTCAACTAAACAGTAAGTCTCTCTCTCTCTCTCTCTCTCTCGCTCTCTCTCTCTCTCGCTACACAGCTGTCTCCGAGAAATGCGGCTACGGAAATTATTGACTGTGCTTGCTGAGACGAGACGATAATAGGCTAGCGATTCAAAACGCGCTGCTGTGTTGTGAACTATAACATTAATTTAGCTGCTGCTGATGCATAATGAATGAATGGTGAGTTGTTTAAAATGACAACAGTCATACATGTGTTAATTATTTTATTGGATTGATCCGAGAGACAGAGAGAGAGATTGCTCCAGAGCATCTCAGAGCATTACATTTTCAACTCCTAACGTGAACCCCGGCTGCGACCCACAAGGCTCCGATAGTACCAGCCGCTACTGAGTAGTCCCCACATAAAACCCTGTATCTTGTATTCCTCTGTTGATATATGTGTTTGGTGAGAGGGCCCTTGACCAATCAGATCAGTGTGATGCTGCTGGAGTACCTGCCAGGCTGTTCTCAGTTCTCAGATGATACGACAATGTCCATCTACTGAGTGTGGATGCTATTCTGGTGATACCTACTAAGCCTTCCTGTAGCGTTGAGTCATTCTGTACTTTGATTCATCGAAACCTGATTGAAGCGACGATCAGTGAGTTCTAGTACAAAGTTCCCACGCACGCTTCCGGGAAGCCTATTCTTTATTCCCAGCGGAAGAGTGCTGCCGAGTGCTTCCGCGTTTTCCCTGATTGGCTGCGACACGCCCCGCGGAGCGGCAGAGCTTGCGGCATTATGTAGCCGTAATCCCAGATGTTTTTCATTTAATGCTTAGCTCAACTGGTATGCCGCTGTGCTGTGGATCCTGTGGTCTGCCTGTGACAAGTTCGATTCCCTTCAATTTTTCTTTTTTTAACGTGCAGTCTTTCGCCGGTTAAGTTTAGGCATGTTAACTTTAAGCATTGTTTCGGAGTTGGTTATGGTTAAGGTTAGGCATTGTTTCGGAGTTGGTTAAGGTTAGAAGGGTTAAGTTTAGGCGCTGTTAAGGAGCTGGTTAAGGTTAGAGTTTGTCTTAGAGAATGGCAATAGACAGCCTATTTCCGCACTGCCGCTCTCTCGCGCTGCCGCGGTCACATGGGCGTCGCAGCCAATCAGGGAAAACGCGGAAGCACGCAACGCACTCTTCCGCTGGGAATAAGCTACACGCATCCGGGAACTCAAGGAGGACTTCAAGAGAAGCAACATCTCAGCCAGGTATACATTACCCCACCTGGTGTAGTTAATATGATCGTACCTGACGAGGAATGGCAGCATACGTTTGAACAGGTGCAGATCCCATGATCCATCACGTTGCTCTCTTGTGAAGCAGAGTAGGATGCTGACCATCGCTCGTCATATAGTCCCACCAGAATTCCTCATCTGGGTCATCAACTGCAAGAGCTGCCGGGACTCTGTCATATGTACATAAATACATTTCAGCCCGTTGGTGGTGGCCATCTTAGCAATATTGGCATTAGCAGTGATTTCAGAGCTGGGCATACAGTCCAGCATCCCTCAATACTCCTAAAAAGCTTGTTAAATTAAATTAACACCATTTGCCTTCAGGTTTACGTTTTTTTTTTTTAATTGACCTAGTCTATTTGAAAAACAAACTCACAATGGGAGAATGAAATCACTGTTGTGATATTAATAGTAGAGGCACTTGTTTTTTTTGTCATTGCTTTTTTCACAACAGGGTCATATTCTGAACTTCCCTTCATAGTAGATTTCAACAATATCATAATGTATTTTCTAAGAGCATTATGTTAACATAGTGCGTATGTGTTTGTGACCCACTTCTAATGTGCCTCACACTGCATTGCAAGTGTCATCAAAGAGGTTAATATTAATATTCAAGATTCTCAAACTAGCCGTCCAGTAGAGATCATGGTGAACGCCAGTATGCGCTAAAGGCTGTTTTTCCTCACAGCAGGCCCCAAGTCTGCGTGAGCGCTTGCTCATATTGAGTTGCAGTCCTCTCATTCTTTCCAAGCTATTCGCAGAAAGAATAATTAATCTTTCGCCATGAGCTGGCACAGCCACTCAGCAACACGTAAAGGACAAGTATAGAGTTCCCTAAAATGGCAATTACAAAGTAAAATAAACACAAACACACTGACACACCTTTTAATTTGACACTTGATTGGTGCCAACTCAAGGGTCACAAAAATAACCATAGACAGGTTAACTTTCACTACCACTACAGGTTAACCTTTCACTACCACTACAGAAGGTTAACCGTACTAAATAAATGCAGCTACAGTAAAGGACAGTGAGTGCTGGTTATTTCTAGGGGTGGGACGATGCATCGATCCAGATCGATACATCGATCTAATTATCAATGATCCAATAGCATCGATGCAATGTAAAAAGATCGGTTCATATCGATACTCTTATTTTGAAAATTCCATGGCGAGTCTCTTATACGCCCAACAGCAGTAGCATGTGAAACGCCTGTGCGTGGAGATGTTACAGCAGGGCTACAGAATGTGCCTATTTGGTTGCATTTTGTGACCCGAAATAAGTTGTTGCTTTTTCTCCGCAACGGGTCAAATGCATCTAACATGCTTTGCATCCTCGCCATTCCTTTATGCCCATGTTGCGTTAAAGACCTAAACTAACGTTAGCTGCTTACGCTAACTAAGCTAAGCTAACCCTGATCAGAGGCAGAGAAAACAGCAGTTCCATTAGTGTGCGCGTTTGCGTCCCATCTCTGGTCTTTGGAAAGACAAGATGAGGTCAGAGGAGTTTGATAGTATTTACTGAACATAAAAAATAGAATACATAATAAATGTATACATGATCATGCAACATAAAATAAATTGTTGTAGGAACCTTTTGGGAGATGTTTACTTAACGTTTAAAGCTCAATATATCAAAACGTGGCACTTTACAGTGAACAGGAGGTCTATTTGTATTAAAAACAATAGATTGTTTTTCATTTAAATGTCTGGAAGAGCTCAAAAATAAAAATGTAAAATTACATATTTTGAGTTGATCTAAATGTTACTGATTGTGCTAAATGGGCATATAATATCATCTCGTATCGTGGCAGACTTTGTGATATCGGCAAATATTGTATCGTTGTCCAAAGAATCAATATTGTATCGTATCGTGATGAAACTGGTGATTCCCACCCCGTTATTTCTGTAACTGTGATTACAGCCTGTCTGGACCGTCCACCCGGTAAGAAACTACTGAAGGAGTTAGAGTTGTGCTCGCACCCTCTTCACTTCTATAGCCAACCCAAGGGTTCACGTTATTTTCCATAGTGGTGTGTCTGTAATTCAACCCTCCTGTCGAGAACCTTCACTCCTGCATCGACCCTCCTGTCTAGAACCTTCACTCCTGTGTCGACCCTCCTCTGTCTAGAACCTTCACTCCTGTGTCGACCCTCCTCTGTTTAGAACCTTCACTCCTGCGTCGACCATACTCTGTCTAGAACCTTCACTCCTGTGTCGACCCTCCTCTGTCTAGAACCTTCACTCCTGTGTCGACCCTCCTCTGTCTATAACCTTCACTCCTGTGTCGACCCTCCTCTGTCTAGAACCTTCACTCCTGTGTCGACCCTCCTCTGTCTAGAACCTTCACTCCGGTGTCGACCCTCCTCTGTCTAGAACCTTCACTCCTGTGTCGACCCTCCTCTGTCTAGAACCTTCACTCCTGTGTCGACCCTACTCTGTCTAACCTCTCAGCCTTCCCACTCAAATGATACCACTAACTCAATGGGTAATCTCATGAATGAAGACAACATTTATAACACAAACCAAGTCTTTTATTTTTCCTGTGGACAACACAGATATACAGGCAAAGAGGTATCTGAGCCTGTCAAATAACAAT